>NC_057802.1:582453156-582789154 GCF_018294505.1 Triticum aestivum | reverse complement strand
GATGTGATCGCCGTCGGCACGCTACCTCTGCATCTACCCACGGGATTAGTTTTAAACCTCAGTAATTGTTATTTAGTGCCAGCTTTGAGCATGAACATTGTATCTGGATCTCGTTTAATTCGAGATGGCTACTCATTTAAATCCGAGAATAATGGTTGTTCTATTTATTTGAGAGATATGTTTTATGGTCATGCCCCGCTGGTCAATGGTTTATTTTTGATGAATCTCGAACGTGATGTTACACATGTTCATAGTGTGAATACCAAAAGATGTAAAGTTGATAACAATAGTCCCACATACTTGTGGCACTGCCGCCTTGGTCACATTGGTGTCAAGCGCATGAAGAAGCTCCATGCAGATGGACTTTTGGAGTCTCTTGATTACGAATCATTTGACACGTGCGAACCATGCCTCATGGGTAAGATGACCAAGACTCCGTTCTCCGAAACAATGGAGCGAGCAACCAACTTATTGGAAATCATACATACCGATGTGTGCGGTCCAATGAGTGTTGAGGCTCGTGGAGGATATCGTTATGTTCTCACTCTCACTGATGATTTAAGTAGATATGGGTATGTCTACCTAATGAAACACAAGTCTGAAACCTTTGAAAAGTTCAAGGAATTTCATAGTGAAGTTGAGAATCAACGTGACAGGAAAATAAAATTCTTATGATCAGATCGTGGGAGAGAATATTTAAGTCACGAGTTTGGTGCACACTTAAGGAAATGTGGAATAGTTTCACAACTCACGCCGCCTGGAACACCTCAGAGAAATGGTGTGTCCGAACGTCGTAATCGCACTCTATTGGATATGGTGCGATCTATGATGTCTCTTACCGATTTACCGCTCTCATTTTGGGGCTATGCTTTAGAGACTGCCGCATTCACTTTAAATAGGGCTCCGTCAAAATCCGTTGAGACGACACCGTATGAATTATGGTTTGGGAAGAAACCTAAGCTGTCGTTTCTAAAAGTTTGGGGATGCGATGCTTATGTCAAGAAACTTCAACCTGAAAAGCTCGAACCCAAATCGGAAAAATGCGTCTTCATAGGATACCCTAAGGAAACTATTGGGTATACCTTCTACCTCAGATCCGAAGGCAAGATCTTCGTTGCCAAGAACGGGTCCTTTCTGGAGAAGGAGTTTCTCTCGAAAGAATTGAGTGGGAGGAAAGTGGAACTTGATGAGGTGATAGTCACCCCTTCCGAACCGGAAAGTAGCGCAGCGCGGGAAAATGTTCCTGTGGTGCCTACACCGACTGGGGAGGAAGTTAATGATGATGATCATGAAGCTTCGGATCAAGTTACTGAACTTCGTAGGTCCACAAGGACACGTTCCGCACCAGAGTGGTACGGCAACCCTGTCCTGGAAATCATGTTGTTAGACAACGGTGAACCTTCGAACTATGAAGAAGCGATGGCGGGCCCGGATTCCGACAAATGGCTAGAAGCCATGAAATCCGAGATAGAATCCATGTATGAAAACAAAGTATGGACTTTGACTGACTTGCCCGATGAGCGGCGAGCCATAGAAAACAAATGGATCTTTAAGAAGAAGACGGACGCAGATGGTAATGTGACCATCTACAAAGCTCGACTTGTCGCTAAGGGTTATCGACAAGTTCAAGGGGTTGACTACGATGAGACTTTCTCACCCGTAGCGAAGCTGAAGTCCGTCCGAATCATGTTAGCAATTGCCGCATACTATGATTATGAGATATGGCAGATGGACGTCAAAACGGCATTCCTTAACGGCTTCCTTAAGGAAGAGTTGTATATGATGCAGCCGGAAGGTTTTGTCGATCCTAAGAATGCTAACAAAGTGTGCAAGCTCCAGCGCTCAATCTATGGGCTGGTGCAAGCATCTCGGAGTTGGAACATTCGCTTTGATGAGATGATCAAAGCGTTTGGGTTTACACAGACTTATGGAGAAGCCTGTGTTTACAAGAAAGTGAGTGGGAGCTCTGTAGCATTTCTCATATTATATGTGGATGACATACTATTGATGGGAAATGATATAGAATTCTTGGAAAGTATAAAGGCCTATTTGAATAAGTGTTTTTCAATGAAGGACCTTGGAGAAGCTGCTTATATATTAGGCATCAAGATCTATAGAGATAGATCAAGACGCCTCATTGGTCTTTCATAGAGTACATACCTTGACAAGATATTGAAGAAGTTCAGTATGGATCAGTCCAAGAAGGGGTTCTTGCCTGTATTGCAAGGTGTGCAATTGAGCACGGCTCAATGCCCGACCACGGCAGAAGATATAGAAGAGATGAGTGTCATCCCCTATGCCTCGGCCATAGGGTCTATTATGTATGCCATGCTGTGTACCAGACCTGATGTAAACCTTGCCGTAAGTTTGGTAGGAAGGTACCAAAGTAATCCCGGCAAGGAACACTGGACATCGGTCAAGAATATCCTGAAGTACCTGAAGAGGACTAAGGATATGTTTCTCGTTTATGGAGGTGACGAAGAGCTCGTCGTAAAGGGTTACGTCGACGCTAGCTTCGACACAGATCTGGATGACTCGAAGTCACAGACCGGATACGTGTATATTTTGAATGGAGGAGCAGTAAGCTGGTGCAGTTGCAAGCAAAGCGTCGTGGCGGGATCTACATGTGAAGCGGAGTACATGGCAGCCTCGGAGGCAGCACAGGAAGCAGTCTGGATGAAGTTCATTACCGATCTAGGGGTGATTCCCAACGCGTCGGGCCCAATGACTCTACAACACTGGAGCTATTGCCCTTGCGAAGGAGCCCAGGTTTCACAGGAAGACCAGGCATATCAAGCGTCGCTTCAACTCCATTGGTGAAAGTGTTCAAAATGGAGACATAGATATTTGTAAAGTACATACGGACCTGAATGTAGCAGATCCGTTGACTAAACCTCTCCCTAGGGCAAAACATGATCAACACCAGGACGCAATGGGTGTTCGATTCATCACAATGTAACTAGATTATTGACTCTAGTGCAAGTGGGAGACTGTTGGAAATATGCCCTAGAGGCAATAATAAATGGTTATTATTATATTTCTTTGTTCATGATAATCGTCTATTATTCATGCTATAATTGTATTGTCCGGAAATCGTAATACATGTGTGAATACATAGACCACAACGTGTCCCTAGTAAGCCTCTAGTTGACTAGCTCGTTGATCAACAGATAGTCATGGTTTCCTGACTATGGACATTGGATGTCGTTGATAACGGGATCACATCATTAGGAGAATGATGTGATGGACAAGACCCAATCCTAAGCATAGCATAAAAGATCGTGTAGTTTCGTTTCTAGAGCTTTTCCAATGTCAAGTATCTTTTCCTTAGACCATGAGATCGTGCAACTCCCGGATACCGTAGGAGTGCTTTGGGTGTGCCAAACGTCACAACGTAACTGGGTGACTATAAAGGTGCATTACGGGTATCTCCGAAAGTGTCTGTTGGGTTGGCACGGATCGAGACTGGGATTTGTCACTCCGTGTGACGGAGAGGTATCTCTGGGCCCACTCGGTAATGCATCATCATAATGAGCTCAATGTGACTAAGGCGTTAGTCACGGGATCATGCATTGCGGTACGAGTAAAGAGACTTGCCGGTAACGAGATTGAACAAGGTATTGGGATACCGACGATCGAATCTCGGGCAAGTAACATACCGATTGACAAAGGGAATTGCATACGGATTGATTGAATCCTCGACACCGTGGTTCATCCGATGAGATCATCGTGGAACATGTGGGAGCCAACATGGGTATCCAGATCCCGCTGTTGGTTATTGACCGGAGAGGCATCTCGGTCATGTCTGCATGTCTCCCGAACCCGTAGGGTCTACACACTTAAGGTCCGGTGACGCTAGGGTTGTAGAGATATATGTATGCGGAAACCCGAAAGTTGTTCGGAGTCCCGGATGAGATCCCGGACGTCAAGAGAGGTTCCGGAATGGTGGAGGTGAAGAATTATATATAGGAAGTCCAGTTTTGGCCACCGGGAAAGTTTCGGGGGTTACCGGTATTGTACCGGGACCACCGGAAGGGTCCCGGGGGTCCACCGGGTGGGGCCACCTATCCCGGAGGGCCCCGTGGGCTGAAAGTGGAAGGGAACCAGCCCTTAGTGGGCTGGGGCGCCCCCCTTGGGCCTCCCCCCATGCGCCTAGGGTTGGGAACCCTAGGGGGGAGCTTCCCCCTTGCCTTGGGGGCAAGGCAACCCCTTCCCCCCTTGGCCGCCGCCCCCCCTTGGAGATCCCATCTCCCAGGGCTGGCGCACCCCCGCAGGGGCCTATATAAAGGGGGGGAGGGAGGGCAGCAACCTACAGCCTTGGGCGCCTCCCTCCTCCCCTGCAATACCTCTCTCTCTCTCTCTCGCAGAAGCTCGGCGAAGCCCTGCCGGAGAGCCACTACATCCACCACCACGCCGTCGTGCTATTGGATCTCCATCAACCTCTCCTTCCCCCTTGCTGGATCAAGAAGGAGGAGACGTCGCTGCACCGTACGTGTGTTGAACGCGGAGGTGCCATCCGTTCGGCACTCGGTCATCGGTGATTTGGATCACGGCGAGTACGACTCCGTCATCCACGTTCATTGGAACGCTTCCGCTCGCGATCTACAAGGGTATGTAGATGCACTCCTTTCCCCTCGTTGCTAGTAGACTCCATAGATGCATCTTGGTGAGCATAGGAAAATTTTAAAATTATGCTATGATTCCCAACAGTTATTTATATTTCCTTATATCATGATAAATGTTTATTATTCATGCTAGAATTGTATTAACCGGAAACTTAGTACATGTGTGAATACATAGACAAAACAGAGTGTCCCTAGTATGCCTCTACTTGACTAGCTCGTTAATCAAAGATGGTTATGTTTCCTGACCATAGACATGTGTTGTCATTTGATGAACGGGATCACATCATTAGAGAATGATGTGATGGAAAAGACCCATCCGTTAGCTTAGCATTATGATTGTTGAGTTTTATTGCTATTGCTTTCTTCATGACTTATACATGTTCCTCTAACTATGAGATTATGCAACTCCCGAATACCGGAGGAACAGCTTCTGTGCTATCAAACGTCACAATGTAACTAGATGATTATATAGATGCTCTACAGGTGTCTTCGAAGGTGTTTGTTGGGTTGGCATAGATCGAGATTAGGATTTGTCACTCCGTGTATCGGAGAGGTATCTCTGGGCCCTCTCGATAATGCACATCACTATAAGCCTTGCAAGCAATGTGACTAATGAGTTAGTTGCGGGATGATGCATTACAGAACGAGTAAAGAGACTTGCCGGTAATGAGATTGAACTAGGTATGATGATACCGACGATCGAATCTCGGACAAGTAACATGCCAATGACAAAGGGAACAACGTATGTTGTTATGTGGTTTGACCGATAAAGATCTTCGTAGAATATGTAGGTACCAATATGAGCGTCCAGGTTCTGCTATTGGTTATTGACCGGAGATGTGTCTCGGTCATGTCTACATAGTTCTCGAACCCGTAGGGTCCGCATGCTTAACGTTCGATGACGATTTGTATTATGAGTTATGTGATTTGATGACCGAAGTTTGTTCGGACTCCCTGATGAGATCATGGACATGACGAGGAGTCTCGAAATGGTCGAGAGGTAAAGATTCATATATTGGAAGGTTGCATTCGGACATCAGAATGGTTCCGAGTGATTCGGGCATTTTTTCGGAGTACCGGGAGGTTACCGGAACCCCCCCGGGGAAAGATATGGGCCTTATGGGCCATAGGAGGGAGGCTAACCAGCTCACAAGGGGCTGGTGCACCCCCCACAAGGGAGGAGGCCGAATTGGACTTGGGAGGGGGGCGCCACCCCCCTTTCCTTCTCCTATTCCCTCTCCTTCCCCTTTCCCCCCTCCGGTAGAAGGGAAAAAAGGGTGGGGCCGAATCCTACTAGGACTGGAGTCCTAGTACGACTCCCCTCTCCCTGGTGCGCCCCTTGTTGGCCGGCCTCTTCCTCCCCTCCTTTATATACGAGGGAGGGGGCACCCCAAAGGCACAACAGACAATCTCTTAGCCGTGTGCGGTGCCCCCCTCCACAGTTCAACACCTCGGTCATATCGTCATAGTGCTTAGGTGAAGCCCTGGGCCGGTAACTTCATCATCACCGTCACCACGCCGTCGTGCTGACGAAACTCTCCGTCGGCCTCAACTGGATCAAGAGTTCGAGGGACGTCACCGAGCTGAACGGGTGCAGATCGCGGAGGTGCCGTGCGTTCGGTACTTGATCGGTTGGATCGCGAAGACATTCGACTACATCAACCGTGTTACTAAACGCTTCCGCTTTCGGTCTACGAGGGTACGTGGACACACTCTCCCCGCTCGTTGCTATGCTTCTCCTAGATAGATCTTGCGTGATCGTAGGCAATTTTTTTTGAAATACTATGTTTCCCAACAGTAAGGTGGTTGAAGGTGTCAATATTCATAAAATACATCCGATTTATAATAATACTATGGCCCTTTAGTTATGAACTATGACTTTTGCAATGGTTTAAATATTATGCAAGAGGGTAGAGTATACAAAACTCTATAGTGAATTATGAAAATAAACACAGAAGTAATACATTGATGGGAAGTATTGTAACTTTTACAAAGTTTACATCACATATCTTGACCTCATTAGTTGTTGGTTATTTTGGCCATAGTAGTTCTTGCATTGAGTTGCATCAACATGCAATCAAATCAATATCCTTCATGACCAACCAAAGAATTAGCGATTAACAATTTTAATCCCAATTCCCGAGAATTAAATTTTTTTTGACCAACTTAATCTACATCTATAACATGTATGGCATTCATACCTGAGGTGGACATTTAGTCTTCTGTTTTACTTCTAACTAGCAGGTTTCCCGCGCATTTGCGTGGCTAGATTTATTTTATTGTTATGTATATTTTTTCAAATATTTAATATATTAATTATGATATTTCCATAGACCATTAGGTCCACTTCTAGAGTTAACAGCAAAAACAGATGATTTGGCAGATTTGTCGGTCTGAACCATTTATTCTCCCCACACCTATTATTTCTTGATTTATTCTGCCTATATGTTAATATAAATATCATCCAGAAAATAGATAAATTTAGCGATTATATCTAGAGAAGAATTATTAAACTTCGGTGGAAATCATATGCATCCAGTGGGGAGCCTAATTATATGCAAATAGTGGACCAAAGGCATTGCAGTCTTTAACATGCGACCGAAACTATATCTCCAATTTGTACTTATGATTCAAAATCAACAATGATGGCTTAATTAAAATTGATGATTTGTAAGGTGTTTTGATATCCAATTTCTATGATATGACCTGCATATGGTTTTGTAAAAACAAAAAGCAAATTGCTAATATTTGTATTGTTTCATGTTCTAGTTTTCATATACGTAACAACTATGGTTCATCATTCTTTACTTGGTGCTTCAGTAATTCTTCGGTATATGTACCTGTGCATCGAATATATACGTTTTTGAACCTATATTTGTAATAAACATGGCTCGATATGAAATAAGTGATTGCCTACTTTTAAATTCAAAATCTTTGAATTTTAAATTACTGATTAAATCAGGGATAAAATTTGGGATTAATTATACTCTGCAGGCCAGTACACTGCACACGGTTTGCGAAAGCAAAACGTCTGTGATAAATGTCAAGATCAGACACGTTTCTCAGATCCACTATGTGTGAGACGATGAATCTCTATTGCACACATAATTTTTTCTTATTAAATGTTTGCGAAAGTCACCTTATCACACACGCTTGACAATTATAGACTGTTTATGATGTCTTGCATATTGTAAACATTTGCACATGGTAGAACGTGAGCGATAGGCCTTCATCCGACGCGGGTACGACGGATGAATCATGTGGGATATATTCAAGCTTCGCACAAAGTTTTATAGGAACAACTATATGCAATCTTAGATCGAATTGCATACAGTTGAGGAAAAGTAAATGTGTGTAATTGTCTCGTATCATACATGCTTTACAATCATGAATTGTTTATGATGGGGCATGCATTGTAAATGTTGCACCACAGAATAGTGTCTTTGATGGTAATGCGAGCACAAACAAGTAGTAAGGATGGAGCGTTTGGGATATTCGAAATATCATAATCGCGTTTGGGATAGATGCCCGCATCGCATAAGCTTAGTTCCGCAAAATGTATGCATTACTATTCCCTATCCCCGACGGTTTCTGGGTCATGTGGGAAGGACCTCCTATCGCACACACAGACAAGACGTCGGTTTAGAATGCCATCGCGGAAAGGGATTAAAAACCGTTTGTATAGCAGCTCGCTGTACCAATGCTTTGAGGGGTCGCTTTTACAATCTCTGCCTGTTGTCCAGAAGCCGAAACAAAGAACAACGATTCATCTACAAACCAGAGGTTTGATAAACTCGACATATTTTAACCCCTTCGAAACCATCCTCTGCAATATACTTGTTAACCAAAGCAGACAAAGCATCAACAACAAAGAGGAATAAAAACAAAGATAATGGGCCACCTTCGATGCTGTTATAGTAAGTTTTTTCCACACAGAAAATATTGAAATTCTAAACAAACTTATTAAAAAAACAACGTGATCGAGTATAAAATATCAAGGACATGAGGATCTACCGTACCCCGCGTCACCTAACCTAGGCAACATGGGCGGTGACCCGATCTACAGCACCTTCGACCCCATCACCAGCTCCTACCCCTTGCCGCCGACGAAGGCCAGCGGCGCCGGGCGAAGCCTGCGCATTGGTATGCATTTTTTTTCTAGACCCTGCCATGCCATGCGACTAACTATATGCAGTTGTCTAGTGGCACTGTTCAAATGTTGTCGTGCCGCATTGATGGAGATGGACACACTAATTTTGTCTCCCGTTGCAACCCACATATACCCTTTTGCTAGTATCCGAAAAGCAGTAACGTTGGGTCCTAAGAAGGAAAAATATATAGCTCGTTTCACTTTCCAAAAGCAGTAACAGAAGATAAAGGGAAAACATAATAGCAGTACGACACATCTCACACATGATTTGAGTGACAGATTTGGCTAGGATGATTGCAAGGTTGCCGCCATTCAACGCAAAACCGACGGAGGATAGTCCTTGGATTATGGGTCAGTCACATAATACCTCCAATGACATGCATGATCGGAAAAGATAAAGAAAATCACACCAGGTAGTTATCATCGGCCGTTACGATAACAAGGGGATTAAGAAATCGGCCACTCCTTTCTCTTAAGCACATTGCACATCATGGCCATCTTTCGGTGGCTCATGGACCATCATCGTGCAAAGAAATTACCACCACACTTTACCTGTCATGCACGACAGGAACGGCCCGAACATCGATAATTCATGCTCCTGCCAGCCAGGAGAACGACTTCAGCTTGCTGTGCTTGCGACTTTGCGGTACTCCCTCAGTTGTATAATCTGGGCTGAATAATTTGATCCCTGTACCATGTGACCGACCAATGTAACTGACATCTTTATATTAACAATGGGAGACATAGAGCGTATATGATAATCGTGCTATAGTTGAACACAGCTTTATCAATGAACCCATGTGTGTATTTGACGTTTAATCAATGTTTTAAATAGCCAGCTATAGCTCCGTTATAACCTTTTAGAACTCTTCCGCTAAAGGTATGCACTTTGAACGCTACATTGAAAATGACGCTATTAGCCCGCTATTTCCTGCTATAGCCTTAAATTTGGAGTCATTTAGCCCGCTAAACCGCTATACAAAACCATTCTTCTGCATTATTTTTTGTTTTTATTTATAATATATATGATGCATTAAACAAAGCTTGGTTATTGAATTGGACAGTGCTAACTGCTGACTGGCCGGCAGATAGCAACAGCTCCAACGAATCCACCCCTTCCCTTTCTATAACTTGCAAGCATGCACTAGCTTCATATCTTAGTATCTCCTTTTCTTGTGGGGAGACCTTCGAAACTAGATCTCATGTTGATATGTTTCGAATACTTCTTTTCTGGTCAAAAGTTTCCAGACATGTGGTAAGTTACCGGGGCTATGTTCTCCAACATCCTTTTTCCCTCGAGTCAATAAGTTACCACAGTGTTTGTACATAGGTTATCAGGTTCAAGGTGTGTATATTACCATGTTATTTACACATAAAATATCAAAGGTATGTTTTTCAACAATTTTTTCCCTCGGTCAAAAGTTACCGCGGTGTTTGTACATTGGTAATCGAGTCTATGGTGCGTATATTATCATGCTATTTCATATAAGTTACCGATGGTATTGTTTTCAACATTTTTTCCTGGGGTCAAGAGTTATCATTATATTTGTACATGAGTTATCAACTCCGTCAATAGTGAATTATCTTGATATTTACAAAGTAGTCACCGGGGTATATATTCTTAATGAAAAAAATATCCCTGTCTCAAAATTACCGCGGTGTTTGAGCATAAGTTATCATGTCCGCGGTTCGTATATTATCATGCAATTTACATAGAAGTTACCGGGGTATGTTTTCAATATTTTTTCTAGGTCAAAAAGTTAACGCGATGTTCGTACTTGAGTAATACGCAGAAGTTACCGGGGTATGTATATAACCACTTTTTCCTCGGGTTAAAGTTAACTTGTGTTTGTACATAAATTATTAGGTCTAGGATGCGTATATTATCATGTTATTTACATAGAAATTATCGGGGCATGCTTTAAACAACATATTCCCTCAGGTCAAAAGTTATCATGGTATTTGCTCGTAACTTATCAGATCTGCAGTGCTTTAATTACCATATTATTAACACACAAAGCTAGGAAGAATGCAACAAGTTTTTTTGTTGTTGCATGGTAACCTTGGCTGAGTACTTAACAAGGTCAAATAGAATGACTCCTATTAATTTGGCAAAACAGGATGTGGTACGAGTTGGATAGTGTGGTGAATGCTCCTGTCTGGTGACCATAGTTCAAATGCCGAGAAATGCGTTTTTTGTTTTTCTTGCGGTTTTGAAGCAACATCGAGCGGGGTTATCTCTTTAAACAGAAGGTGCAGAAAAATAGGGAGAAATAAAATGAGCTGCTAAACTTGACGTGCAGGTCGACAAAAAAAAAAGGGATTGTGCGGGATTAGCGGGATCTAAATCGTGTGGTTCGACAGAAAAAAAAGAATTCCAAGATCTAAACCGCCGCGAGCTTATCGAGCGCTAGATGCGGATTGGACGTTACACGGATGCGTTCGTGCTTGTTGCAGAAATCCGGACGGCAGGAAGATAGCTTTCTCGTATTGAATTAGGACACCTGATTGGTGCCCGCTCGGGTTTTGATGTGCGAACATGTCTATTAGTTTTTAAGTCAAGTATATGCAATATATCATATATGATTTCTGATTGTATACTTATTTTGGAATTTTCTCATGATTTAAGAAAAACGCAAAATGGGTCTTAGCTTCGCTATAGCCCCGCTATAGCTTTTCATAGATTCTTGCCGAGCCGCTGCTAAATGGCATAACCCGATATTTAAAACATTGCGTTTAATGCAGTAGCCAATGTGGGAAGTGCAGTCCAGAGAACAAGATATGCAGGGAAACCGATTGATTTTTCTGAACCGTGCATATGCATATCAAATGTCTCTTTACATTTGTGGATGGGAATGCAGGGTAACAACCGGTATGCACATGATTAGGAAGAAGAATCGTTACTCTGATCATCCATGAGATCTCATCATCCATACTTTTCGAAATTCGAATTCCTGGTAGTTGAGGCAACCCCACGGCCACATGCATGTTTACGTGCATACCCTCTGCACATGTTCGTTGGATCAGATTCAGTTAGTAGTATGACGCTAGCAAACGCTGATACGCTAACACACAAGAATATCGTACTATCCACCTCAATTCCAGTCCCCATTATTATGCTTCAACAACCAAACTA
Source organism: Triticum aestivum (assembly GCF_018294505.1). Taxonomy (NCBI): domain Eukaryota; kingdom Viridiplantae; phylum Streptophyta; class Magnoliopsida; order Poales; family Poaceae; genus Triticum; species Triticum aestivum. The sequence continues at coordinate 582,777,243 of NC_057802.1, read as the reverse complement.
CCGGCCGCCAATCAGAATACGTGAAGTCATATCAGCTCGCACTCTGGCAGCTCAGGGTCATTGCCCAATAATGCCGATTCCGTGAAACAAAACCGTGCTTAAAATGCGCAATGTGTACGGCGTACTGTACAGCTTCGTCTGGATCTCCCGTTCTTTATATATTATCGAAAGAATGGAAGCATCGTGCGTGGGCGCCAGCACCCAGCGGCACGAAGTCAGCAGGGCGGAGGTTCTTCGCCCGGCCCGCGGAGAAGAAGGCAGCCTGCTCGACGGTTCCTGGTGCGGCCGCAAGGTGTGAACCCACGAAGGTCTTGACCGCAAGGGAGAAGTCTTGGCCTGCGTTTAGGCCGGAGATCCGATGCTGTCGGCGGGGGCTTAGTCTCCACGTGGTTGACGTCCCGGCGAGAGTGCCGACTGCCGAGTGCCCTGATTCCTTGAATCACGCCTTAATTACAGAAAACCTGCCGGGCCGCTTAATTACAGGAAGTCTTGGCCTGCTTTTTTAGGGAAGACTGAATTTAACGTACAGACCGACCCTTTTTAGGTGAAAACAAGTCGGAGCCGATTAGAACTCCAAACACACGGCGCCTTCCTGCTATTGTAGGATTCCTGCCCAACCTTTTTTCCCGCTCTAGCTTGCACCTTTTCGATAAAGACTGGTCCCAGGCGCGAAGGCTCTCCTCTCAACAACCCAAAGGTATCGTTATCGTTGGCGTGGTACTCCTATCCATCCAGGATGTGCGGATGAGGTTGGAGCCGTAGGCCCGCCGACGCTCACGATCGTGGGCTAAGAGATCCTTCCAAAGTCGTTGGCACTGCATCCCACGTCAGCGCCTGCGGACGAGCGTGCTCCGAGAACTCCTTGAACGTCACAGTGGCAGATCGCATCTTGGCTTCATGGCGGCGGTGAAACTAGCGCGAAGAGACCAGGACAGAGTCTAGGTCGGGTGGTCATGTCGCTAAGGCCCTTCTTCCCTACGGCCTGAAGATCATGACAAGCTCCCGTCGAGGACCCTGCTGTCCTCCACGCCATCTCTACCTTCTCCGAGCCGGCGACTTGCTCCTCCCCACCGGCATGGACTTGAACTCCTACTCTGCAGGCGCAGATGCCGCAGGAATAGGACAATGAGACGCCACTTACCAAGGCTAACGCCATCATGGGGGCCTCCACTTGGAGGTGCCGCTCACGTCCTCGTGACCTTATTCGTGGTTATGAGTCCATGACTACACCAGCAGGAGCTCGCCGATCTTGGCGTGTCAGTATGGTCGTGATGAAGCCACCACCATAGAGGTTATCCCAAGCACCGCCGATCAGACTGCGGCAGTGCCCACGAGCCTCGCCGCACGCTGTCCACCTCCTGTGCCATGTCTCTATTCTGACTGTAGAGAAAGTAAGGAGCCGCGGCAACAAGTTCAACATGAGCAACCTGTGTCGGCACGCACATCGTGTTGATGAGAGCAGAGCACATGAGCATTCCTGTGGTTTTCCTTTAGCAACAAGTTCAGAACGTGGTGACGAGAACAATTGCTCGACACTGAATGGGGGTGCACTGCGGTCTCTCTTGCGGGGTTACCCGAAATTTGGACATCGGAAAAAGCTTCATTTTCTAGAGTCCGGCCCGCTTCGGCGCCCCCCCCCCCCCCCCCCCCCCCCAAAGGCAGTAGGGACATTTCACAAATTATACCCACTTTTATACATATACGCTGTACGTTTCAGGAGAGGACCCGATACTGGGCCGGCGCATTAACATGAACCGAGCTGGTGCAACCCAGAAGTCACAAAAAAATGACACGCGCTGCCAGGGATTGGAACTCGCGACCAGCTCATTGTGAGAGGCTGCTGTTAGCCACTCGAGGAGCCACCTATAAGTGGCCTGAAGCATCCTTTAAATAGATAACTGTGATATGAAGCAAGCGTAGGCTTTTTATAAACATCCAGAAACGGTGCATTTAATTTTCAAACGTTTCACTGAAAATTGTGAATTTTTTAAATGCCTGATATTTTTTAGATTCTGTGAACAAATTTTGAAAACATAAAGATTTTCGAAATTCCAAAGCAAAATTGAAAACATAATTTTTTTAAATCCATGATTTGTTTTTTGTACGCAAACATTTTTCTAAATCTGTGATTTTTTTTTAAATGAGAACATTCTGCTGAAAAATTGGAGCACATTTTGAAATTCTGAAAACATTAAAAAATGAGAACAAAAATTGAAATTCTGATTTGAATTTTTTTTCACATGAGCAAAATCCAAAGGAAACATAAAGTAAAAAAAAGAAACAAAAGAGCGAAAAATAGAAGCGAAACCACAGCTGAAAAAAATAAGAAAAATCAAGTTAGGAATCTTTTAGATAGTTCCCAAAATAGGGCAGGAACCTTCCAGAAGATTCACAATATTGGTGGCTCGAACGATCTGATGGGCCGGCCCATTCTACGATTGTGTGTGCGATTGCCCGGCTATTATAGAAAATTCCGTATGTTCTGGGAGTAGCATTAAATAGACGGCACAAGGTCGTCCGACTGAGCCTCCGCGTTGTAGCGCGTGGAAATAGAAAAAAAATTCACTGAAAAAATTGCTCATGCTTTCAAAAATTGGTTCACTTTTTCAAATATTGTTCATAAAATACAAATATTTGCATTTTAAAAAATTGTACTTTTTTTTTAAAATGTCCATGTCTTTCAAAAATGCCTATCGTGGGCATGCCCACCTTCTTTCAAAAGTTGGGTCGTTTCAGGCATGTCTATAAATATATCATATTCAACAAAAGGGTTTTCGGATAGAGACCAGAAGGGTCTATTTGAAAGCATGTTTATTTCAACATCCTTCGAATGACCCCAATTCTTTTACCAACAGTTTCTGTGACCAATTCAAGAAGTTGGGGTTAGGTTGCTGCAAGAAGTTGGGGTCTTTTATCCATAGTCCAAAATAAACCACCAGCTGGGGTGCATCCATGAGCATGTTGTTTTCCTAATTTGCATGATTCTGTTATTTCCAATTTTTGTCATTATCAATCAACATGAACAAATTGTGTATGAAAATTTTACAAGGTTGAACACTTTATCCAAAATTGTTAACAAATTTGTTGTAATTGATGAAATTTTTGTACACAAATAGAAAACTACACACTTTTTAAAATCTATGAACTTTTATTAAAGCACAAAAATCTCTTAAATTTGCGAACCAAAACTTCAAAATTTATGAATATTTTTTAAAATTGTAAAGAATATTTGAAAACAAGAGCATTTTTTGGCATTGCAATTTTTTTCCAATGTTTGAACAGATTTCAAAAGGAATAATAAAGTTAAAAATGGTCTCTGAGAGAAAGTGTTGTGTTTCCGGAGCAGTCTTCAAATAACGTACACGCACTCATGACTCGCTGCCCCTTGAAATCTCGGACGGTGATCATACTTTTAACGAGCCGCGCTGCAAATTATCCAGCATCTCTTGCTCGATCTAGTGGTATGGCTGTTTGGGTTGGAGCAGGAGGTCTTGTGTTTGAGTCCATGTTCATACTGATTATTTTTTGATTTTCCACTGTTACTGTTTCACAACTACTAGTAGCAGATATGAGTAATTCATACTCCCTCCATCCGGGAAAAGTTGTCACCGCCAATATTTTACGAAAACCCCCTTCTCTTTCCTCCGACAAGCCATGCAGCCCACTGCGCCTCGTCTCGCCTCTCTCCGTCGCCTCGCCTCGCGCGGGCCGCCTGGTTCGCCGCCTGCTCCGTCGCCTCGCCACGCGTCGTCCGCCTTCTTCGCCTGGTCTTCTCGCTTCTCTTCATCAGCACCAGGAGATAAAGAGGAAACAGATTCCCTTTTAGGCAAAGCCCGCAACTTGCCGGCTCCGATGGAGGCACTCATGTCCTGCAGGGGGTTGGGGCTCGATCTGGAGGCATGGCAGGTCCTCGAGCTCGTAATCCACGACCTCCTCCCTCCAGACTCCGAGCGGCAGCTGCGGAAGTCAACGACGCGGGGAAGATGACCACGGCTCTTGGCGACTGAGCCGCCGCCGCCGTAGAGATGCCGCCGCTGGCGCGCACCCCTCTCCGCCGCCTCCTGCTCTCCTCGCCCCTAGCCCTGTCGCTCTGCTCCCCATACATGGTCGTAGGCCGCCGCGGCGTCGTCGGCGGTGTCCCACCCCTTCTCCTCATGCTCTCCGCTCGCCCCTCAGCGTGGCGTGTCGGCGAGGGCTTCCTGGCCGCAGGGGCACTAATCGGGGCCTCCTCGCGAGGCAGGAGCTTCTGCGCCCGCGCCGTCAGCATGGACGACGAGGCGCCCTCCAGCTCCGCTGCCGGCAGCATCTACGCCCTGGCCGCGCCTTACCTCACTGCGGATGACATTGCCAACGCTGCAAATCTTGATGAGGTGAGTTCATTCTCTCGGCATTTTGGGATTCGGACAATCAGATGATTTCTTGTGGTTCTAGCTAACACAATCTGAACATGTTTCAGCCTTACCGTCCATGGCTTGCTTGTTACAGATGATGCACAAGATTTGTCAAAGATCTCCATAACCACCATATATGCAACGGGTAGAACGTGGGCTCGAGCATTTCGAATGCTGCAATATCAACGACCACGTCCTTGTTCGAGCATTTCGAATGCTGCAAGCTCAAATTTAGTTAAGCTTGACTGAATGTAGTAAATTCAGTTTAAATCTGAATATGTACTTTGATGTACTAGTAGGAGGCACGTGCAGTGGTGTCCTGGTCAAACTGCATTTGTCCCTGTATAAAATAAATCTCTGTTTACACGATGGATACTACAAAAGCTAGCCACAAAAGATCTTGAATGGGAAATTTTCTAGTCACCATCACGTGAGGATGCAAGGTGTGCAGATAGCCGTGCAGTGTCTCAATAGTTCCAGAAAATTGCCGTGCAGTGTCTCATTAGTTCCAGAAAATTCCCATCCACCTCGTTTTGGCGCGCGACTGGATGGAGCGAATCCTAGTAAGTACAGCCGTTGGATCACTCGAGTTTGCTATGATAAACGATCAGGATTCACTCCATGGAAGAAATCAACGGCTAGGAAATGCCTCTGTGTCAGGATCGATGGCTAATCCAAGTTTAATTTTTTCTGTACTATAGTGGTAGAGAAATTTGGACATGAGTACAGCCCATCTAAGTTAGACAATATTCTGAAGAATAGAAACTTAAAGTCTGTCTGCCGAAGTCCCGCCACCAGGGAAGACTCGCGTGGCCCTGCCTGCTGAAGTCAGCGAGAGGGGAGCGGCGGCTGGGGTTGCCGCAGGCGCGAGGAACCGGCCAGGGACCCAAGCAGGGCGACGAGGAGGAGGCGCCCATCGAGGTGGTCGCCTTGGAGGAGCAGCCGCAGTCGGGGTCGGGCTCCTCGATGACGCAGGCGGCGCTGGAGGCGATGCTGCTGCCCCGCTCGCTGGGCGTGCTCGAGGCCCTCGATCCTCTCCTCGAGCCCCTCGATATCCTCCCTCCTCCGGGACGCGGCCGTGCTGCTCCCGTCCCTGGACGCGGCCGTCCTCCTCGGCGATCTCGTGGCCGGCGGTGGCGGCGAAGTCCGCGGGCAGGTCAGCGGCGCTGAGGGAGAGCGCGGCCAGGGCCTCGCTGGCAGGGGCCGGACGGGGGCCGGATCGGGCGACGGAGGAAGGAGGAAGAAGCTGGGGAGGGGGGGCTGATTTGCAGCAGTTTAGAAGGCAGACTTTTTTTTTTGCAAAATTAGAGTTGAACTAACGTGCGGACAACTTTTCCCGAATGGAGGGAGTACTTGGTTTAAGTTGAGGCTACTCCTTAACAAGTAACATGCCTGTTCACGCATGTACTTAAATCAGTCGTTGGTTTTGCCACATGTGATCTGGGTGATGGCCCACATCATACGTGAGGTGCTTTCAGCTGATCACCACACGGCTTGCCAATCAAAGTAACAGTATCGTGCATCATATATGCCACTACTTCCCACTGACTGAACTTTAGCAAGCCTACATGCGTGTGGACAATGAACTAGGACACGGTCTGTGTTTGTGTATCAACCGGGACAGATAGTTGACAAGTTAGTCCAGTCTCGGATTGGCAGGATACCACACAACCTCTCGAGACAGGAACAGACAAAAAGTGCAGGTCCCCTTCGTCACGTCCATCCTGATGACTAGTTACCGGTACGTGCCCGTCAGTGCTATGAACCCTTCCTTGGTTCCTACCTCCTCGCCCGACTCACGAGATGAGTTTCATGATGCCACCCATTCCTAGAGCCATTGCTAGCACATGTTTTCTATCTCTGGATTCACCCATACAAGCACTGTCTTCAAGAGGCCGATGTGTTTGAAGATGCCCCCATCACTCCCAGTGCACTGCATACTTATGCGTAACTTCTTTCTGATAGCCATGCATGTTAATTTGCAAGCTTCGGTTTTTGTTTGGCTTTCCACTAATTAACTGAGCAACCCTCTTCTACCTATTTAATGAATCGAGTCCTAAGGTGCTGACCTAAAAAAAATCTACTAGCTAGAAAAGATAAGAAGAGCAAAGGAGGCAATAGAAAAAACACCAGAAAGCTACAACATTGTTTTCCGAGTTGAGAAAGCAACAACTTTGATATAATATTCAACATGGTAGACGGCAAGGCATCCTTTATATAGAAGTAAGTACTTGTACAATAGACATTTAAGTGTCAATTTCCATGTGCTTCAATTCAATGATGATTATCATGTGTCTCACCAAAAGTACAAAAGAGACACCTTTCTTTAAAGCTATAGGTGAGGATTGAGATACGCCTGGATAGATTGCTGAACACTAGAGACTGTTTACCTATTTAGTTTAACCTTATCAACGTAGCTAATTATTACTTTTATAAAGGATGCTGGAGTGCCCTTCTCCCATGAGTCTTCGTGGACGAGCACGCCTTCCGCGCCATCCGTTTCGCGGTGGTGTGCCGTGGATACCTCCCAGGGCACTCCGTGCCGTCTGATATGCTCGGATGGCGCGCAGCCGCGCAACGTGTCTATGGGGTCCATGACGGGTGGGCCGCGGGCAAGCCCGGGACCACTGTCATGAGTGTTTTTAGCGCCACCGCATGCGCCCTGTGGCGCGGTCCCCATGGTCGTGGGCGAGGCTGCCTGTTAGTAGCCTTTTCCCCAGGGCGGGTGGGCTCACACGTACAAGGCTCCTGTGTGGGGCCTGCCCGCTGTTCCCTTCCGCTCACGCGAGCCGGCCAGGGTGCGGGGCCTTGTCATGCGGTGTTGTGAGACACTTCTCTGCCCGGATGGTGTTCTATTATTCTTTATTCTTGTTCTCACCCTGGGTGTGGGGGTTTCCCTAGTCTGCATCTCGCCTACGTCGTGGGGTTCACCGTTGCTGGATCGGACCCAGGCAGCCCGTTCAGAGGTGAGATGGTTGTGGACCCGGTGATTTGCATGCGGGTATGCGCGGTAGGTTTGTTGGAGTTCAGCGTGCGTGCATCCTATTCCTATATGGTTAGCCCGCCAAGAGGTCGGCTGGCAGGTAAAACAATGTCTTTCGATGGTCCGGTGTCTTGTGTACCGGGTGCACGCAGTTAATCTGGTGGTCGGTGTTGCATCCTCGTATGGGTTCATGGTGTGGTGCACCATCTAGTTGTGCCGGCTTGATGGGTGTAAATATGCTTTCTTGTACGCACCGGGCTAGCCTACGATGGAACGCGCAACCTCTTCCGTCGTTGGCCGTACCAGTACTTGCATGCCCTTTCCAGCTTACCCAGTTGTTCGTTGGTATTGGCCTATCATTGGGATCCATATGTCAGTGGGTTGGGTCGACGGCTTGTGGGAGCGAGGCCATTGGTTAGTATTTCAGCTGTTAGTCCAAGACAAGTCAATAAACTAAACATTTCTCCGTGCAAAAAGAGTGTAGAGGACTACCTATAGTAGTCTGGATGATCATTACGTACACTTTTCATGTGCAACATATCTTTTCTTGGTCAATACAGTGACATCATCATTAAACTCACATTGACATGTTATACACTTTAGATTTGGATCAATAATTCAAGACTGGCTTGCTACCGGAATGTGTCGCACGCCTAGGACAAACTCCCGATATAAACCAGCCAACTCCATGCATGTACTCCGAGAAAATGCACGTTGTTCCCACAACTTGTCTTGTTTTTTAGATTTGGGTCAATACACATTAGGATTATGAGGCATTGGGAATGAAACCGCTACACGGTTCTGCTCCATAATTGTTACAATCGACGTTGAAATCTCCAAAATGCTAATGTGATCGAGTGAGGTTAGTGTAGAAAGACATAATACTACATTATTATAGAGGTACTTAAGTAAGGAGGCTAACAGTATTTTACTGACATGCTTTTGTTGGACTGTCTGCTCAGGTACAATCGCAATGTAGGGGACATCTTTACTCCCCGTTTAGGACCTGCTTCTACTTTACAGTTTCTGGCAGACATTCAAAAATACTAGAGCGTTGCTACAGCATGACGCATTAGCGCGCGACGCTCCCTGCTCATTCCACGGCATGTATAGTCCGTCATGACCACGTGAGTGCGCTGCCGTGTAGCTGGATTGGATGACATCGTGCATAATTACGATGGAAGATAGAAAAATTGAACGTTGGTGTGGAATCTTGATTGGTGCTCCGAAGTTGGTGGCTCAATAACTGTGCATGTAATCTCTAGTTTACCATAACAGGGATGTGATGAAGCTTGGTACAAAAATCTCGTGCATTGCCCGGACTAGGGATCTCTTGTCCTCGATCGAGATGGCCTGGACGTGCCTATCTTGTCGATCAATTCCTCTGTCCTCCCCATTACTATCCCCTGTCATAGTAACAACCCAATATATATCTCATATATATTTGATAAGCGTGCTATGAGATCTTCAGCATTACAACATCATTCAAAAGTAATTTGCTGGAGCAGCAACACGAGCTAAAGGTTGTAGCTAGTACAACTTATTACCAAATCTGAATTAAGCTACTGCACGGTAGGCTATAGCTGCCAAGGTAGGAGTAATAATTAACTGGTTATCAATCAGAGCTAGAGCTAGATACTCGTCTCCCTATCACGAGGCTGGGTCTGGGACCTAATCATTTCCACGTAAACCATCAATGGGGAGTACCAGATACATATAGAAGAAATATCTCATCTACCATTTTAGCAGACTTAACTGAAGCATATGAACCATCTGAGCTTCATCCCTTGTTATAAAGCATGTGCTACCTCATTTTCTTACATGTAGCTACCTTAGTCTCTACCACCCTGCCCAACCATCTTCGCTCTCTTCACCCAGATAGTGTTATAGGCTGTTAGCACCCAAACAAGCAACTAATGATCGAGGAGAGATAAACCAGTAGAAATGACCAAAGTAGGATCACTTAGGTGGAGTTGGACACATGAATGGAAATGGCAGGCATCTGGATGTACATGGCGGGCTAAAACTTATGTCCACGTTGCGCAAGTTACCGCAGTACACGATATATCTCCAGACGAAGCGCGAGCGGTATCTCTACACGAAGGTGCATCCAGCAGGTACGTAAGAAGACATTTCACACTTGTTAGAGAGGTCTGTGGTGATGAGCTCATCGAGGATACCTTTGAGGCATTGGCGACCTCACTCTGATGGACGAAGGAATACCGAAGAAATCGAGGAGCCTGAATTGTAGTATGATCGTCCAAGAGCGTAAAAGCCGCGACCCCAGCATCACCAAATTGGATTACTTCGGTTGCCGTGTTTTACCATCAAAGACTGCAACGACCTGGCCAGCAAACACGAGCTCCGTGTCTGGCACCTCCTCACAGCCAAGCGAGCCTGCCTGCCCGATCCCTGCATCACTACGAAGGAGTTATTTTTCTTGGCAACCTTGCCGTCATCTTCAATCGATGGTACTCCCTCCATTTTTGTATACAAGGCCACAAACCCATATTACAGATACCAAGGTAAAATTTAATGTTTTTCTTTGTAAACCAACTTTTCTTTTCATTTATTGGGATCAATGCTTCCTATGCATGCAAGGAAGGGATAGGAAGCTGAGTGGAGTGTCATTATGGTTGCATGCATGCAAGTAGTAAACAGGTTGTTAGTACGAGAAAATGTCGTTAACTTTTGTCTCAATTACTGTTTGTGGCATTGTATAAATACAAAGCGTATTTTTTGTAGTGGCCTTGTATAAATAAATAGAGGGAGTACACTCAACTACATCTCGGCTGCATGGACGCGCTCTCACGGTCGTGATCATGGACGTGGTACAGACGGGGCGCCGTGGAATGAGCAACTAAAGTCGCGTGTTAATGCAACGTGCTGTAGTGAGACTCAAGTAGACTGAGCATCGTACGTGCACACACCGAAACAAGACTGAGCAGAAGTACCTGTACGTGCTGGCGGAAGGCATCTGGGAAAACAGGTGCAAAATAGGGTTAGCCATGTAAATCACTTCATTAATTACTTGATTAACTCTAATAAAGTAGTAATACGTATTTCTAGTACACTGACCCCTCTGGATCACGTATGCACTCTGGAGATGTCTTCGTTCACCGTAACAGTTCGAGTGCGGAATGGTGCAACAATTTCATTCCCAATACCTCCAAATCCTAATAGGCACTGGCCACATTTAAAAAACAAGACGAGTTGTTGGAACTGAATGAGTTTTCTCTGAGTACAAGCACACAGGGCCGGTCCTGACATTTTGGGGGCCCGGGGCGAAACTATAATTTGGGGCCCTTAAAATAAACACTGTAAGAATATATGATCACATAAGTGCACAAATCTGACAGGGCATGTATATTGGTGAATATGGTTTCACCTAACTCTTGTGAATAGTTAATTTGAAAAAATACTAGTCATATAAATAAAAAATAAACAGATTATACATAGGTATTAAGTTTCACAAGGAAATGACATTCTAAGCAAAAATGCCAAAGTCGAAGTTATATTGAAAAATACTTTTTGATGAATAGTAAGGCCCGATTGTATTTTCTTCTCTAAGAATACCACTGGTCCCATTTCTTCACATAGCTTCACAAGTGAGTAGAATGGTCGACCAAGTTTTATACCGCCAAATTTCAGAATGTTTTGAATTTTTCTAGTATTTTTAAAAAATTATTAGTTATACGGGTGTAGATGGAACCATGTTCATCTTTGTATTTTTGAAAAGCAGCATTCATATCAAATAATTGATACATATTACCTTCAAATTTTCATCTAACAATCATCAATAAAATTCACTACTTATGATTGAGTCGATGGCACCTCTCAGTAATTCTATCAAGTTAACCACACTTTGTTTTTCTTTTCCTCTTTTTATCAAATGCATATATTCTAGGAGTAGGCGACATTATGACACACAGCTCAAAATAAATAAATTACATCAAAGCTTGAACACCGCAAAACTATGCATCAAGCATGCATTCCAATATAAAATACTTAATTAGCAATATAGATATGGGAAATAGGTAATATTACCTCCGATCATTCGGATCGGTGTCCATGATCATTAGCAATATATATTGATGTCTGATGGAAGGAGCTCGGCGATCTGCATCACTATGTGTGCGTCAATCGCGTGAAGAGCGGAGCAGATCCAGTGGAGTTCGTTGACGTGGCAAGTCGTGAACTTCGTCAGCACTGCCTGCCCTACCATGGTCGTCGTCCCCTTGGAGTCTAGCATGAACGCCGCTCCTGCGTCCACCCCACCACCGGCTTGCAGTTGTCGCCGGCGCCGACGTAGGAGGAGAAAGCTGCGATGGCGAGACCAGGCTGCCCATTGTTTGTTCTGCGATGACCAAAGGAGATCGGGGAATAGATTGAATAAGGAAAGTCATAGCGATGAGAAGGAAACCCAATAATCTGGCTAGGGCAAGGCAACCAGGCTAAGCATTTTTAGTTTGAGAGAAGCGTACAGGCTAACATATCAAATCCCAACTATTAGCGGCTTCGTGCGCAGTCTCCCTGGGCCATGGCCTACGTGGATAGTACCTGGGTGGGGGCCCCTATACATGGGGGGCCCGGGGCGGCCGCCCCCTCTGCCCCCCCTCAGGGCCGGCCCTGCAAGCACACCGAAGAGTTGGCTGATATATATAGAGAGTCTGTAACCAACAGAGTTGGCATCTTCGAAGCTTTTATGGTGTGCTAATGGTCGGCCAACCTAACATTTATTCTCAGGCACAGTCATCTCTTGAAGTTTAATAATAAAGAAGATACTCCCGTATTTTAAGTGTTCATAGAATAATTGTTCCCGTATTCTAAGAATAAATGGTTATGCGTTAGGAGTTGGCTGATATATATAGAAATCGCAGTCTGGGCGGTGCGCGAGATCTATAACAGGCTCGATCACATTTGCGGTTAAATTACACTTGACACACGTAAACTAATTCAGCCAACTTTTGACGGTTATATTTCATGATTTTTGTCAGACTTTTGGATTTGGCTGTGTGCATCTCAGTTATGCAGAGGACGGGTGTTACTCATAATGTTTTGTATCCCCTTGATGCTACATTCTGAGATAATAAAATCGCCCTTTATCGAAAAAGTGTAATATAATTTTCAGAAATAAGTTCAGTTTTCTGTGTTCCAACGCAATTACACTCAACGCAGTCCAATCCTGCTGCATGGACGTGCTCCCACGGTCGTCATCACGGATGTGATACAGATGGGCTGCCGTGTAATTAGCAGGAAAAGTCAGATGTTAATGTAACGTGTTCTAGTGAGGCTCAAGTAATGTCCTCGACATTTTATCAAGAACACACGAGATGTGTGTTTTTTTAGCATTAAGAGGCCTAAGCCAGGAGGGATAACAATGTTTTATAGGGGTGAACAAGGACACATCCACCTCCACCGATACACCTGGTTTCTTTCCGGCAGCCTTTCACAGTACAAATTCATCATTAATACGCCTAGTGACTTCGCGGTCATACGTGCACACACTCGAACAAGACTGAGCACACATTCGAGTGCGTGCTAGAGGTGAGCATCTGCAAAAACAGGTGTCAGCCATGCTTGGGTACATTTTCAAATTCCAATGCAAATCAATGCTGTAGATTATAACTTACCTCTTCATTAAAAAGGGTAGTCTAGTATTTTTAAGCGGTAGGACTGAAGTTATACAAAGGGGCGATAAAAAACCCACAATAAATCGTGTCATTGTTTCCTTAAAAAGAGACCGTGTGAAAAGGAGATGAGCCCATACGCTAGGAGAAAGCTACTTCCTTCGGACATGGTACACAAAGGCTGCCATTAGAGGCGATTGCAATGCTTTGAGAAACGATCAAATAAATCCTCCCAAGCACAACAGAAGGAAATATATAGGATGAGTGTTGCTATGGCAGTTTAGTGGTAACGTTGGTGTTGATTGAAAGGCAGCTGCCTCGGATCTACTTTAGATGGAGAATAAGGGCACAGCCATGGTCATGGGCAACGGCACTGCTAATGGTGTTTACGGAGACAGCGCTTCTAATCGCTGGATTTCGGTTCAAGACTGCAGATTGTTTATTTACAGATTGGGATCGGTTCTGTTGTAATAACCATGTAATGGCCCAACTGACCGCAATTAGTGCTAAGACGAAAATACCCTTTTAGGGTCCTTTGGTTCAAAGGAATTTCATATGATTTTTGAAGGGTTAGAATCCTTAGGAACTTTTCCTACATTGGTTGTTTGATTCATAGGATTGAATCTTATAGAAATACTTTTCTAAGGAATCATGTGTACTACATTTCATTGAAAATCTAGCATCCACTTCAACATCTTTTTTCGCTTCCTTTGTTTTTCCTATGGCATCAAACATTCTGTGCTAATTCTATGGGATTCAAGTGGGCATGCCATTCCAATCCTTTATTTTTCCTATTGCCGCGTTTTGAGAATCCTACGAATCAAAGAGGGCCTTATAGTTTTTCAAGGTGGGTGTACCGAAGCAGGAGCCATTTCTAGAACACTAACCCCTCTGCATGAACTAGCACTATGGAGATGTCTACGTTAACTGTGAAACAGTCAGAGTGCGGAATGGTGCAACAATTTCATTCTCAATGCCTCCCAATCCTAATATGCACTGGCCACATTTAAAAAACAAGAGCTCTGGGAACTTTGTGAGTATTTCTAAGCGGAACAAGCACACCGAAGAGTTGGCTGATATATATCGGGAGTTTGTGAGCGATATAGTGGGCATATTCGATAGTGGTGTCCCAGTGGATTACTTCACCCACCATCTCTTCATTTTTTCTCTGCAAATGCCTATGACATCACTAGGGACAGAGGGGCCTGCCAGGGGGCTGGAAGAGAAGAACTTCAATACTAAACGCTGGAAGAGAAGAACCTTAATACTAAACCAAGTTTCGGGAACTTCTTGGTGACCTGATTGGTTCCCTTCCCCCAATTTGCAAGAAGAAGGGTCGCGGGTGAGAAGGCGGCGCTGCCAGTAAGCAATAGTAAGGTTTGAACTTGGAAAGCAAGGAGGAACAGTGGAAATGCGGCTTTTGGTGGGGCGGGGAGGGGGGGGGGGTGGATAGATATTTCCGCGGTGGCAGAAAAAGTTTCGCTCGATGCCACAAGGAACTGGCGCACAAGTGTAGTTTAAGCACAGGCGGTGGACTGTAGACGACGAAGGTTCCTGCGTAAGCCAAACAAGACGGTGCGCCAAGATATTTTATATCGCATCCCACACGATTCTTGCTAGTAAATTGTTTATGGTATACCTGATTTTTTTATTCTGTTTTGAAAGACAAAATGGTGTTACGAAGGGAAAGGATGGTGTTTGAATTGCTAGAACATTTAGCTACAGTGAACATGCAACTATATGAGTGTCGTGTGAAAATTTGTAATTATTCCGGTTTCGTTTGGCCTTGAATAGTGGTGGAGAATTTAGGCAAATGAAAACATTCTATTAACTTGATTTTTTTCCTATAAGATTTTGATCTTTAGTTATGTTTTAATTTTCTTTCTTTGGCTATTTTTTCCTTTCTTCCATTTTTACCTCTATTATACTAGAAACGATATCATTCATATTTAAGTAATTGACAATTGGTTTCATACACCTGCCAATATATCCGCCAGTGCACAGATTTTCACTATGCGGCTAAGAAAGATGGCGTTGATACCTCCGGATCTCAATGATCTGGATCTTTCCTGTCCTTAAGAGAGCACCATCTAGATAGCTCTAGGAGCACCCTTCGCTGCAGTGGGGGTGGGGGTGGTTGACTTTGCGAAAGAGGAGAGTGTGGCTCCAAAATTGTCGTTGTGGTGCCTCTCACTGGAGCGGACCCACCAGATGTAGTCAACTTCAAATTTTAGAGTGTAGAAGCCGATAACTTGTCCTCGGGCGAAGAGTACGTGACATATATGTCCCCTAGCCGTGTTAAAGATCAGATGGAAGGGGCCGCGGAAGATATCTTAACACAACATGGCATCATTAATGTTGATTGAGAATGCCATCATAATCCTCTAAAAGGATCCGCGCCCACATCCACTAGCTGTGCGCCAATTGTCGGTGTTTCATAACCGGTAGTGCCTTCTAGGGTAGAAGATATGTTCGGAGGGTCACACGAGCGGTAGATGAAGGTGGTAAGGCGAGTGATGGCAAGTTTATCCAATTTCAAACCCTACGGGAGGAGGTAAGACCCTACTGCTACCTTTCCTAGTGTATTGCTTGAGTGCTCGCCGGTGATCGGGAGGATCATTGGAGAGATCTAGTTTCATGTGTTACAGGCTCTCAGCCTAGTGGCGGGCGTGAGAGAGGGTCCCTTGCTCGCGTTATATACTTGGTCGAGATAGGGTGCGGTCTGATGGATGGAGGTCCCCATCTCTTGGCAACCGGACCAACAGTTCGGCATGCCGCTCCTCGTAGGCTAAGCTTGGGTCAGGAGAGGTGCCCTTTGGCTTACCGAGGCCTCCTTTAAGTAGGCAGAGCACTGCTCACTCTAATGCGTGGCAGACTTCTCTTTATAGTCGTATCGATGTGTCATTACCATATCATGAGTATATGCTATTTATCCCATGGCAAAACTAGAGGGTGATCCAGGAAGCCACCTCTTCATGGGTCGCAAAAAGTCCCACCTACCGCCAACTACAGGGGACTCCTGCTACTTGGAGCACTCTCTTCTGAAGCACAACAAACGATTACCTCTCCAACAAGAGCGAGATGCTTATTGCACACCTCCTGGAGCCACCTCCCAGTATAGGGCGCAATTGTGCTTCTCCCTCATCTAGTGGGTGTGGCTCAGTAACTAGCACAACATCCAAAAGCATGTCGACAAGTGATGCACATCTTGATGCCTCCCATTTTAATGCATGTGTCCAACTCCACCGAATCAATACTACTTTGATCATTTGCTACTGCTCTATCGCTCGTGAATCATTAGTTTATGACTTTGTCCGTGTTTGTTTGGGTGCCTAATACTATCTGGGCGAAGAGGCAAATGTAGTTGGGGAGAGTGATAGAGACTAAGAGTAGCTAGATGAACGATACGATGCCAAATGCTTTATAACAATGGACCATGCCAGATGGTAGAGACCATATCTCCTGGGCCTAAAACAAAGAGCATATTTTCTAATAAATATTTCACAATGATACACACGCCAGAGGTAGTACTCGCTTTTGAAAAAAAAAATCATGTCTGAACACAAATTAAGTCACATGGTTCATGTCCTTCTGTTCAATATTGTAAAATCAATGATGATATATTCCTATCCACATGTATTCCCCACAAGCTAGTGGTGATATTACGTACGTGGTTACCTCAACCACCATCTCTTTAATTTGGCCTTGCAAATCCCTTTCAAAAGAGGCAAATCTCCTCTTACGAATTTTGGATTCCCAGGAACAAATTTAAAAATTAATGTAGGCGGATGAAGTAGAGAGATCTAAACAAACTATCAAGTTATCTATTCTAGTTTGATATTAACGCACACGACTTCAAATGTAAAAGCCTACATGTTTAGTCAGCTCAGTATTACTTGTTTACGAAGAGGAGATTTGAGACATAGCACCCAAATCCACGAAATTAATCAATAAATATTGCCCACAAGGTTCAAACCTGCGCCGGCCAGTATGTGCCTGCTCCAACGATTTTCAAAGAGCCCATCCACAAATTCGTAGTCTCCCTCCGTCCCATAATAGAAAGTGTTATTACGACCAATATATGAGTTTACATTAGTTATAGTATCACCTATATTATAGAACGGAGGAAGTACTATTTAAGGGAGTAATGATGAAGGTCTCATTACCTCGTTGGTTGGACGATTACATGACTTCGTTAATGGCGCCCCCGTGGTGAGTTGTTACTGGATTGTGACGGTGAGCCGTCATTGCCCCCTTAGACATCACCTTGAAGCATATGTCATCCAACAATCAACAAGGAGAAATTGCCTCTTTCTTCTTTCAATCTTTGTTTACACATGCCGAGTCTCCTCCGGATAGTAAATTGGAGTAATGGCTACACCACCGATCCGATTGTCGCTGCACATGATGCACTCATTCTGTCATTCTCGTACACACAGCCTGGGCCTTGAACTAAAAGATTAATTGAGTGAGATGACTGCAGTTAGCTTACCGTAGCACATCTCTGATGCCATGATTAATGAACTAGTGACGGCCTAGACATGATAACAACACGGGCATGTGGCAAAAGCGTTGGTGCCGGTGAGCTGATTTGTCGTTTCGTCAATTTTTTCATCTGTTCACCGCCGAAAAAAAAATTCTATCCGAGGTGGTACTAAATTCTTATGCGTTCGTCTGCTAGAAAAAAGGCTTTTCCAGAATTTCATACATGGGCCGCGCACTGTGGCCCAGCAAAGCCAGCCCACTTATTTTTGCGCCCACGCAGCTGTGAACAATTCTATTTTCCGCACAGCGTGAAAAATAGTCGAAGCTTCGCACAGGGCAACCATTAATGGGCTAGCCCATTTTTCTTTTTTTCAGTGTTTTATTTCTATTTTTATTCTGCTTCCGTATCTCTTTTGTCACTTTCAAGTTTTTTTTCTTATAGAATTTATTTCATAAATTCAAAATTCTCAAAAAACATTCAAAATTTCAAAAATAATCAAATTATAGAAAATGTTCATAATTCCAAAATTGTTGCTATTTTAAAAAATATTCGGAACTTGAAAAACGTTTACCATTTTTTTCGAAAACCTTGTTTTAGTGAAATTTTCAGATTTATAAAAAGGAAATGGAAATTTAAAAATGCTTCAAATTCAAAAAGTATTCTTGTTTTAGTGATTTTTTCAGAATTCAAAATAAAAATATATACATTTTCAAAAAATGTGATGACTTTTCAACATATGTTCCCATTCTAAAAAATGTTCACAAATTCAAATAATGTCCATGTTTATACAAAAAAGTTGGTGTTTTCAAAAAATGTTTGTGAATTTTAGAAAATGTACCTGTTTCAAATTTTTTTAACATTTTTTGAAAATGTACATAATTCTCAAAAAACTGGCCAGTATTTAAAAACCGGTGCATGTTTCCTACAATATTCAGAAACTTCATTCCTTGAAATCTCCTCGATTAAAAAGAAAAGTAGATTGAATAATTCATGGGCCTTCTCTGGCATACGTTGACGTAACAAAACTCTTAAATGCTCTCGATCAATGAATGAAAAAATAGCGGATTGATTACTTCACACCCGACGAAACCGAGAAACTAAATGTTCCTTTTTCACATACGCACTGGGTTTTGCTTGCACCGAGAACTAAACCAAGAATATCACCTGTGCACGTGTGAAAAAGGAACGCACCTTGCTTTATTAGTAGGTATAGATATGTTTCTTGAAATTAAAAATTATTCTTTGAATTACCAACTTTTTTGCAATCACGATATTATTTCGAAAATGTGCACATTGCTTCGATTTGTGAATAAATTTAGAAAAAAGTAACATTTTCATGCATTTGTGAACAAATTTTCAAAATCGTGTGATGAGATGTGAACAAAATGTGGTGATCGTTGTTGGACATAATGATTTTTTTTCTCCCGTTGCAACGCACGGGCATGTTTGCTAGTATATCTAAATCAAGGACCAGCATTTCCGGAGATAGGGCAATCAGGCAGCCTTTATAGTTTGGACATGGTGCAATGAACTCGTATACGTGTCTCCTGAGTCTATTCATCTTTTGTGATCACGCGGGCCAGATGGCTATAACCGGGCACATGCCCACATCCTACACTGGTTTTATCCGTTGTAAAGATGAACGTTCATCACAAGCGCACACATGTTTTTCTTCCACACGCTCAATCCGGTTTGTACTCAGTCGATTTTGGCTAGACTAAGCATATCGAGCAATTTTAGCATGGTTCCTTTTACTCGCTCTTTTCACATGGGAGGTCCAAATGCTTAATGAAATTAATGGCTTAGATCTATTTTATACTCTTACCTTTCATGTGAAAGATGGGGTAAGAGGGAACACGTTAAAAAACCTCAAACACATATACACCAGACAGTTAATTCATGCACACAACTTACTCTCGCGTCAAGTTATAAGCATCCAAGTACGTACTAGTAGCATGTGTTCGAGCTACTCAGCTAGGCCAGTTCATGTGGACTAGATTAACACGCGAACAGTTCAGTTGTATACTAGCTCGATCGGGTTTGTGTGTGGCACCACGATGAAGGTATCATCACTTTTAGTCTGTTTCGTCTCTGAAGGTTTTGTCGTGTCCTGCCAATCCAGTACCACACTAGCTTAGCTTTTGGCGACTCTCCACTTGCCACACAAACACAAAACGTGTCTTAGTTCACACGCATGCACGCTTGCTCAAGTTTAGTCCGTGGGATACTGTGGCGTGTGTATGCTGCGCAATACTGCTACCTTGACTGACCAGTTGTGGTGATCAACTGAAAGCACCTCACGGTGTGGCCATCCACCTAAACTACATGTAGGGAAACCAGCTACTGATGTAACCGCTAACAATTCAATGATCAGGTTAATGGCAGAGGACTAGTAGCCGCAACCTAAACCAAGTTTGAACTAGTCCTATGTACTCCCTCCGTCCCAAAATAAGTGACTCAAGTTTGAATCACTTATTTTGGGACGGAAGGAGTATATACTAGTGCTATGTCTGTCATAGAGTTGCAGTGCTTTACAAATTGAAGCTTTTTCTGACGTCCGCCTTCAGTTGCTCGATGCACAAGTTGGAAACAGGGTCATATTTGATGTGTTTGATCCATGCTGAACAATAGCACAAGCTTGCACAGGACGTACTACTGCCAAGAACCATGTGTAGTTTATAGCCGACTGTTAGTAAGAGGTTAAGAACTAGCCCTTGTAAAGCGAACATCGGGATCAACAAGTTAAGACAGGACCTTAATAAAATGCATCAGGGCAATGCGTGCACTATCATTCAACCTTCCAATAATAATGCAGGAAGCGAGCAGTTAGCAGCACGTTAGCACAAGCACAAGGCAGGCCATTGGAATTGCCGTTGCCATGTATTCACTAATACAAAACAGGGCTTTCGTCACAGGGCAATATTCACATTAGTCCCGGTTCAGTCACGAACCGGGACTAATGTGAGCATTGGTCCTGGTTCGTGCGGCTAAGGCATTAGTCCCGGTTCACCTGGGTCCTTTAGTCCCGGTTGGTGCCACGAACCGGAACTAAAGGGTGCGATGCCCATTAGTACCGGTTGGTGGCACCAACCGGGACTAAAGGACATTAGTACCGGTTCATGGCACGAACCGGTACTAAAGGGCCCATCAAACTCTAACCCCCCCCCCCTGGGACCGCCTTTTCAGTTTTAGAAAAAACAAAAGAAAATGATGAAAATGTCAAAAAAATAAAATAAAATATGTGGTCTAGTTGTTGGGAAAATTAACAAATATGAATTTCGACTTTATTTGCAAAATCTCTCTGAAATTTCTTAAAATGGGCATAACTTTTGCATACGAACTCAGATGAAATTTTTTTTTATATGAAAAATCATCTACTCGAAAAGTTACATCTACTCGAAAAGTTTCAAAATCCTCAAAAACCTAACAGAAAAAAAGATACGGGGCTTTTAAGATCTGGAGAGGCAAAAAAATTCAAAAAAATTCAAATTGTGGTCAAACTGTGGTCAAACAATGGTCAAACTAATTGTTCTAGAATATTAGTGTTACTAAATAATTATTTTAGTTTTTTTTGAATTTTGGTCAAATCTGGTCAAACTGTGGTCAAACAGTGGTCAAACAATGGTCAAACTAATTATTCCAGAAATACTAGTGTTACTAAATAATTTTTTTTTTTTTTAAAAATAGTTTCAAACTCAAACAGTGAAATGTGTCACTTCATGCTCAAGCTAAATTCCTGAGGGTTAATAGAATTGACATCTTACTATTGTTAGGAAAACAACAAGTGCAGACTTGGAAACGAGGGAGAATAGAACCCGGAAGTTAAGCGTGCTCAGGCTGGAGTAGTGAGAGGATGGATGACCGTCCGAGAAGTTAGATGATTTGGAATGATGAGGGGTGATTAGAGATTAGAGGTTAAAATAATTCGGAAATTTGAAAAATAAAAAAAATAAAAAATAATTCGCAAAAAAAATTTTCAAAAAAAAATGTCATAAAATTTCCTTTAGTCTTGGTAACACCAACCGGGACTAAAGGTGGAGCTCCAGGCTGCGTCCATGTGGACGGCCTTTAGTCCCGGTTCGTGTAAGAACCGGGACTAAAGGGGGGAGGCATTAGTAACGACCCTTTAGTCCCGGTTCAAAAACCGAGACTAAAGGCCCTTACCAACCGGGACAAAAGCCCCCTTTTCTACTAGAGTTGTGTCGAATATTGGTGTCTTTAATCCATATGTTAGAGTTGTGTCGAATATTATCGTACAAGGTAGGTTACAGTTGGACGTTTTGGACTGTGTGTAGATAGGCTAGGAGTTGTGTCCTAATAGGACACTTGTATCATAGGCCTCTTATATATAGTGGGGGGTAGACATACGATGTAACATATGCCAACATAATAGCACAAGCACACGGGGAGAAGTTGGCGTGTGCCGGCGGCCGGGCGGCCGGTGTGCGGTATTGTAGCGGTGTTATGGGGAGGAGCGCCCGTAGTCAGGCCCCGATGATGTAGCCATGATGGTGAACCTCATTAACAAATCTCAGTGTCGTTCTCGTGTGATTGCTTGATTCTCAGATGATCGACGATAGCCTCGGATTTATTCTGACACTATAGTCTGTAGCCAACTTTTTATAGGTACAATTGTTTTAACATTTGTAGGTCCAGCTTGAAGTGACCTTGACTAACTGAACCCAGAATGATTTTTTTCTTGATAATTAACAGATTTGATTGAGTACCGTAGCACAAGCGCTACATGGCAGCCAATTTATCGTCTTTCTGGTGTCTTTCTTCGAAAAGGAAAAAAAAACTCAGAATGAACTGCCTGAAAGGTCGGTGTGCGTACGCAGTGGCGGAGCTTGGGCCGAATTTGTGAAGGGGCAAATGGGCTGGAGGGGCAAGAAACATGCTTTTAGGCTGATTTTAACTGGGCATATGGGCCGAATACTAGAAGATATTTGCTAACTTTCTCATGGGCTGGGGGGAGGGGGCGATGGCCTAGGTTGCTCTCCACAAAGCTCCGCCACTGTGCGTACGTTCTGTCGAAACTCCAAAGACAGAGCCAGTCTTGACGGATAGCTGGAGAGCACGCGAGCACATGCACGTGCGTGTTTCTAGATTGGCGAACATGTTTATTAGCTTACTAACCTATGTTAGTCTAAGCATGTAAGATGACACTTCTCCCACTCTGACGCAGGTAATCTTACAAGCATATGTGGTCCAAACATGCAAGATGATACTTCGACTCAATCATGCGTAGATCATTGCACATGGTAAGATGACACATCGGTACGATATAGGCGTCGAAGACAAGTTGATGCCTGGTTAGGCGAGAACCTGATCCGAGCATCTTCTCAAGTAAGTCAGTTGATACCTCATAATCTATGCCATCCTAATCCACACTAAGACACTACTGTAGCATACTGAAAGAGGACCGTTTGAATTTAGTTCCCGATGCTCCCCACTGGCTGTGGTTATCCTGCGATCCCTGTATATGCGAATGTTGTAGTTATAGTGCGATCTCTATATATGTGAATAGTTGTGATCGCTCGGCTGATCTTCGTTCTCTATAGGAAATAGAGCTGATAAGCCTCATAGGTCCATGGTTTATACTATCACAGCAACTTCTATCTCACTCAGGTTGTCAGCATGAACATGGGTAGTTATTTCTGAATCGTTTTGGTGGATGGTTGGTCGACTTTGTTATAAGCATGAATGTAGCTCGCTGGCTACTGGATACATCCTTCACACGTGAATGCCATTCATTCACTTTTCTGCCTTTGACACATAGCTAGCTTGGAATCATAATTTGCTTGTGCCATACCAGTTTATATATAGCATAGTGAGGGAGCAATTAACTGGTCATTCAGATGTCATTGACTGTTACATCAACTTGGGTTTTCCAGCTGAGATCAAGCTGGTATAGCACCACAAAATCTTCAGATGATAAAGGCTGGTAAAGTGCAGGATGCCTTTATCATCGCTTTTCGCCAGAAGCGAAGTTGAGTACTAATATGTGACCGTTCCGTGTGTTAATATATAGTTTAAATGAACTAGAATTCTTGGAACACATACTATTTATACGTACAGATTAACTGCCAGCTATCAACATATTTAATTTGGTGAAAATGAACTCCACTCATAACAAAGTGAACATATGCCGTGCTTCTAATTCACCGCTTTAAGATATATGTCTGTGGTGTCCGTCGTCCGGAATGGTACTTGTCCGCTGCCCTTTGTTTCTACCGGTTCGTGGCGAATCCGGCAGCAGCAGGTACAATGCTCACACGTAGTCCGAGGCTCGGTGAGATGGGCGTGAGAAGAAGAAGGTGCGCCGCGGATCCTCCTCTGGCATCACACCCACTCTGGTGCTGGTGTCATCGGATGACGATGACATCATGATGATGGAGTTGGAGGTGCGCCGCAGCCCAAGGATCAATGCCAAGTTCCTGGGCAAGGCTTCGAGCAATTGCATTGTGACACCGAGAAGAGCGCTGGAGATAAAGCTTGTGTGCGTGCCCTCGCCGACCTGCATGACTTGGACGACCCCATGTCTACCACCTCCTCCGACTCCGACGACCACAGCAAAGACCCCTACGCTAAGGAAGAGTGAACACCTCTGATGACAATCCTAGTTTCATGAACTATGTAGTCTAGTATGTCCTTTTCATGCCCTAGTGGAATTTATGAACTATTATGTTGATTTGTCCTGGTAGGTATGAACTACGTTGTATTATCGAATGTGTGAAGTATGTATGATCAAAGTTCTTGCATGATTTTGTCTTTGATAGATTTGGGGGTGGGTAAATGAGGGTTGTTGTTGCACGGGCAGATAAATGGGTCGACCCTGCTGCTGAGGACAAATGTTGGCCCAAATTTGACAAGTGCGACTCGAGATGATCTAATGTACTTCAAAATAATATCGTAGTACAAACAAAGGGTTTCGTGGTTTTACGGAACACATGATGGCCGGCAAGAGGAAACAAATGGGTGGACTAGTTAAGGCCTTGGTCAAAAAACACATGAATAAAATCAGCGCCGTGAAGTTAACAATGCAGACTAGGAGACGCTGATCACTACCATTTGTGAAGCGAATCGATGCCTCAGTGAAGAAAATGCCGATAAAGGCATGTAGAAACTCCAAAACCCACAAACGCCGGCCGAATCTAGACGAATCTATCAGAAACATAAACCGACGTGATACGGAAGGCCCGCCGGAGACACGGCTGCATATGCCCACCGCGGCGATAAGCACACAAACAGAATGGGGAAAATACAAGGATAACATTAATCCTACACCGAGGAAATGTCGCTACTTTGCTTTCCCAAACCAAACACGATGAGTCCCTAACAAAAAAAGGTAAAAAATATCACCCATGCCTTTGAATGCCAGGTCGGAGATTGATGTCGGGCTTGCGCCGTCCAACACCATGAACCAATACCCTCTTCTCCGATGACCTAGCCAGGCCAGGCTGTCATTGAAAATCGTCGCGCTGGATATGTGACCCTCTGACCACCGCCGGCTTCACCATCACCGACGTTGAGCATCGCCTGCAAACAGCCGCTGCGCGAGCACCTATGACCATTGGTGTCTTGCAGCAGGCCACCAGCTCCTCCATATCGTATTCCCAGCTGTTGAGTATCGTGATTATTAGGAAAGCTAGGATAGCGTAGGATATTATTATACCATGCCTTGTACTCTAAGATGATCGTGTACTCCTATATATAAGCCCACGAGGCTGAAGCTATAAACCCTAGCCGCCACCGCTTCCGCACCCGCGCGCCGCCCCCGGGGCGGTCGGCCTCCATGACCGCCGCCGGGGGCCGTGCCGCCCGTACCTAGGGTTCGTCCGCCGGTCGTGTTGACCAGCTGCCCTAGAGAGTCTTTTTCCCAAGCCCTTGCTCTGGGTTTTTTCATTCTCTCGCCGGTCGTTTTGATTGGCGTTTTTATTTTTGGATTTCCGATCTATGCTTAATCGGTTTGCGTCGCCCGCCGCCATAGGTGTACGAGTTAGTCTTCCCTGACAACTTAATGCCTGGTTAGACCACAACCTGATCAGAGAACTTTCTCAAGTCAGCTAGCTGATACCTCATAATCCATGTGTAACGCCTACGATGCGGCTATATCTCCCACGTGTCGAGGCACGACTTAGAGGCATAACCGCATTGTGGTTTTGTCGCAAGAAGGGTCATCTTCACACAATCCCATGTAATGAACAAGAATGAGATAACGAGAGTTGGCTTACAATCGCCACTTCACACAATACATAAATTAATTCATACATCATCCAAAAACCACACATAGACCAACTACGGTCAGAATCCAAATGAAAATAAGATAACCCCAAATGCTAGATCCCCGATCGTCCCAACTGGGCTCCACTACTGATCATCAGGAAAAGAAACATAGTAACGACCACGTTCTTCGTCGAACTCCCACTTGAGCTGGGTTGCGTCATCTGCACTGGCATCGTCGGCACCTGCAACTGTTTTGGTAGAATCTGTGAGTCACGAGGACTCAGCAATCTCACACCCGCGAGATCAAGTCTATTTAAGCTTATAGGAAAAGATGGTGTAATGGGGTGGAGCTGCAGCAGGCACTAAGCATATATGGTGGCTAACATACGCAAAAGAGAGCGAGAAGAGAAGCAACGCAACGATCGCGAAGCTAGAAGTGATCAAGAAGTGATCCTGAAACTACTTACGTTCATGCATAACTCAAACCGTGTTCACTTGCCGGACTCCGCCGAGAAGAGACCATCACGGCTACACACGCAGTTGATGTATTTTAATTAAGTCAAGTGACAAGTTCTCTACAACCGGACATTAACAAATTCCCATCTGCCTCATAACCGCGGGCACGGCTTTCGAAAGATAAGACCCTGCAGGGGTGTCCCAACTTAGCCCATTATAAGCTCTCACGGTCAACGATGGATAAATCTTCTCCCAGGAAGACCCGATCAGCCTCGGAATCCCGGTTTACAAGACATTTCGACAATGGTAAAACAAGACCAGCAAGACCGCCCGCCTGTGCCAACAAATCCCGATAGGAGCTGCACATATCTCGTTCTCAGGGCACACCGGATGAGACAGGCTACGAGTAAAACCAGATTTCGAGTTTCCCCGAGGTGGCCCCGTAAGCGGCTCGGTTCGGACCAACACTCGAAGGAGCACTGGCCCGGGGGGGGGGGTGTTAAAATAAAGATGACCCTCGGGCCCGCGAAAACCCAAGGGAAAAGGCTTAGGTGGCAAATGGTAAAACCAAGGTTGGGCCTTGCTGGAGGAGTTTTATTCAAGGCGAACTGTCAAGGGGGTCCCATAAATCACCCAACCGCGTAAGGAACACAAACTAAAGGAACATAATACCGGTATGACGGAATCTATGGCGGCAAGAGTGGAACAAAACACCAGGCATAAGGCCGAGCCTTTCACCCTTTACCAAATATATAGATGCATTAAGTAAATAAGAGATATTGTGATATTCCAAAATATCCAAGTTCCAACATGGAACCAACTTCAACTTCACCTGCAACTAACAACGCTATAAGAAGGGCTGAGCAAAAGCGGTAACTTAGCCAAACAACGGTTTGCTAGGAAAGGATGGTTAGAGGCTTGACATGGTAATATGGGAGGCATGATATAACAAGTGGTAGGTAGCGCAGCATGGCAATAGAACGAACAACTAGCAAAGCAAACATAGAAGTGATTTCGAGGGTATGGTCATCTTGCCTGCAAAGTTCTCAGAGTTGTCGAAAGCTTGATCCTCGTAAGCGTACTCAACAGGTTCCTCGTTCACGAACTCGTCTCCCGGCTCTACCCAAAATAAGAACACAATCAACGGAACCACAATCAATCACGGGAAATGCACAAGCAACATGATGCAATACATGAATGATATGTAAGATATGATATGCGATGCATATGCGTGCTCCGGAAGAAAAATGATGAACAAGGCAGTAACTTGGCAAACCAAGCATGCCACTGGAAAGATGAGATGATTTCGGTCGAAATCGATATAAAGATCACCGGAAACGGATGCACGGTTTGCAAATGGCAAGCAAAACAAGAATGACTCTATTCTGCGATTAACAGCATGATAGCACTTAGAATGCAACAAGTAACAATGCTACAGCACTCCAACATAGCAACAAAGCATATGACAGTAATCTACAGGAGATGCTTGACAAAAGATGAGCATTGAGCTACGGCTAGATCACAACATAACAGGTTCAAACAAGCATGGCAAAAGTGCAATAGATATCAGGTTCACAGACTTGGTGAAATTACTGGACATGGTTGAAACAGCATCAGGTAGCAATGTCCAGAGCAAGAAATCAACATGCTACATGAACTTAACATAGCAAAACAAGGCATGGCATTAATATACTAAATGCATAGAACAAATGTTCCTTACTGACCATAAGCCAAAAAGGACCAGAAGATATGATGGCAACCATGTAAACATAGCAAGTTTCGTTAACAGGTTTCAGACTTGGCAGAAAACAGAGCATGGCAGAAACAGTAATATGAAGGCATCTTGGTGAGCTTGATGCACTCACCACAAGGCAACGCATGACAAAACAAGCATACCTACAGCAAGATGGAATGTTTATGAAGCTATACATAGCAAGAGCAAATACATAGGATGAATGAAACAACTACAACAAGCTTGGCAAAATTGAATAACACGTAAACAAACTGCCAGGAACATTTCATAGCAAAAGTAAAGCAAGACTGAGTCATCCTATGGCACTCCATAATTGCAAACAGGGGCATGAATGGAAAGAGCACAACTATATCTACAAAACATCCTTAATGAACATCACCAAAAGGAGCATGGATCGCTCTGTAGGCACATGGATACATAGCAACAAAATAACAGCAGTCACAGACTTGGAGAAATTACTAAGTCCCTGAAATCAGAAACATCACGAAGCCTAGTTTGCATGCTTGTGCTAGTCACCACAGAGATCACAAAAATACATGGCATACACCTATGTAAAGATGGCATGGCATATATCAAGACGCATGTAGAGCTCATGCCCATAAGATGCACACATTAAATGCAACAAAAATAACAAATCCTCATGTTCAGATAAGTAACAGCAGGTAACAACATATAGCACTCTTGCATCAGAGATTTGGGCATCAAGATGGACTCAAATGAACATGGTGAAATGGAACAAAATGAAGAGCATCTCGAGGCGAACATTTCGATATATTACACGCGCGGAACGAAGCAGTATGCAGAGAGTTATGATGCGGTGAAATATGCAACAGAAAGTAAAAACTTCAGGACTTAGGGAAATTCGAGAGGGGGAGAAGTCAACCCTAGGATCTCCAGATCTGGATTGGCGCGGGCCGGCTCGGGCTCGCCGGAGCTGCTGCAGCTCACCGGAGCGAGCTCGGGCAAGGGAGGAGGAGGAGGCGCCGGGGGACGCCGGGGTCGGCGGGGACGGCGGCGGGATGAGGAGGCGAGGACGGCGTCGGGGCACGGGGCTCGGGCGGCGGACGCGCCGGCGAGGTTCGGCCGGCTCGGGTCCGGCGAGTGCGGTCGGAGCCGCGGGAGGAGGCTCGGGCGCGGCGGGCGACGGGCGGGCCGCGGGGGCCGGTTGCGGGCTTGCGGGCTTCGGCGGCGGCGCGGTGTACGGCGGCCACGTGGCGCGCTGTGAGAGGCCGGGCGCGGCGGTGGGTTTTTGTCCGGCGCCGGTTGACACGTCCGGTGTCGAGGAGGAGCGGGCTAGGGTTTGGACTGCGAGAAAAATTCGGAGGGGGACACACACATATATATATATAGGTAGAGGGAGCTAGGAGGCTCCAAATGGAGTGCGGTTTTCGCCCACACGATTGTGATCGAACGACCTAGAGCATGGAAAAGACTTAGAGGGGTTTTGGGCTGTTTAGAGGGGGGTTTTGCTACAACACACAAAAGGACTTTGCGGTTACCCGGTTAACCGTTGGAGTACCAAACGACCTCCAAATGGCACGAAACTTGATAGGTGGTCTACCGTTGGTATACCAAGGCCACTTGGCAAGCCTCGGTCCATTCCGAGAACGTTCAACACCCGCTCACGAAAAGAAACAAGAAGGGTGCGCCGGAGGAGGTGGGAGTGCCGGATTGCAAAACGGACAACGGGGAAAATGCTCGGATGCATGAGACGAACACGTATGCAAATGAGATGCACATGATGACATGATATGAGATGCATGACATGAACAAAATGCAAAACGAAGACAAAACCCAACACAGAGGGAATATCATAACACATAGCCGAAAATGGCAAGAGTTGGAGTTACAAATATGGAAAGTTACATCCGGGGTGTTACAACACTCCACCACTACGAGAGGATCTCGTCCCGAGATCTAGGACTGAAAGAACTCTGGATATTCGGAACGAAGGTGGTCCTCGCGCTCCCAGGTGGCTTCTCGGTCGGAATGGTGCGACCACTTCACTTTCAAGAATTTGATTGACTTGTTGCGAGTCTTGCGCTCAGTTTCTTCAAGAATAGCAATGGGGTGCTCATGATAAGACGGATCTTCTTGGAGGTCAATCTCTTCGAAGTTGATGGTGCGCTCAGGAGTCTTGAAGCACTTGCGAAGCTGTGACACGTGGAACACATCGTGCACGTTCGCGAAGTTGGAAGGAAGCTCAAGTTGATAGGCGAGGTCGCCTCTTTTGCCAATGATCTTGAAAGGACCCACGTATCTAGGGGCAAGCTTCCCTTTGATACCGAAGCGACGAGTGCCTTTCATTGGAGAGACGCGGAAGTAGACATGGTCTCCGATCTCGAAAGCCAAATCACGGTGCTTACTATCATAGTAACTCTTCTGTCGCGATTGCGCGGCTTTGATATTTTCATGGATGACTTTACACATTTCTTCAGCCTCTGTGATTAAGTCATTTCCAAGAAGTTGGCGTTCACCAGTTTCTGACTAATTGAGAGGAGTACAACACTTTCTGCCATAGAGAATCTCGAATAGGGCCTTGCCCGAACTTGCTTGGAAGCTGTTGTTGTAGGAGAATTCGGCATATGGAAGACAATCTTCCCATTTCATGCCAAAGGAAATGACACAAGCCCTCAGGATATCTTCAAGAATTTGATTGAGTCGCTCGACTTGGCCACTAGTTTGAGGATGGAAAGCTGTGCTGAAGCGAATGTTGGTGCCCATGGCCTTCTGGAAGGAGTCCCAGAACTTAGAAGTGAAGATGCTTCCACGATCTGAAGAAATCAATTGTGGAATGCCGTGCAAGGAGACAATCCTGGAGGTGTATAGCTCTGCCAACTGAGCTGCTGTGATAGATTCTTTGATTGGAAGGAAATGAGCCACTTTAGTAAGCTTGTCAATGACAACGAAAATAGCATCATTTCCGCGCTTGGACTTTGGAAATCCAGTCACGAAGTCCATTCCGATATGATCAAACTTCCATTCTGGGATAGCAAGAGGTTGGAGGAGACCAGCTGATCGTTGGTGTTCTGCTTTCACTCTTCGACAGACATCACATTCATTCACGAATTGAGCGATTTCTCGCTTCATTCGAGTCCACCAATACGACTGCTTGAGGTCATGGTACATCTTCGTACTTCCAGGATGAATGGAAAGAAGAGAATTGTGCGCCTCGTTCATAATGACTTTCCTTAGATCACCTTTAGGAACCACAATCCGGTCCTCGAAGAATAAAGTGTCTCTGTCATCAATGCGATAACACTTGTATTTGGAAAGACCCTTGTCGATACCACATTTCACCTTCTTCACCATGGCATCCAGGAGTTGTGCCTCACGAATTTGATCTTCCAAAGTAGGAGAGACTATGAGGTTGGCAAGAAAACCTTGAGGAACAACTTGGAGATTTAGCTTGCCGAAAGCTTCACAAAGATCTGGTTGGAATGGCTTGAGAATTAAGATGTTGCAATAAGCCTTCCTGCTCAAAGCATCTGCAATGACGTTGGCTTTGCCTGGAGTATATTCAATACTCGGATTGTACTCTTGAATCATTTCGACCCATCGAGTTTGCCTGAGGTTGAGGTTGGGCTGAGTGAAAATGTACTTGAGACTCTTGTGATCGGTGAATATGTCCACTTCTCTTCCCAACAAGAGATGTCTCCATGTTATTAATACGTGGACAACTGCCGCCAACTCAAGATCGTGAGTGGGGTAGTTCTTTTCATTGGGCTTCAACTGGCGAGAGGTATAGGCCACAACTTTCTTCTCTTGCATTAACACAACACCGAGACCTTGGAGAGAAGCATCACAGAAAACTTCGAATGACTTGGATTCGTCAGGAGGAGTCAAGACAGGAGTTGTGATGAGTTTCTCTTTGAGAGTGTTGAAAGCAACGTCACACTCAGGAGACCAGACATACTTCACATGCTTCTGGAGGAGATTGGAAAGAGGCTTTGCAATCTTAGAGGAATTCTCAACGAATCTTCGGCAATAGCTTGCAAGACCAAGAAAACTGCGGAGCTGCTTGACATTCTGAGGAGGTTCCCAATTCACAATTGTAGACACCTTCTCGGGATTAACAGCGATGCCCTTGGCAGAGATGATATGACCAAGGTAAAGAACTTCATCAAGCCAAAAATCACATTTTGAAAACTTCGCATAGAATTGATACACTCTGAGCTTGTCGAGCACCAATCGCAAATGTTTGGCATGATCCTTCTTATTCTTGGAGAAGACCAAGATATCATCGAGATACACCAGGACGAATTCATTGGTATAGGGGTTGAAAATGAAATTCATCATCCGAGAGAATGTTGGAGGAGCATTGACAAGGCCGAAAGACATGACAGTATATTCATGAGAACCAAAGCTTGTTCTGAATGCTGTCCTAGGAATATCTTCTTCACGAATGCGAATCTGATGATAACCCATACGAAGGTCAAGCTTGGAGAAAACTTTAGCACCTTTGAGTTGCTCGAATAACTCATTGATGTTGGGAAGTGGATACTTGTTCTTGATTGTCTTCTTGTTCAATGGACGGTAGTCGACACAAAGTCGGTCCGTGCCATCCTTCTTCTGGACAAAAAGAACACCACAACCCCATGGAGATGAACTCGGTCTGATCAAACTCAGACGCTCTTGTTCATCGAGCTGTTTCTTCAATTCCTTCAGCTCCTTGGGTCCAAGCTTGTATGGACGCTTGCAAACGGGTTCCATGCCAGGCTCTAGATCGATAACGAACTCAACTGACCGGTGAGGAGGCATACCCGGAAGCTCTTCTGGAAAGACATCTTGGTACTCACAAACGACTGAAATTTGAGAGATGGCATTCAATTCGCCCTTCTCATTGAGAGAAAATAACCGAATGGTTTCATCACGAGCGGCATAGATAATCACATCCTCAGAAGAGTGTGTCAATTGAATTTCCCTGGCAGCACAATCAAGTTGAGCCTTGTGCTTAGAAAGCCAGTCCATCCCGAGAATAAGATCAATATCCGAGTCACCAAGAACAATTGGTTTGGACAGAAATTTATAGTCGCCCATCTTGATACCGACATTCGGAACCAACATGGTAGATCTCAAACGCTTAGCCGGAGAAATAACTTGCATTGCTCTAGGTAATTCCTCTGTGTCAAAATTGTGCTTCGATGCAAATGGGTATGACATGAAAGAATGCGATGCACCAGTATCAAATAAGACTTTTGCAGGAATATCATTAACAGGAAGGTTACCCATTATCACATCAGTAGATTCCTCCGCTTGAGCTGCATTCATCATGTTCACCTTAGCAGACTTGGGATTATGCTTGACCACTGCATTGCTGGAAGATCTCACAGGAGGAGGAGGCGGAAGGCGCCTTTGATTGAAGCACTTGTTAGCATAGTGACCTTTCTGCTGACACTTGTTGCAAGTCACCTCTGAGAGTGGACGATGATAAGGAGCATTGGACTTTGGAGCTTGATTCTGAGACTTGTTCTGATAGCCAGAGTTGGATGAGTGGGAAGATCCATGGCCACCTTTGTTCTTCTGCTGGTAAGGCTGACGAAACGGAGGAGGAGGAGGCAACCAGAACTTCTTGTTGGGGATCGTAGCAGAAATTAATATTTTTTCTACGCATCACCAAGATCAATCTATGGAGTCATCTAGCAACGAGAGAGAGGAGTGCATCTACATACCCTTGTAGATCGCGAGAGGAAGCGTTCAAGTGAATGGGGTTGATGGAGTCGTACTCGTCGTGATCCAAATCACCGATGACCGAGCGCCGAACGGACGGCACCTCCGCGTTCAACACACGTACGGTTGGGGAAGACGTCTCCTCCTTCTTGATCCAGCAAGGGGGAAGGAGAGGTTGATGGAGATCCAGCAGCACGACGGCGTAGTGGTGGAAGTAGCGGGGATCTCGGCAGGGCTTCGCCAAGCTCAGCGAGAGGGAGAGGTGTCACGGGAGGGAGAGGGAGGCGCCAGGGGCTGTGGTGCGGCTGCCCTCCCTCCCCCCTTTATATAGCCCCCCTGGGGGGGCGCCGGCCCTGGGAGATCCCATCTCCAAGGGGGGGCGGCGGCCAAGGGGGGACTTGCCCCCCAAGTCAGGTGGGGCGCCCCCACCCCAGGGTTTCCAACCCTAGGCGCAGGGGGAGGCCCATGGGGGGGGGGCGCACCAGCCCACCAGGGGCTGGTTCCCTTCCCACTTCAGCCCATGGGGCC
Source organism: Triticum aestivum (assembly GCF_018294505.1). Lineage (NCBI taxonomy): Eukaryota > Viridiplantae > Streptophyta > Magnoliopsida > Poales > Poaceae > Triticum > Triticum aestivum. The sequence continues at coordinate 582,743,120 of NC_057802.1, read as the reverse complement.
CTCCGGGATAGGTGGCCCCACCCGATGGACCCCCGGGACCCTTCCGGTGGTCCCGGTACAATACCGGTGACCCCAGAAACTTTCCCGGCGGCCGAAACTGGACTTCCTATATATAATTCTTCACCCCCGGACCATTCCGGAACTCCTCGTGACGTCCGGGATCTCATCCGGGACTCCGAACAACTTTCCGGTTACCGCATACTAGTATCTCTACAACCCTAGCGTCACCGAACCTTAAGTGTGTAGACCCTATGCGTTCGGGAGACATGCAGACATGACCGAGACGACTCTCCGGTCAATTACCAACAGCGGGATCTGAATACCCATGTTGGATCCCACATGTTCCACGATGATCTCATCGGATGAACCACGATGTCGAGGATTCAATCAATCCCATATACAATTCCCTTTGTCAATCGGTACGTTACTTGCCCGAGATTAGATCGTCGGTATCCCAATACCTTGTTCAATCTCGTTACCGGCAAGTCACTTTACTCGTACCGTAATGCATGATCCCGTGACCAAACACTTGGTCACATTGAGCTCATTATGATGATGCATTACCGAGTGGGCCCAGAGATACCTCTCCGTCATACGGAGTGACAAATCCCAGTCTCGATTCGTGCCAACCCAACAGACACTTTCGGAGATACCCGTAGTGCACCTTTATAGCCACCCAGTTACGTTGTGACGTTTGGCACACCCAAAGCACTCCTATGGTATCCGGGAGTTGCACAATCTCATGGTCTAAGGAAATGATAGTTGACATTTGGAAAAGCTCTAGCAAACGAACTACACGATCTTTGTGCTATGCTTAGGATTGGGTCTTGTCCATCACATCATTCTCCTAATGATGTGATCCCGTTATCAATGACATCCAATGCCCATAGTCAGGAAACCATGACTATCTATTGATCAACGAGCTAGTCAACTAGAGGCTCACTAGGGACATGTTGTGGTCTATGTATTCACACATGTATTATGATTTCCGGATAACACAATTATAGCATGAACAATAGACAATTATCATGAACAAGGAAATATAATAATAACCATTTTATCATTGCCTCTAGGGCATATTTCCAACAGTCTCCCACTTGCACTAGAGTCAATTATCTAGTTACATTGTGATGAATCGAACACCCAAAGAGTTCTGGTGTTGATCATGTTTTGCTCTAGGGAGAGGTTTAGTCAATGGATCTGCTACATTCAGGTCCGTATGTACTTTACAAATATCTATGTCTCCATTTTGAACACTTTCACGAATGGAGTTGAAGCGACGCTTGATATGCCTGGTCTTCCTGTGAAACCTGGGCTCCTTGGCAAGGACAATAGCTCCAGTGTTGTCACAGAAGAGAGTCATCGGGCCCGACGCATTGGGAATAACTCCTAGGTCGGTAATGAACTCCTTCACCCAGATTGCTTCTTGTGCTGCCTCTGAGGCCGCCATGTATTCTGCTTCACATGTAGATCCCGCCACAACGCTTTGCTTGCAACTGCACCAGCTTACTGCCCCACCATTCAAAATATACACGTATCCGGTTTGTGAGTTAGAGTCATCCAGATCTGTGTCGAAGCTAGCGTCGACGTAACCCCTTATGACGAGCTCTTTGTCACCTCCATAAACAAGAAACATATCCTTAGTCCTCTTCAGGTACTTCAGGATATTCTTGACCGTTGTCCAGTGTTCCATGCCGGGATTACTTTGGTACCGTCCTACCAAACTTATGGCAAGGTTTACATCAGGTCTGGTACACAGCATGGCATACATAATAGACCCTATGGCCGAGGCATAGGGGATGACACTCATCTTCTATCTTCTGCTGTGGTCGGGCATTGAGCCGTGCTCAATTGCACACCTTGTAATACAGGCAAGAACCCCTTCTTGGACTGATCCATATTGAACTTCTTCAATATCTTGTCAAGGTACGTACTTTGTGAAAGACCAATGAGGCGTCTTGATCTATCTCTATAGATCTTGATGCCTAATATATAAGCAGCTTCTCCATGGTCCTTCATTGAAAAACACTTGTTCAAGTAGGCCTTTATACTTTCCAAGAATTCTATATCATTTCCCATCAATAGTATGTCATCCACATATAATAAGAGAAATGCTACAGAGCTCCCACTCACTTTCTTGTAAACACAGGCTTCTCCATAAGTCTGTGTAAACCCAAACGCTTTGATCATCTCATCAAATTGAATGTTCCAACTCCGAGATGCTTGCACCAGCCCATAGATGGAGCGCTGGAGCTTGCATACCTTGTTAGCATTCTTAGGATTGACAAAACCTTCCGGCTGCATTATATACAATTCTTCCTTAAGAAAGCCATTAAGGAATGCCGTTTTGACGTCCATTTGCCATATCTCATAATCATAGTATGCGGCAGTTGCTAACATGATTCAGACGGACTTCAGCTTCGCTACGGGTGAGAAAGTCTCATCGTAGTCAACCCCTTGAACTTGTCGATAACCCTTAGCGACAAGTCAAGCTTTATAGATGGTAACATTACCATCCGCGTCCATCTTCTTCTTAAAGATCCATTTGTTTTCTATCGCTCGCCTATCATCGGGCAAGTCTGTCAAAGTCCACACTTTGTATTCATACATGGATCCTATCTCGGATTTCATGGCTTCTAGCCATTTGTCGGAATCTGGGCCCGCCATTGCTTCTTCATAGTTCGAAGGTTCACCGTTGTCTAACAACATGATTTCCAAGACAGGGTTGCCGTACCACTCTCGCGCGGAACGTGTCCTTGTGGACCTACGAAATTCAGTAGTAACTTGATCCGAAGTACCTTGATCATCATCATTAGCTTCCTCTCTAGTCAGTGCAGGCACCACAGGAACATCTTCCTGAGCTGCGCTACTTACCGGTTCAAGAGGTAGTACTTCATCAAGTTCCACTTTCCTCCCACTTACTTCTTTCGAGAGAAACTCTTTCTCCAGAAAGGACCCGTTCTTGGCAACAAAGACCTTGCCTTCGGATCTGAGGTAGAAGGTATACCCAATGGTTTCCTTAGGGTATCCTATGAAGACGCATTTTTCCGACTTGGGTTCGAGCTTTTCAGGTTGAAGTTTCTTGACATAAGCATCGCATCCCCAAACTTTTAGAAACGACAGCTTAGGTTTCCTCCCAAACCATAATTCATACGGTGTCGTCTCAACGGATTTCGACGGAGCCCTATTTAAAGTGAATGCGGAAGTCTCTAAAGCATAGCCCCAAAATGAGAGCGGTAGATCGGTAAGAGACATCATAGATCGCACCATATCCAATAGAGTGCGATTACGACGTTCGGACACACCATTTCGCTGAGGTGTTCCAGACGGCGTGAGTTGTGAAACTATTCCACATTTCCTTAAGTGTGTGCCAAATTCGTGACTCAAATATTCCCCTCCACGATCTGATCGTAAGAACTTTATTTTTCTGTCACGTTGATTCTCAACCTCACTCTGAAATTCCTTGAACTTTTCAAAGGTCTCAGACTTGTGTTTCATTAGGTAGACATACCCATATCTACTCAAGTCATCAGTGAGAGTGAGAACATAACGATAGCCACCGCGAGCCTCAACACTCATTGGACCGAACACATCAGTATGTATGATTTCCAATAAGTTGGTTCCTCGCTCCATTGATCCGGAGAACGGAGTCTTGGTCATCTTACCCATGAGGCATGGTTCGCACGTGTCAAATGATTCGTAATCAAGAGACTCTAAAAGTCCATCAGCATGGAGCTTCTTCATGCGCTTGACACCAATGTGACCAAGACGGCAGTGCCACAAGTATGTGGGACTATCGTTATCAACTTTACATCTTTTGGTATTCACACTATGAATATGTGTAACATCACGTTCGAGATTCATTAAGAATAAACCATTGACCAGCGGGGCATGACCATAAAACATATCTCTCGTATAAATAGAACAACCATTATTCTCGGATTTAAATGAGTAGCCATCTCGCATTTAACGAGATCCAGATATAATGTTCATGCTCAAAGCTGGCACTAAATAACAATTATTGAGGTTTAAAACTAATCCCGTAGGTAAATGTAGAGGTAGCGTGCCGACGGCGATCACATCGACCTTGGAACCATTCCCGACGCGCATCGTCACCTCGTCCTTCGCCAGTCTCCGCTTATTCCGCAGCTCCTGTTTTGAGTTACAAATATGAGCAACCGCACCGGTATCAAATACCCAGGAGCTACTACGAGTACTGGTAAGGTACACATCAATTACATGTATATCACATATACCTTTGGTGTTGCCGGCCTTCTTGTCCGCTAAGTATTTGGGGCAGCTCCGCTTCCAGTGACCACTTCCCTTGCAATAAAAGCACTCAGTCTCAGGCTTGGGTCCATTCTTTGGCTTCTTCCCGGCAACTGGCTTACCGGGCGCGGCAACTCCCTTGCCGTCCTTCTTGAAGTTCTTCTTACCCTTGCCTTTCTTGAACTTAGTGGTTTTATTCACCATCAACACTTGATGTTCCTTTTTGATCTCTACCTCCGCTGATTTCAGCATTGAATATACCTCAGGAATGGTCTTTTCCATCCCCTGCATATTGAAGTTCATCACAAAGCTCTTGTAGCTAGGTGGGAGCGACTGAAGGATTCTGTCAACGACCGCGTCATCCGGGAGATTAACTCCCGCTGAGACAAGCGGTTGTGCAACCCAAACATTTTGAGTATGTGTTCGCTGACGGAACTATTCTCCTCCATCTTACAACTGTAGAACTTGTCGGGGACTTCATATATCTTGACCCGGGCATGAGCTTGGAAAACCATTTTCAGCTCTTGGAACATCTCATATGCTTCGTGCTGCTCAAAACGCTTTTGGAGCCCCGGTTCTAAGCTGTAAAGCATGCCGCACTGAACCAGGGAGTAATCATCACTACGTGATTGCCAGGCGTTCAGAACGTCTTGAGTTGCTGGGAAAACAGGTGCATCACCTAGCGGTGCTTCAAGGACATATGCTTTCTTGGCAGCTATGAGGATAATCCTCAGGTTACGGACCCAGTCCGTGTAGTTGCTACCATCGTCTTTCAGCTTGGTTTTCTCTAGGAACGCGTTGAAGTTGAGGGCAACATTAGCGTGGGCCATTTGATCTACAAGACATATTGTAAAGGTTTTTAGACTAAGTTCATGATAATAAAGTTCATCTAATCAAATTATTAACAAACTCCCACTCAGACAGACATCCCTCTAGTCATCTAAGTGATACATGATCCGAGTCAACTAGGCCGTGTCCGATCATCACGTGAGACGGACTAGTCATCATCGGTGAACATCTTCATGTTGATCGTATGCTATACGACTCATGTTCGACCTTTAGGTCTCTTGTGTTCTGAGGCCATGTCTATACATGCTAGGCTCGTCAAGTCAACCTAAGTGTATTGCGTGTGTAAATCTGGCTTATCCGTTGTATGCGAACGTTAGAACCTATCACACCCGATCATCACGTGGTGCTTCGGAACAACGAACCTTCGCAATGGTGCACAGTTAGGGGGAACACTTTCTTGAAATTTTAGCGAGGGATCATCTTAGTTATGCTACCGTCGTTCTAAGCAAATAAGATATAAAACATGATAAACATCACATGCAATCAAATAGTGACATGATATGGCCAATATCATTTTGCTCCTTTTGATCTCCATCTTCGGGGCGCCATGTTCATTATCATCACCGGCATGACACCATGATCTCCATCATCATGTCTTCATGAACTTGTCTCGCCAATTATTACTTCTACTACTATGGCTAACGGTTAGCAATAAAGTAAAGTAATTACATGACGTTTCAGTTGACACGCAGGTCATAAATAAATTAAGACAACTCCTAGGCTCCTGCCGGTTGTCATACTCATCGACATGCAAGTCGTGATTCCTATTACAAGAACATGATCAATCTCATACATCACATATATCATTCATCACATCCTTTTGGCCATATCACATCACATGACATATGCTGCAAAAACAAGTTAGACGTCCTCTAATTGTTGTTGCAAGTTTTTACGTGGCTGCTATAGGTTTCTTAGCAAGAACGTTTCTTACCTACGCCAAAACCACAACGTGATATGCCAATTTCTATTTATCCTTCATAAGGACCCTTTTCATCAAATCCGTTTCGACTAAAGTGGGAGAGACAGACACCCGCTATCCACCTTATGCAACTAGTGCATGTCAGTCGGTGGAACCTGTCTCACGTAAGCGTACGTGTAAGGTCGGTCCGGGCCGCTTCATCCCACGATGCCGCCGAAACAAGATAAGACTAGTAGTGCCAAGAAAATTGACAACATCTACGCCCACAACAAGTTTGTGTTCTACTCGTGCATAGAAACTACGCATAGGCCTGGCTCATGATGCCATTGTTGGGGATCGTAGCAGAAATTAAATTTTTTTCTACGGATCACCAAGAATAATCTATGGAGTCATCTAGCAATGAGAGAGAGCAGTACATCTACATACCCTTGTAGATCGCAAGCGGAAGCGTTCAAGTGAACGGGGTTGATGGAGTCGTACTCGTCGTGATCCAAATCACCGATGACCGAGCGCCGAACGGACGGCACCTCCGCGTTCAACACACGTACGGTTGGGGAAGACGTCTCCTCCTTCTTGATCCAGCAAGGGGGGAGGAGAGGTTGATGGAGATCCAGCAGCACGACGGCGTGGTGGTGGAAGTAGCGGGGCTCTCGGCAGGGCTTCGCCAAGCTCAGCGAGAGGGAGAGGTGTCACGGGAGGGAGAGGGAGGCGCCAGGGGCTGTGGTGCGGCTGCCCTCCCCCCTTTATATAGGCCCCCTGGGGGGCGCCGGCCCTGGGAGATCCCATCTCCAAGGGGGGGGGGCGCCAGCCAAGAGGGGACTTGCCCCCCAAGTCAGGTGGGGCGCCCCCCACCACCAGGGTTTCCAACCCTAGGCGCAGGGGGAGGCCCATGGGAGGGGCGCACCAGCCCACCAGGGGCTGGTTCCCTTCCCACTTCAGCCCATGGGGCCCTCCAGGATAGGTGGCCCCACCCGGTGGACCCCCGGGACCCTTCCGGTGGTCCCGGTACAATACCGGTGACCCCCGAAACTTTCCCGGTGGCCGAAACTGGACTTCCTATATATAATTCTTCACCTCCGGACCATTTCGGAACTCCTCGTGACGTCTGGGATCTCATCCGGGACTCCGAACAACTTTCGGGTTACCGCATACTAGTATCTCTACAACCCTAGTGTCACCGAACCTTAAGTGTGTAGACCCTACGGGTTCGGGAGACATGCAGACATGACCGAGACGACTCTCCGGTCAATAACCAACAGCAGGATCTGGATACCCATGTTGGCTCCCACATGTTCCATGATGATCTCATCGGATGAACCACGATGTCGAGGATTCAATCAATCCCGTATACAATTCCCTTTGTCAATCGGTATGTTACTTGCCCGGGATTCGATCGTCGGTATCCCAATACCTTGTTCAATCTCGTTACCGGCAAGTCACTTTACTCGTACCGTAATGCATGATCCCGTAGCCGAACACTTGGTCACATTGAGCTCATTATGATGATGCATTACCGAGTGGGCCCAGAGATACCTCTCCGTCATACGGAGTGACAAATCCCAGTCTCGATTCGTGCCAACCCAACAGACACTTTCGGAGATACCCGTAGTGCACCTTTATAGCCACCCAGTTACGTTGTGACGTTTGGCACACCCAAAGCACTCCTATGGTATCCGGGAGTTGCACAATCTCATGGTCTAAGGAAATGATACTTGACATTTGGAAAAGCTCTAGCAAACGAACTACACGATCTTTGTGCTATGCTTAGGATTGGGTCTTGTCCATCACATCATTCTCCTAATGATGTGATCCCGTTATCAATGACATCCAATGCCCATAGTCAGGAAACCATGACTATCTGTTGATCAACGAGCTAGTCAACTAGAGGCTCACTAGGGACATGTTGTGGTCTATGTATTCACACATGTATTACGATTTCCGGATAACACAATTATAGCATGAACAATAGACAATTATCATGAACAAGGAAGTATAATAATAACCATTTTATTATTGCCTCTAGGGCATATTTCCAACACTTCTGTTGCTTAGCAGCCAGTAGTGAGGAAGAAGAAGACTGAACTGCGTCCCTGACTCTCTTCTTAGAAGCCTCACACTTGAGCTGAGCAGCCTCTTGTTTCAGAGCCATATTGTAGAAATCATCATACTTGATCGGCTCAAAAAGCACGAGGGGTAATTGCAGATCTTCTCCGAGGCCACCTCTGAATTGATAGATCATCCTCTTTGTTGGAAATAGGCCCTAGAGGCAATAATAAATGGTTATTATTATATTTCCTTGTTCATGATAATTGTCTATTGTTCATGCTATAATTGTGTTATCCGGAAATCGTAATACATGTGTGAATACATAGACCACAACGTGTCCCTAGTGAGCCTCTAGTTGACTAGCTCGTTGATCAACGGATAGTCATGGTTTCCTGACTATGGACATTGGATGTCATTGATAACGGGATCACATCATTAGGAGAATGATGTGATGGACAAGACCCAATCCTAAGCATAGCACAAAGATCGTGTAGTTCGTTTGCTAGAGCCTTTTCAATGTCAAGTATCATTTCCTTAGACCATGAGATCGTGCAACTCCCGGATACCGTAGGAGTGCTTTGGGTGTGCCATTCGTCACAACGTAACTGGGTGACTATAAAGGTGCACTACGGGTATCTCCGAAAGTGTCTGTTGGGTTGGCACGGATCGAGACTCGGATTTGTCACTCCGTATGACGGAGAGGTATCTCTGGGCCCACTCGGTAATGCATCATCATAATGAGCTCAATGTGACTAAGGAGTTAGTCATGGGATCATGCATTACGGTACGAGTAAAGTGACTTGCCGGTAACGAGATTGAACAAGGTATTGGGATACCGACGATCGAATCTCGGGCAAGTAACGTACCGATTGACAAAGGGAATTGTATACGGGATTGATTGAATCCTCGACATCGTGGTTCATCCGATGAGATCATCGTGGAACGTGTGGGAGCCAACATGGGTATCCAGATCCCGCTGTTGGTTATTGACCGGAGAGGCGTCTCGGTCATGTCTGCATGTCTCCCGAACCCGTAGGGTCTACACACTTAAGGTTTGGTGACGCTAGGATTGTAGAGATATTAGTATGCGGAAACCCGAAAGTTGTTTGGAGTCCCGGATGAGATCCCAGATGTCACGAGGAGTTCTGGAATGGTCTGGAGGTGAAGAATTATATATAGGAAGTCTAGTTTCGGCCACCGGGAAAGTTTCGGGGGTTATCGGTATTGTACCGGGACCACCGGAAGGGTCCCGGGGGTCCACCGGGTGGGGCCACCTATCCCGGAGGGCCCCATGGGCTGAAGTGGGTGGGGAACCAGCCCCTAGTGGGCTGGTGCGCCCCCCATGGGCTTCCCCTGCTCCTAGGGTTGGAAACCCTGGGGTGGGGGCGCCCCACCTGACTTGGGGGGGAAGTTCCCCCCCCTTGGCCGCCGCCCCCCCATAGATGGGATCCCAGGGACGGCGCCCCCCCAGGGGGCCTATATAAAGGGGGGAGGGCTGCTGTACCCTAGCCCTTGGCGCCTCCCTCTCCCTCCCGTGACACCTCTCTCTCCCGCTTGCGCTTGGCGAAGCCCTGCCGGGATCCCTGCTACTTCCACCACCACGCCGTCGTGCTGCTGGATCTCCATCAACCTCTCCTTCCCCCTTGCTGGATCAAGAAGGAGGAGACGTCGCTGCTCCGTACGTGTGTTGAACGCGGAGGTGCCGTCCGTTCGGCACTCGGTCATCGGTGATTTGGATCACGACGAGTACGACTCCATCAACCCTGTTCACTTGAACGCTTCCGCTCGCGATCTACAAGGGTATGTAGATGCACTCCTTTCCCCTCGTTGCTAGTAGACTCCATAGATGGATCTTGGTGATGCGTAGAAAATTTTAAAATTCTGCAACGATCCCCAACAGTGGCATCATGAGCCAGGCCTATGCGTAGTTACTATGCACGAGTAGAACACAAAGCAGTTGTGGGCGTAGATGTTGTCAATTTTTCTTGCCACTACTAGTCTTATCTTGTTTCGGCGGTATTGTGGGATGAAGCGGCCCGGACCGACCTTACACGTACGCTTACGTGAGACAGGTTCCACCGACTGACATGCACTAGTTGCATAAGGTGGCTAGCGGGTGTCTGTCTCTCCCACTTTAGTCGGAACGGATTCGATGAAAAGGGTCCTTATGAAGGGTAAATAGAAATTGGCATATCACGTTGTGGTTTTACGTAGGTAAGAAACGTTCTTGCTAGAAACCTATAGAAGCCACGTAAAAACTTGCGACAACAATTAGAGGACGTCTAACTTGTTTTTGCAGCATGTGCCTTGTGATGTGATATGGCCAGAAGATGTGATGAATGATATATGTGATGTATGAGATTGATCATATTCTTGTAATAGGAATCACGACTTGCATGTCGATGAGTATGACAACCGGCAGGAGCCATAGGAGTTGTCTTTATTTTTTGTATGACCTGCGTGTCATTGAATAACGCCATGTAAATTACTTTACTTTATTGCTAAATGCGTTAGCCATAGAAGTAGAAGTAATCGTTGGCGTGACAACTTCATGAAGACACAATGATGGAGATCATGATGATGGAGATCATGGTGTCATGCCGGTGACGAAGATGATCATGGCGCCCCGAAGATGGAGATCAAAGGAGCAAAATGATATTGGCCATATCATGTCACTATTTGATTGCATGTGATGTTTATCATGTTTTGCATCTTATTTGCTTAGAACGACGGTAGTAAGTAAGATGATCCCTTATAATAATTTCAAGAAAGTGTTCCCCCTAACTGTGCACCGTTGCGAAGGTTCGTTGTTTCGAAGCACCACGTGATGATCGGGTGTGATAGATTCTAACGTTCGCATACAACGGGTGTTGACGAGCCTAGCATGTACAGACATGGCCTCGGAACACACGCAATACACTTAGGTTGACTTGACGAGCCTAGCATGTACAGACATGGCCTCGGAACACGGAAGACCGAAAGGTCGAGCATGAGTCGTATAGAAGATACGATCAACATGGAGATGTTCACCGATCTTGACTAGTCCGTCTCACGTGATGATCGGACACGGCCTAGTTAACTCGGATCATGTTTCACTTAGATGACTAGAGGGATGTCTATCTGAGTGGGAGTTCATTGAATAATTTGATTAGATGAACTTAATTATCATGAACTTAGTCTAAAATCTTTACAATATGTCTTGTAGATCAAATGGCCCACGTTGTCCTCAACTTCAACGCGTTCCTAGAGAAAACCAAGCTGAAAGATGATGGCAGCAACTATACGGACTGGGTCCGGAACCTGAGGATCATCCTCATAGCTGCCAAGAAAGATTATGTCCTAGAAGCACCGCTAGGTGAAGCACCCATCCCAGAGAACCAAGACGTTATGAACGCTTGGCAATCACGTGCTGATGATTACTCCCTCGTTCAGTGCGGCATGCTTTACAGCTTAGAACCGGGGCTCCAAAAGCGTTTTGAGAAACATGGAGCATATGAGATGTTCGAAGAGCTGAAAATGGTTTTCCAAGCTCATGCCCGGGTCGAGAGATATGAAGTCTCCGACAAGTTCTTCAGTTGTAAAATGGAGGAAAATAGTTCTGTCAGTGAGCACATACTCAGAATGTCTGGGTTACACAACCGCTTGTCTCAGCTGGGAGTTAATCTCCCGGATGACGCGGTCATTGACAGAATCCTTCAGTCGCTTCCACCAAGCTACAAGAGCTTTGTGATGAACTTCAATATGCAGGGGATGGAAAAGACCATTCCTGAGGTATATTCAATGCTGAAATCAGCGGAGGTGGAGATCAAAAAGGAACATCAAGTGTTGATGGTGAATAAAACCACTAAGTTCAAGAAAGGCAAGGGTAAGAAGAACTTCAAGAAGGACGGCAAGGGAGTTGCCGCGCCCGGTAAGCCAGTTGCCGGGAAGAAGTCAAAGAATGGACCCAAGCCTGAGACTGAGTGCTTTTATTGCAAGGGAAGTGGTCACTGGAAGCGGAACTGCCCCAAATACTTAGCGGACAAGAAGGCCGGCAACACCAAAGGTATATGTGATATACATGTAATTGATGTGTACCTTACCAGTACTCGTAGTAGCTCCTGGGTATTTGATACCGGTGCGGTTGCTCATATTTGTAACTCAAAACAGGAGCTGCGGAATAAGCGGAGACTGGCGAAGGACGAGGTGACGATGCGCGTCGGGAATGGTTCCAAGGTCGATGTGATCGCCGTCGGCACGCTACCTCTGCATTTACCTACGGGATTAGTTTTAAACCTCAATAATTGTTATTTAGTGCCAGCTTTGAGCATGAACATTGTATCTGGATCTCGTTTAATTCGAGATGGCTACTCATTTAAATCCGAGAATAATGGTTGTTCTATTTATATGAGAGATATGTTTTATGGTCATGCCCCGCTGGTCAATGGTTTATTCTTGATGAATCTCGAACGTGATGTTACACATATTCATAGTGTGAATACCAAAAGATGTAAAGTTGATAACGATAGTCCCACATACTTGTGGCACTGCCGCCTTGGTCACATTGGTGTCAAACGCATGAAGAAGCTCCATGCAGATGGACTTTTGGAGTCTCTTGATTACGAATCATTTGACACGTGCGAACCATGCCTCATGGGTAAGATGACCAAGACTCCGTTCTCCGGAACAATGGAGCGAGCAACCAACTTATTGGAAATCATACATACTGATGTGTGCGGTCCAATGAGTGTTGAGGCTCGCGGTGGCTATCGTTATGTTCTCACTCTCACTGATGATTTAAGTAGATATGGGTATGTCTACCTAATGAAACACAAGTCTGAAACCTTTGAAAAGTTCAAGGAATTTCAGAGTGAGGTTGAGAATCAACGTGACAGGAAAATAAAGTTCCTACGATCAGATCGTGGAGGGGAATATTTAAGTCACGAATTTGGCACACACTTAAGGAAATGTGGAATCAGTTTCACAACTCACGCCGCCTGGAACACCTCAGCGAAATGGTGTGTCCGAACGTCGTAATCGCACTCTATTGGATATGGTGCGATCTATGATGTCTCTTACCGATCTACCGCTCTCATTTTGGGGCTATGCTTTAGAGACTGCCGCATTCACTTTAAATAGGGCTCCGTCGAAATCCGTTGAGACGACACCGTATGAATTATGGTTTGGGAAGAAACCTAAGCTGTCGTTTCTAAAAGTTTGGGGATGCGATGCTTATGTCAAGAAACTTCAACCTGAAAAGCTCGAACCCAAGTCGGAAAAATGCGTCTTCATAGGATACCCTAAGGAAACCATTGGGTATACCTTCTACCTCAGATCCGAAGGCAAGATCTTTGTTGCCAAGAACGGGTCCTTTCTGGAGAAAGAGTTTCTCTCGAAAGAATTAAGTGGGAGGAAAGTGGAACTTGATGAGGTGATAGTCACCCCTTCCGAACCGGAAAGTAGCGCAGCGCGGGAAGATGTTCCTGTGGTGCCTACACCGACTGGGGAGGAAGTTAATGATGATGATCATGAAGCTTCGGATCAAGTTACTGCTGAACTTCGTAGGTCCACAAGGACACGTTCCGCACCAGAGTGGTACGGCAACCCTGTCCTGGAAATCATGTTGTTAGACAACGGTGAACCTTCGAACTATGAAGAAGCGATGGCGGGCCCGGATTCCGACAAATGGCTAGAAGCCATGAAATCCGAGATAGGATCCATGTATGAAAACGAAGTATGGACTTTGACTGACTTGCCCGATGATCGGCGAGCCATAGAAAATAAATGGATCTTTAAGAAGAAGACAGACGCGGATGGTAATGTGACCATCTATAAGGCTCGACTTGTCGCTAAGGGTTATCGACAAGTTCAAGGGGTTGACTACGATGAGACTTTCTCACCCGTAGCGAAGCTGAAGTCCGTCCGAATCATGTTAGCAATTGCCGCATTCTATGATTATGAGATATGGCAAATGGACGTCAAAACGGCATTCCTTAACGGCTTTCTTAAGGAAGAATTGTATATGATGCAGCCGGAAGGTTTTGTCGATCCTAAGAATGCTAACAAGGTATGCAAGCTCCAGCGCTCCATCTATGGGCTGGTGCAAGCATCTCGGAGTTGGAACATTCGTTTGATGAGATGATCAAAGCGTTTGGGTTTACACAGACTTATGGAGAAGCCTGTGTTTACAAGAAAGTGAGTGGGAGCTCTGTAGCATTTCTCATATTATATGTGGATGACATACTATTGATGGGAAATGATATAGAATTCTTGGAAAGTATAAAGGCCTACTTGAATAAGTGTTTTTCAATGAAGGACCTTGGAGAAGCTGCTTATATATTAGGCATCAAGATCTATAGAGATAGATCAAGACGCCTCATTGGTCTTTCACAGAGTACGTACCTTGACAAGATATTGAAGAAGTTCAATATGGATCAGTCCAAGAAGGGGTTCTTGCCTGTATTGCAAGGTGTGCAATTGAGCACGGCTCAATGCCCGACCACGGCAGAAGATAGAGAAAAGATGAGTGTCATCCCCTATGCCTCGGCCATAGGGTCTATTATGTATGCCATGCTGTGTACCAGACCTGATGTAAACCTTGCCGTAAGTTTGGTAGGAAGGTACCAAAGTAATCCCGGCATGGAACACTGGACAGCGGTCAAGAATATCCTGAAGTACCTGAAGAGGACTAAGGATATGTTTCTCGTTTATGGAGGTGACGAAGAGCTCGTCGTAAAGGGTTACGTCGACGCTAGCTTCGACACAGATCTGGATGACTCGAAGTCACAAACCGGATACGTGTATATTTTGAATGGAGGGGCAGTAAGCTGGTGCAGTTGCAAGCAAAGCGTCGTGGCGGGATCTACATGTGAAGCGGAGTACATGGCAGCCTCAGAGGCAGCGCAAGAAGCAATCTGGATGAAGGAGTTCATTACCGACCTAGGGGTGATTCCCAATGCGTCGGGCCCGATGACTCTCTTCTGTGACAACACTGGAGCTATTGCCCTTGCCAAGGAGCCCAGGTTTCACAGGAAGACCAGGCATATCAAGCGTCGCTTCAACTCCATTCGTGAAAGTGTTCAAAATGGAGACATAGATATTTGTAAAGTACATACGGACCTGAATGTAGCAGATCCGTTGACTAAACCTCTCCCTAGAGCAAAACATGATCAACACCAGAACTCTATGGGTGTTCGATTCATCACAATGTAACTAGATTATTGACTCTAGTGCAAGTGGGAGACTGTTGGAAATATGCCCTAGAGGCAATAATAAATGGTTATTATTATATTTCCTTGTTCATGATAATTGTCTATTGTTCATGCTATAATTGTGTTATCCGGAAATCGTAATACATGTGTGAATACATAGACCACAACGTGTCCCTAGTAAGCCTCTAGTTGACTAGCTCGTTGATCAACAGATAGTCATGGTTTCCTGACTATGGACATTGGATGTCATTGATAACGGGATCACATCATTAGGAGAATGATGTGATGGACAAGACCCAATCCTAAGCATAGCACAAAGATCGTGTAGTTCGTTTGCTAGAGCTTTTCCAATGTCAAGTATCATTTCCTTAGACCATGAGATCGTGCAACTCCCGGATGCCGTAGGAGTGCTTTGGGTGTGCCAAACGTCACAACGTAACTGGGTGACTATAAAGGTGCACTACGGGTATCTCCGAAAGTGTCTGTTGGGTTGGCACGGATCGAGACTGGGATTTGTCACTCCGTATGACGGAGAGGTATCTCTGGGCCCACTCGGTAATGCATCATCATAATGAGCTCAATGTGACTAAGGAGTTAGTCACGGGATCATGCATTACGGTACGAGTAAAGTGACTTGCCGGTAACGAGATTGAACAAGGTATTGGGATACCGACGATCGAATCTCGGGCAAGTAACGTACCGATTGACAAAGGGAATTGTATACGGGATTGATTGAATCCTCGACATCGTGGTTCATCCGATGAGATCATCGTGGAACATGTGGGAGCCAACATGGGTATCCAGATCCCGCTGTTGGTTATTGACCGGAGAGGCGTCTCGGTCATGTCTGCATGTCTCCCGAACCCGTAGGGTCTACACACTTAAGGTTCGGTGACGCTAGGGTTGTAGAGATATTAGTATGCGGAAACCCGAAAGTTGTTCGGAGTCCCGGATGAGATCCCGGACGTCACGAGGAGTTCCGGAATGGTCCGGAGGTGAAGAATTATATATAGGAAGTCCAGTTTCGGCCACCGGGAAAGTTTTGGGGGTTATCGGTATTGTACCGAGACCACCGGAAGGGTCCCGGGGGTCCACCGGGTGGGGCCACCTATCCCGGAGGGCCCCATGGGCTGAAGTGGGAGGGGAACCAGCCCCTAGTGGGCTGGTGCGCCCCCCATGGGCCTCCCCCTGCGCCTAGGGTTGGAAACCCTGGGGTGGGGGGCGCCCCACCTGACTTGGGGGGGAAGTTTCCCCCCCCCTTGGCCGCCGCCCCCCCCTTGGCCGGCGCCCCCCCCATAGATGGGATCCCAGGGCCGGCGCCCCTCCCAGGGGGCCTATATAAAGGGGGGGAGGGAGGGCTGCTGTACCCTAGCCCTTGGCGCCTCCCTCTCCCTCCCGTGACACCTCTCTCTCCCGCTTGCGCTTGGCGAAGCCCTACCGGGATCCCCGCTACTTCCACCACCACGCCGTCGTGCCACCGTCGTGCTGCTGGATCTCCATCAACCTCTCCTTCCCCCTTGCTGGATCAAGAAGGAGGAGACGTCGCTGCTCCGTACGTGTGTTGAACGCGGAGGTGCCGTCCGTTCGGCACTCGGTCATCGGTGATTTGGATCAGGACGAGTACGACTCCATCAACCCCGTTCACTTGAACGCTTCCGCTCGCGATCTACAAGGGTATGTAGATGCACTCCTTTCCCCTCGTTGCTAGTAGACTCCATAGATGGATCTTGGTGATGCGTAGAAAATTTTAAAATTCTGCAACGATCCCCATCACTCTTTTCATCAGGAACGTCTTGCTTAGCGAAGCGAGCGAGTTTCTGAAACTGAGTATTGTATTGATACACGGACATGCTGCCTTGCTTGAGATTGCGGAACTCCTCACGCTTGCTCTCAACAACACTTTGTGGAATGTGGTGAGCTTTGAAGTCTCGGCAGAAATCATCCCAGGTAATCACACGACCTCTTCTGGAATCTTTGTATTGTTGATACCACTCGGCAGCTTGATCCTTGAGTTGAAAAGAAGCGAACTTGACAAAGTCCTCGGGCCTGACATTGCTACATTCAAAATGCTTGTTGATGTCCACGAGCCAATCATCGGCGTCTGTGGCCTCGGCACAGTAGCTGAAAGACTTGGGCTGATTTGCGAGAAACTGGTTGAGGGTAGGGAAGTGAGGCTGATTGTTGCCTTGACCCTGATTTCCTTGATTGCCTTGCCCTTGGGTGCGTTCTTGCAAGAGTTGCAGAATCATCTGAGCATTGGCGTTGGTGGCTGCCATGATAGCTTGCCATGCCTCCGGAGGCGGAGGTGGTGGCGGAGGGTTCGCCTGACTCCCTTCATTGCGTTCCGGATTCTGACGCGTTGGCGGAGCCATCCTGAAGAGGGTGACCTCCATTAGCATCTTGATAGACAGATAGACAAATTGAATCAACGGATAGAAATTGCAACATATAGTCTTCACAATAAACATTCGAACGAAGATGAACGAATGAATTCCATAGTAAATCATCACACTTCCATTAAGTTGAGAAGCCACTTAGAAAAAGGTATGGAAACACCATTTGACTTCGAAGCAACTCGAATACCACAATTCAAAACAAACAAAGTATTGGCTTGCAGAATAAGCCGGAACAAACATATGATAGAGATTTCGTCCGAAGTTTTCATGGTGGGGCCCACACGGGCTCGATCGTACAGCACCATCATGTACAAGGCAGTGCACATGACATACGAAGCGTCCCCGAGTCAGCATAGCCAAGGACTCTTTAAGACACTACGAGACCACTGTAAAACCAACCGTGGAAAGGCGGACCACTAGACGTCGAACCCCAATCTCATATCATGCGTCTGTCGGAAAGATATCCTAGGAGCTACTTGAATTCCCACTTATAAACTCCCAAAACTTTCTGGTTATGCAATCTGGTGTTGGGGATACAGGGGACACAAAATATATCACCCAAACTAGCAATCCCTAGATCCAGCTGTATCCATCCGTCAACACATAACCAAGAAACCTTCGGAAATCGTGTACCTCAACCTTCGAAAAGCATCCGTTATACGAGTTATGGAAATACTCCCGAACTCCCGCCCCAGTACTGGGTGGCGTCGAGGTGATCTCACCAACAACTGCATAAAAGAGATTTCGATGTCGGCGAAACTCAGGTATTCCAGAACTGCAACGATAAAATTGTGACGACAACACCTCGGAGCTCAACTCCCCGGGACACTGCCACAACCCCTAACTGTCAGGAGGCACCAAGAACAATGTTCTCGTCACAAAACCATCGGAGCGATTCTAAGATACCCGCGTGATCCTAAATTTTTTTTACTGAAATTTGAGGAGAGAAGAGTCAAAACTTCTACGTCAGGAGGCCTCACCAGAGCGACGAAGGGACTGAGGAGTAAAAAGAATCCTACTCTCCGATATATATAATCCTAAGACTCAAAACATTTTTGTTCTAGACTCAACAACGCCAGCGATTCGATCAAGCAGGGGGCTCCTAAGTCAGGGATGGCTCTGATTACCAACTTGTAACGCCCACGATGCGGCTATATCTCCCACGTGTCGAGGCACGACTTAGAGGCATAACCGCATTATGGTTTTGTTGCAAGAAGGGTCATCTTCACACAATCCCATGTAATGAACAAGAATGGGATAATGAGAGTTGGCTTACAATCGCCACTTCACACAATACATAAATTAATTCATACATCATCCAAAAACCACACATAGACCGACTACGGTCAGAATCCAAATGAAAATAAGATAACCCCAAATGCTAGATCCCCGATCGTCCCAACTGGGCTCCACTACTGATCATCAGGAAAAGAAACATAGTAACGACCACGTTCTTCGTCGAACTCCCACTTGAGCTGGGTTGCGTCATCTGCACTGGCATCGTCGGCACCTGCAACTGTTTTGGTAGAATATGTGAGTCACGAGGACTCAGCAATCTCACACCCGCGAGATCAAGTCTATTTAAGCTTATAGGAAAAGATGGTGTAATGAGGTGGAGCTGCAGCAGGCACTAAGCATATATGGTGGCTAACATACGCAAAAGAGAGCGAGAAGAGAAGCAACGCAACGATCGCAAAGCTAGAAGTGATCAAGAAGTGATCCTGAAACTACTTACGTTCATGCATAACTCAAACCGTGTTCACTTCCCGGACTCCGCCGAGAAGAGACCATCACGGCTACACACGCAGTTGATGTATTTTAATTAAGTCAAGTGACAAGTTCTCTACAACCGGACATTAACAAATTCCCATCTGCCTCATAACCGCAGGCACGGCTTTCGAAAGATAATACCCTGCAGGGTGTCCCAACTTAGCCCATTATAAGCTCTCACGGTCAATGAAGGATAAACCTTCTCCCAGGAAGACCCGATCAGTCTCGGAATCCCGGTTTACAAGACATTTCGACAATGGTAAAACAAGACCAGCAAGATCGCCCGACTGTGCCGACAAATCCCGATAGGAGCTGCACATATCTCGTTCTCAGGGCACACCGGATGAGATAGGCTACGAGTAAAACCAGACTTCGAGTTTCCCCGAGGTGGCCCCGCAGGCGGCTCGATTCGGACCAACACTCGAAGGAGCACTGGCCGGGGGGGGGGGGGGGGGGGTTAAAATAAAGATGACCCTCGGGCTCGCGAAAACCCAAGGGAAAAGGCTTAGGTGGCAAATGGTAAAACCAAGGTTGGGCCTTGCTGGAGGAGTTTTATTCAAGGCGAACTGTCAAGGGGGTCCCATAAATCACCCAACCGCGTAAGGAACGCAAACTAAAGGAACATAATACCGGTATGACGGAATCTATGGCGGCAAGAGTGGAACAAAACACCAGGCATAAGGCCGAGCCTTTCACCCTTTACCAAATATATAGATGCATTAAGTAAATAAGAGATATTGTGATATTCCAAAATATCCATGTTCCAACATGGAACCAACTTCAACTTCACCTGCAACTAACAATGCTATAAGAAGGGCTGAGCAAAAGCGGTAACTTAGCCAAACAACGGTTTGCTAGGAAAGGATGGTTCGAGGCTTGACATGGCAATATGGGAGGCATGATATAGCAAGTGGTAGGTAGCGCAGCATGGCAAATAAACGAACAACTAGCAAAGCAAACATAGAAGTGATTTCGAGGGTATGGTCATCTTGCCTACAAGGTTCTCAGAGTTGTCGAAAGCTTGATCCTCGTAAGCGTACTCAACAGGTTCCTCGTTCACGAACTCGTCTCCCGGCTCTACCCAAACAAGAACACAAGCAACGGAACCACAATCAATCATGGGAAATGCACAAGCAACATGATGCAATACATGAATGATATGTAAGATATGATATGCGATGCATATGCGTGCTCCGGAAGAAAAATGATGAACAAGGCAGTAACTTGGCAAACCAAGCATGCCACTGGAAAGATGAGATGATTTTGGTCGAAATCGATATAAAGATCACCGGAAACGGATGCACGGTTTGCAAATGGCAAGCAAAACAAGAATGACTCTATTCTGCGATTAACAGCATGATAGCACTTAGAATGCAACAAGTAACAATGCTACAGCACTCCAACATAGCAACAAAGCATATGACAGTAATCTACAGGAGATGCTTGACAAAATATGAGCACTGAGCTACAGCTAGATCACAACTTAACAGGTTCAAACAAGCATGGCAAAAGTGCAAAAGATATCAGGTTCACAGACTTGGTAAAATTACTGGACATGGCTGAAACAGCATCAGGTAGCAATGTTCAGAGCAAGAAATCAACATGCTACATGAACTTAACATAGCAAAACAAGGCATGGCATTAATCTACTAAATGCATAGAACAAAAGTCCCTTAGTGACCATAAGCCAAAAAGGACCAGAAGATATGATGGAAACCATGTAAACATAGCAAGTTTCGTTAACAGGTTCCAGACTTCGGCGGGCCGCGGGGGCCGGTTGCGGGCTTCGGCGGCGGCGCGGTGTACGGCGGCCACGTGGCGCGCTGTGAGAGGCCGGGCGCGGCGGCGGGTTTTTGTCCGGTGCCGGGCGGACACGTCCGGCGGCGCGGAGGAGCGGGCTAGGGTTTGGACTGCGAGAAAAATTCGGAGGGGGACACATATATATAGGTAGAGGGAGCTAGGAGGCTCCAAATGGAGTGCGGTTTTCGCGCACACGATCGTGATCGAACGACCTAGAGCATGGAAAAGACTTAGAGGGGTTTTGGGCTGTTTAGAGGGGGGTTTTGCTGCAACACACAAAAGGACTTTGCGGTTACCCGGTTAACCGTTGGAGTACCAAACGACCTCCAAATGGCACGAAACTTGACAGGTGGTCTACCAAGACCACTTGGCAAGCCTCGGTCCATTCCGAGAACGTTCAACACCCGCTCACGAAAAAAAACAAGAAGGGTGCGCCGTAGGAGGTGGGAGTGCCGGATTGCAAAACGGACAACGGGGAAAATGCTCGGATGCATGAGACGGACACTTATGCAAATGAGATGACATGATATGAGATGCATGACATGAACAAAATGCAAAACGAAGACAAAACCCAACCACGCAGAGAATATCATAACACATAGCCGAAAATGGCAAGAGTGGAGTTACAAATATGGAAAGTTACATCCGGAGTGTTACACCATGTCATCCTAAACCATTCCAGGTCACCGTTGTAGCATAGAGAGATAATGATGTATGAGTTTAGTTCTCGATGCCTCCAACTCCCATGCTGCTCACCGGATGGTTGTTGTGTGATCTCTATCAAAGTGACTTCTATATCACTCCAGTTGCCATCATTAACATGGGTAGTTATTTCCGATTGCTTTTGATGGATGGTTGGCCGTCTTTGTATAAGCATGAATTTCCCTGGATACGTCCTTGACACATGGATACGATTCATTCATTGTCTTGCCATTGCTATATAGCTAGCTTCGAGCCAAGATGTTCTTGTCTCATATCAGTTTATATATAGCGTAGTGAGGAAGGGATTAATTACTGATCATCGAGATGTCATTGGCTGTTATATCAATTTGGTTTTTCCTGCAAAAAGAACGGAACTTGGTTGGTGCATGGCCATACCGTATGTGCTTTCTGAATTCTGATCACCACCGGTTAGTCAAGGTAGCAGCATCACACTCAAACATACACTTATACACCACGCTAGATCCCCTTGACCAATTTCAGCGCCATTTGCATGTGGACTAGAACATGATTTGTGTTCGTGTGCCAGCTCAGATCTAGCTGGCATTTTTTATAAAAGGAGGTTAAAACCCCTGGCTCTTTATCATTCTAATGTACACAACCGTTTTTACCAAAGTTGATGTGAGACAACGAGGCCTAAGACATCAACAAGCAGAGTACACCGTAGATAATACTACGGCAGAACCATTACACGCAGAGTACATGCGCTTGGGGCATCTCACTAGATGGCTGCTCGACGAGATCTTGGCCCTCGGAGGTACGGCGACCGCGGCTTCTTCTCGACGTCACGGAGGCTGCTCGACGGACAACGCTGGCTGTACCTGGAGGTGGCTGCACGGTGATGCGGTGCTTGCTGCCGGCGTGATGTGACATGTGTCGCAGCGGCAGAGCCTGATCCGCCTTGTGGGAGTTGTTAAAAAAATAAACCAGTGTTTTTTTAAGAACCGGTGCTTATTTGTAGAGGGTAGACATTTAATTAAGCACCCTCATATAGAAATAGGCACAGCCTAAGCACCTACTCCCTCCATCAGCTTGCAAAAGCTCTTATATCACGGGACGGAGAGAGTAGCATTGTACAAGGCCTTAGCACAACCTGATACTATAGGGCGGGCTATTGCCATTGAAATTGCCATGTACTGGTTTCCTTAATTTGCTCTGTAGTACGTACCATTTTTTATCTATGCGGAGCACCCTTATGTCCAAATTAACATCTTGCCTCAGACGTAGCCCTAATTCATGAGAGTCGCGCACCCTGTCCCTGCGCCCTAGTTTCCATACTCACATCGAGTCTCATTCTCGTGCTTGTATGGAAGTACCCCGTTACTTTTGTTCCTTTTCCTTCTAAATATAAAGATACGCAAGTTTATATATTGTCTATTTGCTAAAAAAGAGACTAATTTTGTAAACATGTGTAGGTCCAGCATTAACTGACCTGGTGCTAAGTGAACTCATTGAATGAATTGTGTCAAGAATGACGCCCGTGTGTTATGTTGAAACTCCACAGACAAAGTCGGTTTTGCTGGATAAGTGAAGAGCGCGCACGTGTATGTGCGAGTTTCTAAATCGTCACGGACTTGAGCACGAGCTTACTAACTTATGTGAGTCCCAACGTGCAAGATGATACTTCCTCCACTCATAAGTAGATCATGTTACTAGCATATCCGAGTCTAACCATGAAATATGAGACTTTCTTCACAATATGTCATATTGATACGAGGTAGCGTTCAGCAACAAGTTGATGCCTGGTTAGGCGAAAACCTGATTGGAGCACCTTCTTATTAAGCCAATTGATACCCCGTCATCCATGTCAGGCCAATCGACTGCAAGTCAGCTCTGTAGTGTAGCGAAAGAGCACCGTTTGAGTTCTGTTCCCGATACCTCCAAATCCCATGCTGCCAACCAGCTGGTTGTCATATGATCTCTATATATGTAAATATACTAGAGTTGATAAGCCTCATAGATTGATGGTTTACGCTGTCAACGAACACTTTTATATCTACTCTGGTTGCCAGCAAGAACATGGGTAGTTTTTTCTGAATGCTTTTGGTGGATGGTTGGTCGTCTTTTTTATAAGCATGAATGTAGTTAGCTGGATATGTACTTGAAACATGAATTCATTTCACGCAGGCATTTTGTGGCAGGCAGATGCGGGGGCATCGTTCCCTTTTTCTTTTGCCGTTCGATTTTCAATCTTTTATATCTTTTGAACCAAAAGTTTAAATTAAGTTTGCTATGTATAATCGTGTTTCTCATGACGAGGGGCTTTCAAAACGGATCCATCTTGAATATGTTATGAAGAGTTTTTGAAACTTTGCTAACTTTCAACTATTGAAACTTGGTACTGTATGAGAGAATGGCAAAATCATGAAACTTCGAGCGAATGACAAAATTGCAAGTTTCAGAAACTGAAACTTAAAACTTGATGTGCCTTCATGTGGAATCCAAGAACTTTACGGATCATGAGGCAATCAGATGGCCGGGCATGGCTGGGAACGTGTGTGGTCCCGCACCTATGTGCCTCTGCGACTTTTCAATGTGATTCATTCACGGCCAAACATTCTTATCACCCTACTTACATGATTTCTTTATCGTGCGCGATGACCGTATCTGCACTAGTGCCACACGTAACCCATTTCTTTGGACCATGCAGCCTGGCCCCATGTGAATAGTGCTTCCTACACTAACAGATCGCCACGGCCACGTGGAGAGTGGAATTTAGGACCCAAATTGGCCAATGCCAAACTGTGTATTGGTAGAAGGGCAACCAGTGAGATTTAGGAGAATCTAAAGTAGCGCGATGAGGTCCAATTTTCCTGTTGGCAGTCATTGTGTAATCAGTGATGCTCGACACTAATAAAAATAATACGTTCTTGAACAAATCACACCGACAAGAAAGAAACTTCACCGCAGCATAAAATGTAACATTCAGTAGGCCTTAACTCATGCATGAATCTTGCCAGCAACTTCAACGCACAGGGACACTCGTAATCCGTGGTAATAGGTGGTGGTACTCCCTGCTGGTACTTTGTGTGCAAATAAATCACATCCGTCGCATCTCACGAATTGAATGTACCTTCATGATTTTTTCTGAATTAACGTTCCTTAATGATTTAAGGGTACGGTAATATAGCTCTGTCAGTTTGGGTGCTAAACTATGTGGGTGAAGAGAGCAAACATGATTGGGCAGAGTGGTTGAGACTCAGCCTAGCTACAAGCAACAGTAGGATAGAACAAAAGGTTTATAACAATGGATCGTGCTGAGATGGTTGAGGTAGTATCCTCTGAGCCTAAAACAAAGAGCATATCCTCCTAACGTACATACTCCCTCCGTTCCATGACCTTTGTCATGGTTTTAGTTCAAGAATTATGGAATAGAGAGAGTATCTTTTTCTACATATAGTAGTTCGCATGACTCACGTGCTTCAATTATCTCTGGTAAAATCATAGATTTTTTTTTGAAAAGGAGCATTACTTCCGATCTCTGCATGGAACGATGCACACAGTCATCTTCACTGCATTATTTAACAAGGCCTTACAAAATAAATACATATATAATCCCAAAGATACCTTCCTGGCAAAAAGGTCATCCTACCTACGAGATCGATGTTGTGCCCTGACATCGCGCCATGCATAGCAATAAATACGGCGGCCTCATCACATCGCCTGTCGGCTAGCCCGGAGCACCACCTGATCTAGCAGACCCTCGACATGGACCACATGTGCATGCTGTAGAATTCATCGCCGCCTTCTTCTGCAGTCCCATCCCAAGGAGCAATCAATGCACGGATCTTATTAGACCCTTCCGCCATCGACGCCGGACAGTGTCAGCCTCCTGCGCGCGCCCATCAGCAGTATTCAGCGTCCAAAACTCAGATGCACCTTGCCGCCAAGAATAGCATTTTTCGATATTGTAGATGCCACACCGCTCCACCTTGGTCACCCCACGAGAAGCATACGGAGACCTGCGTCCAGCCACCAAGCCAAACTCGTGTCCCTCCATCCAGTGTGTAACCCCAAAGATGATGCCCTCATGGGCGGTGATGATGCAGGAACATCGTCATCATCCATCCCAAAAAGCAGGAATCTGGGGTAGGAAAATAGGGAATGCGAATCACCCCACAACCACTCCAAAGAGGTAATGACGCCCGCGAACGTCGCTGTTGACGGTTCTGACTAAGGCCAAACAAGGATTTCACTGGCAAATTCGCGTCCATCCCCGGCTGGACCACCAGATCAACCACCTCCGTCATCCAACATGCCCATGGGTGACGTCTGCTATCGGGAAACCACACGACTGGAGCCGCACCAGCGCATGGAATCGCCGCCCCGTTGCGTTGCCGATAGCAGACGACGGACATGTCGAGGACACCCATGCGGATCTCGACCACAACCGCATCCCCGAGGCACGGTGGAGGAAGTCACCGCCACCGACATCATCCCCCGCCTAGGCTTTGCCACGCGGAGCCCAGGCGGCGACGAGGAGAGGGTCAGCGGTGGCTAGAAGCCCTAGATCAGATCGGAAAGCGACGGGATCGGGAGGGAGGGGGTCAAGGAGTGGGGCGGCGGTGGCATCAACCTAAGTTAGTTATCAATTCACTACTAGTAAAATCATATATGTGATATTTATTTTATAAGTATTTGGTATTGCCACCCAATCAGTGGTGCTATCATATACACGGTGATTAGGAGCGCCTCTCGTCGTTCTCTGGTGTTGATTAGATCAACCAACGGCTATTTAAATTGGCCTTGATGCCCCATCAATAGAGGTGCGGACTCATGAAAAATAGAGATGAACAATGTAGAGAGCTAAAAACATTGCATTAAATTCCCCAATCTGTTTAGATATTTTTGACCTACGCAACAATTGGAACTTCAGTGTTTCAAACAGCTGAGATGTTGGATTCTTGGGGAGAAAAATGTAACTGAGTTTCAAATGGGGCAACCCTGCCTACGCGTGCATCGTGCTGGAGACCGCGTGCTGCGTGGGCAGCTGAGAGCAGCGCAGCCAGCGGCGGCGTGTAGTGCAGTGCAGCAGACGTAAACTGGGCCGGCATAGCTGGCCGGAGCACGGCGGCACGACGGCAAGTGGATTACTGGCGCGTTCTGTCCCAACGAGTTTGACGTAGATCCTTTCTCATATTTACTTCTTCATAGCCAAGTTCTCTCATGGAAAAGAGAACAAAAACGTACACGTGCATATGTCGTGATCGGTTGTCGTCACAATGTGGAAAACCAGTCCACTCGAACTAAAGTAGCCCGGTTATAGCTAGCTACGATCTTTAAACCACGCACGAAAGCACAATCGACTTGCAAGCACACGTAGACTTGTACGTCTGACTTCTGATAACCCAATTAAGATGTTGAGCCCATTCAGGCTCTACGAACTATCACGACAAACCTCTCCAACGAACGAGGTGCTTCTCAGACCTCTCGCACAATTCTATGCTGCTACTCCATCAATCCCAGTACTCCTTCCTCAGCTTAGTCAACGGATGTGTGTCCAGATGCCTCCCACTTCTATCTCCTACTTTGCTTATGGTCGTTTTAGATCTCTATCTCCCACTGAATGTTTTACTGATACTTGGAGAGAGCAAAGATGGCTGGGTAGAGCAGTAATAAGAGACTAAAACTAACTACATGCAGCGATAGGAAGCACCACATGCTTTTATAACAATGGATGAGGCTTAGATGGCCGATATATCACATCTTCGGCGCGTAAAAGAAAATAGTATATATTTCCAAATATATCTTCTTAAAGGATTTTTTATGGACTTTTTCTAGTTTTATTTCTTAGTGGGATCATAGGGCTTTATTTATTGATGGACCAATGTGCAATCTCGGAAGCTCAACGAGCCAGGCATTTTAATGGACTTGTATGCATCTCACCCAACTCCGTTGCATAGAACCTGATAAATACAGAGTTGTTCGCGTACACACAAAATTGCATAAGCAAACTAATCAAAACTAAAAGCCTACCAGCTGAACGAATCACTACTACTAGCCAACCAAAACATCCACAGTTCTCTTCGTCATCTAACAGACCACAAAGCATACTAAACGGCCCACAAAGCTCAATCAATCTAGTTTAAGATCTATATGCTTCCAGCGCAAACAGCAACTTGGCCCGGGAATTTGCAAAAAAACTAAAATTCCAACGAAATTTTGCATATTTCACTGCGGTCCGAACTACTTTTGACCCCAAAATTTCAAGGCAGATTCAAACTGATTTCAAAATAAATTGAAATTATGTTTGAATTCATTAAAATTAAGTGAAATTTGAAATCTAAAAATCTAAAATAATTTCTGAAATATGCGAAATTTCCGAAATTTCACATATTTCAGTGAGGTCTGAAATTATTTGTTACTGAAATAAAAAACCTTGCCTGTGAGTGCCATTTGCTTCGCATATATCTCTCCTGCAACGAACTCATGTATCTCTCGCAGACCAAGAATTCAGTAAATGTGAACATCATGGAGATATAACAGAATTAGGTTTAGCAGGGTAAATATCACTGAAGCGGACTAAACATCTCCCTGGCGCTTTAAAATTCTACACCCAGGCACATAAATCCTCACAGTGTAATCCAACCACAGACAGAGCAACAACAATGCTACTCAAAACATACAGTGCAGCACACCGAAGAAAAAAGGAAACCAATTGTCGACTAAACTCATTCTGATACACAGTTAAATTTAGACTCAATTCATATATGCTTGACACTCGCATATGAAATTATTCGCCGTGTTGTAGGAAGGTTGATGACTAATCTGCTGTAATCTTAATGTAAACTCCATTTGGCTCCCCGATGGATTTGGCAACCTCAAGACAGACTGAGATTACAATTATTGGACGACCTCACCTGTCTTTTGCATGCGGGGGTCAGCGAGGCGGGGCTCAAGGTTAACCCTTGCCCCATCAGGGCAACATCCCGTTTTCACGGCCATCATATCTTGGTTTGCGATATGTATGCATTCTATTGCCAAGTGATAGTCTTCTTTCATTCCCTAGATGTTCCACTAGTTGCTGATGTCATCAAGCAAGGCCTCCTGTACATTATTGTAAAATATTTGAAGTGAGCAGCATGTCCTATACACATTTCTTGCTAGAGTCCCTTCAAATATTATTGAGTAACAGATAGAAAATGTAAAATCAAGTGAGTATAAAAGTCAGTGGGAAGCAAATCTACCTTGAGAACGATCTGTACAGTTCTGATACCCATTGTATTGCATCATAAAATGCTTGGGAGGACCCAAGCAAATTGTCCGTAATCCTCCGTTGCTCGCCCTGGGTAGTCGGCAGCGAGTTTATGCAAAGATCCATCAACCAAAGAATACTCGATACACTCACCAGGGACCCTAATGAAGTACAAGCAGTTCCTTCGAACTGTCGGATGATCGGGACCAAGGCAACCAGCAAACTGAAGAATATTAAAGAACAAGCTACAACCACCGAGGCTAGTAGTCCTCGCCCATTTCCTCTCTTGCAACCGTAAAACATGGTACCGGAGTGCACGGTACTCAGAGACAATGAGCAATAGCTCACCGCGGCACTCTGCAAGCCAGAACATCGAACAATACGGAACTATCTCTGCACTTAATGCATCTCCAAGATATGACAATACCACGGAAGTGTTGTCAAGCTCAACGACAGCGAGGCAGTAATTTGGATAGATCAATGCGTAGAGGGTGCCTTTCACGAAAATCAGGTCACGAAACCTGTAGCCTTCATCGGACCGCGCCTCACGCCAGTGATTGTCCCCAATGCGGCAGTAGTGGACGCTGTGGTGGTATCGATTAAAGGTGAGAATGAGGTCGCCGGCAAAGACAATTCCTTCGTAGTATTTCAGGGGATCAGGCAGGCGGAGTTGCTCGCCTGTGAGGAGGTGGCAGATGTGGAGCTCGCGGTGGCTGCCCACGGCATCGCTGTCTTCGATGCCGACCATAGATTAAGATCGCGGGAGAAACGATTTCGCCGCGGCCTCTCCCAGCAGCTATTGCGGCCGCCATAGCGGGCAATCGCGGCAAATAGCGGAAATTTTTCTGGTGGGAGAGATGATTTTGGAGGGTTCTGCTGATATTTTAGCTATTTAGAGGATATGTAGAGGATTTCGCGGCAGCAGCCATAGCTTAGCGCAGTGCGGGGGAGGCGGAAGCGGAGGATGCGGCGGAGTGGGATGTGGAAGAGGGCTTCCAAGGAAGATGCCTTGTGGGGGACGAGGAGGAGCGGACCCTGGGAAGCGAGGTTGGACGACGACAGCGGGAGGAGAGCCTGGTAGGTGCGGCAGGTGGCGCGGAGGGCGAAGAAATCCTGTAGGGTCGTCAGTCGGCTCGCGACCAGTGGGATCAGCTCCGGTAGGAAGTACGACGAGGACGAGGCAGTTTCTGCCGGGTCTGTGGAGGAACATGAGGTGGTGGTGGTGCTGGAGGCGACGGCGGTGGCCGACGGCCAGATACCCGTCCGGTGCGTCGTTGACGAAGACATTGCTCGCAGGTGCCGATTGCCGAGAGTGCAGAGGCGAGGGGCGGTGGAGACGGTAGTGCTTGGTGATTTCTAGGTTTGCACACGGACACGGTAGAGTCCGGGCAGGGTTGGGCTTACCGGCCGAGTTTGTCTTTGATTCGTCTAGCTTTTAATTTATGCCTATCGCGGCTTACAAGGTGAAGAGGTTTACTTTCTTTTTAACATGAAAAAAGGATTACTTATTGCTCAAAATAAAAAAGTTGAAAAGTATTGGAGGCCGCTACGCGTCGGCCAGCGGTTTTTAAAAGATCCGCCGCCTCACAAATCGTCAAATCTAAAAAAATCGAGCGCCTCGATGGCTTCACCTACTTTGCAACTGAGGTATTGTTGCAGAAACGAGATTGTGTTGCAGATTTTTTTTTTTGCAACTTGCGGTTTTTTTTGCAACATAGGTTGTATTGAGGATTTTTTCTTTCTGTTTCCATTTTTTTGCAACAGAGTTATTGTTGCAGAAAAACTTTGCAACTAAGGTGATGTTGCATTTTTTTTGTCTTCACCTTTATATGATGTTACGTAATAAATTTGTGCAACATGACCGATGTTGCTGAAATCTTTCTTGCAACAAATTAGATGTTGCAAAAAAAGTGCCATTGTCGTTCGCCACGAGCTCGCACTGGACGGCGACGAGGGGGAGCGGAGCCGCCCGTCCCCGCCATCGTGTCGCTGCTGGCGCGCGCCGCAGGGAGGAGTGGTGCCACCTGTCCTCGCCATCGCTGCCACCAACCGCAAGGCCATCCAACCGCAAGCTCCTGTCCCGAGCATTGCCAAACCTTGTCACCGGTTGCGTCGGCCGGCTAGCTCGCATGCTCCCCCCTGCATATGGTTTTGGAGTCACTAGTTGCTGCTTGCATCTACCTCCATGGGTGCTCTCCATCCTAGGAGTGCGGGATGGAGGACGCTGAATAGGTTGGGGAAGGAGAGAATATGTAAGGTAAAAGAGATCTGGATGGGAGTCCTCGGAGGAGAAGATAAGGTAGGAAGGGTGAAGCGTTGTGTGGGATAACTGGGTAGCAAGGGTGAAGCGGTGTGTGGGATGACTGGGACACGCGTCGTCCATGGGAGGCGGCGGATGCACTGGAAAAATCAGCCGGTTGAAGGGAATCTTTTCCCAAAAGTATTACCTCTTATAGAAGTTTGCCAAAAAAAAGTTTTTTAGAGATCTACCTCAATATAGTTACGTTCCACTTCAACTAGATTGTCAAAAAAAAATCCACCCGACTACGTTACATAGTACAAAGTGTAAAAAAAACCATTGACGATAACACAAAAATGTCAAATTAAGCTAGTACTATTAATCTGATTTTTTTTAAGTTGCATTAATCTCATTATTCACCAAGAAAAGTTTCGCAATCCTATTGTTGTGTCGACGCCGTCTCACCGCACCAAATTCGTCCATGCTGGAGCGCCCTACGTCGGACGCTTCCTCGGGCCTGTTTACCTCGCCGATGTGGCAATGTCATTCCTCGGATGCTTCGTCAACAGCGTTGCCCCTGCCGGAGCAGCATCGCCCTACCCTGGACTCTTCCTCGAGCGTACTTACCTCGCCGATGCGGCAATGCCATTCCTCGGATGCTTCATCAGCACCGCTGACCTTGCCGGTGCAGCATCGCCCTATCCTGGGATGTTTTTCCTGGGGGCCACCTCGCCACCACCTCTCCGGCCCAACTCTTGCCTCTCCAACGGATATGTTCATCCCCAACGCAACATCCCGACGCCCCCAATGGAGTGGCACCCCAACACGCCTCATCGGCATAGATTGCGAGGTATGTCGGGATAGCATTAAAATTATCTTATTTTTTATATTGTATTGCATGTTCATAGAAACAATAGTTTGGTGTCATATGCCGTGAAATGCCTCCTATCCCCAACCTGGAACATCTCATGTTCTATGCCTCTTCCCTCAACTCATCGAGCGAAGACCATGATGTCTACTCAAGATAACACCAGTGGTTCCTCCAATTTGTTTCAAGATGTCCTAGCCGGAAGGTGATTCAAGGTTCTGGTATTCCAAGCCTTGAATTTAACCTGAGATGTATGTGATTGTATATATGGAACGTATTTACATGAATGAAAAATGTGTTCATGTATTTAGTAACAAATTTAAACGAAATGTTTTCCTCTTGCTCCTTCCATGAGCGAGTCCCACGCTAGGGTTTCTCCACCTCCTGCCATCGTCGTCGTTGATCTGCCTCGTCTCTTATGGACTTAGGGTAGGGCCATGGACCCGCAGAGGATCCCGACCCTTGCCGGTGTTCCAGGCTCTGGCTATGTTTCGGTATTTGTGCCCTGCTCTGGAAGACAAGGTAGCGGCTGCTCCCAGAAGATGGAATAAGGCTCTCCCTGCACAGGGCCCATTTCGACGGTGCGTCTAGTGTCGCTGGAGGGTATACGGAGGTCTGTCTCCGACGGATTTCATGGGATTCATTACACTCGTTTGTCTTCTATAAATTTTTCTTCGTTCCGGTATCCATTCGTTTGCGTCCGTATGTCTACAGCCTTCATCTTAATTCTAAACACCCACTTATAGTCAATGTAATTTCTCTCTTTTGATGGTGGAACTAAGTGACAGGTTCCATTTTTTCCCAAGTGCTAAGTACTCGATATGCATAGCATTTTTTTTCCAATTTTTATTTGCCAAAGCTTCTTGCAAGTTTTCTCGTTCACCGGTACTTAATAAGAACCAAAACTTTAGTCTTATCGTTATATCCCATCAGAAATGACTTTTGGTCAAAAATTACCATGCTGACAAATGTGTGAATAATCTCAACTTGTTGCTGCTGTTGTACAGATGGTATAGAGAACTTGGCCGCTGAAAATCATATGTGTGTGCGTGTGTGTGTGTGTATAGAAAGTCTATTAGTAACCCAGGGTGAAGAATAAGTAATTCTTCACCCTGGCCGAACGATCGAGCCATAGCCTTCCCTTACGTCCAACCAGGCCACCGTTCTACCCACCAGTTCCACGCTGTAAAACTACATCGGTATGAAAGTAATATTATGTAGGATCGGCGCTCGCGGCGGAGCTCGGGTGCAGGGCGTCGCAGGCGCTGATGGGCGCCTCGGACGCGCCGTTCCGAATCGGTGCACTGCTCCGGTGCCTTGGGCGTCCACGCGGTCACATAGACCGTGCCTCTCACTGTCCGTGAAGTGCGTGCAGCCTGCAAGCCAACCTCAGGGACATTGATGTGAAGGTCGCATATGGCTAGTGGCTATGCTAGTTTTGAATTGCAGTAACCTACTGTGATTGCCTCTGAAATCTGAAATTCTGAATTGTTTGTAACTTTTTGGCGTTGCTAGAAGTTAGCTTCCTTTCGTCATGCCAGCCTCAGGTAGATTCCTTTTGTTTGGTCGTGAGATGTTGATTCCTGTTTTTCTAACACCTTTAATTTTGATGTTAAAGTTACAGAATTAGTGAGGTTTGTTTTCTTGTAGCCAGACAAGCGAGCTTAAAATTACACTGAGTAGTGTGGTGGTACAAAAAATTGTTTCTTTTCTTGTTGTCTATTCTTTACTTTAACTGAATTTTTCTTCTCCGTGTCAGCTGCCGCACATGCTACCATCTGAAGCTCTACAATTAGGAGCCTGCCTTTCAGAAAAAAATTAGGAGACTGTAAACATTTAGAGTTTTTGTCCCCCATGCTGAATCTTAATTGACTTCTTATTGACTTGTGTCTTCTTGTCATGGTTGGTTTCTGATTACTACTAGCTTGTTCTAATCTAGACTGTTGGCATGCACCCCCTTCATTACTGACTGAATTCCCAGCTACAAATTACTACCTTTGTATAAAACTAGCCTACAAAAACGTCTTATATTTTGGTTCGGAGATAATAGCTTTATAAGAATATTTCCTATGTTCTTTCTAGAAAAGATGATCTGTACAAATTTTATCACGGATGTAAACTACCAGGTTAAGCTTTTAAGCACATAATCTTAGAGGTTTATGTTTATTCTAGGAATAGGAAATCAGAATTATAAGGTTCCTTTTCTTGTACAATTTTCTCATTTTGACAATTTACATACTTTTCTTTACTTTTTCTACGTTTGGTTTACCGCTTCATTCAGTTTGAGAAAGTACGATGCTGATTTTACAGTGCAGAATGTTACTACATAAATCTTTGATTGTTCTCATAGTGGTCTGGTAGTAATGGTTGTGCAAGGGCTATTAAGGCCTACTTAACAAATCACAGAATGGAGAAGAGGAGGCTCAGCTCCGCTCTTTTTCTATCGAGGAGCGAGGTTTTTTGTTTTGTTTTTTGAAGCCTGCATCTTTTATGGGTTTGTACTGATGGAAAGGCGAATTATTGGTTAATTAGAGAATGGTACTGTAATCACACATCTCACAGGTCATTTAGATTCTAGCATAAGACTGCGACAACATTACATGAAAACACATTTATGCATGCACACATCTCTTGGCATCTCACCTTGATTTCTTTTCGAAATTTGCTCAGAAACTTTTTTTTGTTCATTGGATGTAGAACTAGCATTTTTTCAAATATCATATGTTGTCTAACTTGTTATGCTCACTCGTTGAATTTGTAGCATTTTAATCCAACTCGGAAGAGAGGGCATTAGCCAGTGCTAAAAATGCTAGTGTGATTTGGCCTAGCTTCTATCAACTTCAATGCCCAGGAAATGTCCTCACAAGCTTCTTCCTCTCTACAAACATCAATCCTGGAGGTGCTAGGGAAGAGCATGTGTACTACAGCCCAGCAAAAGGATAAAGAATCCATTGCCACTGGTACTACAAGAAGATTTAGGTAGAATAAGAAAAAAAATCTTGTTATGGCTGCTGCTTAATTACCACTGAATTTATTCATTTGTTCATGTCAGAATTGTTATGGCTCTGCTACATCAGCGGCATTGTATTCCCTGTTTTCAAATGATATTTGAATTTTCAAATCTTCGTTATATATGTCTTTGTGATTGTCTCTTGCGAATACATTTCTTGAATTAGCAATGTCTGTTATGGATGGATCTTTCAGTACCATTCATGTTCCAATTCAAAACTTTCAGTTGGCACAAAAAATGACTCATGTAGCATGCGTACTGATTTCAAGTCCCAACTCATTACTCCCCTCTCAAAATGATTCCGCCCTCAAAATAAAGGAAAGAGACTAGTTCAATTGCTGAACTTCAAAATGGATCACATTGTCGAAGATTCCATTGAGATAATTTTGAACAAATCACATAGTAGTAGAGTACACATATTCACCACGCCCTACATCTTGGTTACACAGTTGCTAATAAAAATTCAGCAAACTAAAGAAAGATCAACAAACACAACACATGCATTGTCTGCCTCCAGAGAACACTCTTGTGTCCCATTATTTGCATTTAGTAGTGCCGACTAAACAAGGGCTGCTCATTGCTGTGATGAGACGGGCGGTGAGGAGTTGCACGCCAGTCTGTGGCTTGGTCATGCCCAGAGCGCCATGGACACACCGTCGTGGTCACGCTCAAGGAGGAGAATAAACTTGCAAAATTTTCCATCCCCACATATAGTATCAGTATTGCATTTTTTTCCTGTGATAAGAAGAAAATGCAATATTGCAGAATTCAGTAACAAATATGTGGTGGTTTAACCATATATATACTACCAAACCTCCATGATAGACTGTATCAACACCTTAGCTTACATGGAAGCATAAGATTCCTGCTCCATATACAATGTATAACATAAATTTCAGAAACAGTAACTAGCCAAACTCTGGCATTTAAGTTAGAGATGTACTTCATTAACTGCAAGGTTCCAAGTTACTTGTACTCGTAATGTTTCATTGCTAGCTATCCAAGTTCAAGTCACATCAGTACTGAAGACATTTACTTCTAAATAAAAAACATGGGAACAGTAAATACATATAAAATGTACAAAATTTCTCATGTCACCGATGCACTACAGATACAGGATACCATTCTTTCTACCAAGATTAGAGCCATCTTCTGGCAATACATTATCATAGATCGTGGAGCTCAACAATAGAGTCACAATTTAGAAACAAACTTAGTTTTACGCAAAGTATAATTTTCTCAACCAATTAAAAGTCATGCTCACAGAAGTTCACATACCACTTCTGACATAGAAAGCATGGGGGGCAGACATGATTAAATTTTTTTTTTGGAACGAAGGCTCAAGAAGAGCCCGGCTTTGAATTAACAAAGCCATCAACCGGCCAGGCGAACAAGACTGCAACTAACAACAAGAAAGAGGAAAGCGGAAAGAAAAAGATACAATGTGCTCAGCAGAACAACTCGAAGGCAAAGAGTACACACCACTCTTGCCATCGAACGACGCAAAGCCAAAACTAGCTAACCTACGAAAGCGCCAGGAGGAGGGCACCACCATTCATGATTTGTGTCGCTGGCTGCCACCAAAGGGATCAAACAGGGCAAACATGATCTGACTCCGCTGCCGCAAAGGGCCCCTACCCTACCACCCGGGTTCAACGGGTGCCGCACCGGCGGCCGACGGAGTGATTCACCCTAGAATCCAAATCAGAGTGCCCCGGCTGCCAAAGGAGAGGCACAAGGGACAGACCCACATGAAACGGAGAACCGACCACCAAAACATCGTCGTCGGCAGCAGCAAGGCAAAACACCGAACGAGAGTTATCGGACGCAGACGCTGAAACCTCAGAGAAGGCCAAAAGGATGCGACACCAAGCCCCCTGGTCAAGGATAGGAATTGCCACGCCGAAGGCCTACCGCCGGCATGGAGGCAGGGACCCCAATCCCCTCGAACCAGCGGCTGGAACCCTCCGCACCTGGACCAGAGAAGGATGCCGTTGATGAAATCAGGCCACCACATGCCGCCCTCGAACCACACCCAACTCCACCACCACTCGAGCCATCCCCGGACGACACCCTCAGGAAGGAACACGCCACCAAAATGCCGTTGTCGCCAGGAAAAGGGGACCTGAGGCTTTCACCTGAGCTCTTGGACGGGATGGGAGGAGGAGGAGTCCCACCGAAGCCTCCAACAAGGTAAACGACGCACAAAGGCGTCGCCTTCGGTGTGGCCGCCGCGCCGGCCAGGGGTTTCCCCTGGATCCGCCCCCAAGCACCAGATCCGCGACACCCGACGCCGAGATCCAGCGACCAGAGCCGCCAGAGGCCGAGATCAGCGCGAATCGGAGTAGATCGAGGTTGAAGACGCCACTTCTCCAGGGCGCAAACGACTGGCGAGGAGTCGCCGCAGCAGTCGTCGCCCGCCGCCTCCGCGCCGCCCTCACGGCCAGGGAGGCGGCCCACCTGCACCCGCCGACGCCACCCGCCGCACAGGCCACGTCGCGCGCCGCCGTCCGGGGCCGCCGCCCCGGAAGCCGAGGCCCTCCACACAGGGTGAAGCCGCCGAGATCCCCGCCGCCACCTTCATCAGAGCCGCGCGGGCTCGCCGAGGTGCTCCTCTGGCGGCGGCGGAGGGGGGGAAGGGAGGGGAGGGGGCTAAAGTTTGGCGGCTAGGGTTGGCCCCCGAGCCGCCTCGGAGGAGACGACGCGGGGGGGGGGGGGGGGGGCTCCTAAAAAAGAGTATTGTTTAGCTCCTATTGTGGAGTTGATCTCCACATGATTAAAATTCAGCCAACAGAATTAGCAGCGGTGCACATGCATAGTATTCTGGCAAGGAACAACACAACACAAATGGACATAGTGAGAAGCCTCTACAACAGCATCTGGACATCCTATGTTCCCATCTTTGTCTCTCGCCTGCAGCCTTTTTGGTATTCTTGCAGGACATCTTCCGCTGCATCCTGCAGGGCATTTGTAATCATAAGTCAATTCAGAATGGAGTTTTATTGTGACCAAACATGTAAAAGAGGATTCAATACCTTCTGAATTTTCCTCCTCTACAAAGTAAATGCCCCTGCTACCCAAATTCAAAATCAATATGAATATTGAGAACCATGGTTGCTTGCTTAGATGAGGCGCTTCCACCGTGGCCTTCTTACATGGGCCAGGGTGCCACTACTAGAGAAAACCTTATACACAGAATCTTACCAGCAGCGTGGTTTAAAAACAAACGTTACTGCTAATTAGCAATAGCGCGCTGCAGAAGACCGCGCTACTAATAGCCCAGTAGCAGTAGCGCACTAGGTGAAAAGAGCGCTACTACTACAATTGCCAGGGCGTTGCCTCCAGACTAGGTATAGTAGTAGCGCCCTTCTCATGGACGCGCTACTGCTAACGTACTTAGTAGTAGCACATTTCTCCAACACTCGCTGCTGCTAAGTATCATCCCCTCTTGCAACTAATTAAGTTTAGTCCCATACCGCTAAGCGAACAGGGTGTTTACCATCTTCAATATGTTACTTCTCAAACTATTACGAGCACTTGGTCTTCACGAGCGAAATGTAACAACTATTTTGTTTTTAGTGTTGGCATTACTACATTGTGTCATTTTGCTTTTTTTACACAGATCGTCCCATGCAATGCGAGGTTGAAATTCAACAAGATGACAGGAGACACTGTGACCTTTGAGGCTCCTGGGGGTCCCTACACTATGGAGGTCGAGAAAGAATGCAATATGTCGCGGATTGGAGGAGATGGATGGGCCTGTTTCCTCGCCCGCATGCGTGTCACTGATGGTGAGTTGATCAACTTCTCCTTCAGAGCAGAAAGACCCAAGCTGGCTGTCATTTATATCAACAAGGTGGAAGATGATGAAGATGATGAGGACCCACTCGATGAAGATGATGAGGACCCACTTCATGAAGCCATCGTAGCTCAAAGAATGACGCTGAGCGAGGAGGAGGTGTGCAACCTATGGGACATAATTCCGCCGCGTGATGACTTTGTCGGGGTGCCATTCGTGACCCGCCTGACAAGTACCATGGTCGATCGGCATGATATGGTATGTTATACTAACTGTAGTAATTTGATATGCTTAGTGAATCCGATGATATGCTTTATTGTTATACTTACAAATGCAAATTATCCGATGATATGCTTAGTGAATCCGATTATATGCTTTAGTGTAGAGTCCGATCACATGCTTATTAGTGTAAAATCCAGGGAACTATTAATAGTGTAGATAATCCATATATATACTTATTAGTAAAATTTATGCTTAGTAGAAATGTGCAGTACTGTGTCTTTTGATAGTGTAGAAATCTATACTTAGTAGAAATATATTTGCAAGAGCATGTGCGAGGCTATTTATTAATTGATATGTTTTTCTTATTCAGAAATTGCCAAAGAGCCTATCTGTGAGTTGTGGTATCGAGCCTGATGAAGAAGGTTCAGCTGGACTACGCCTTACCACAAGGGGCTCCGTCACCACCTGGACTTACGGCGTGGACACGGACGGTCGCACACACTTAAACTCCGTTGGGTGGAAGAGATTCCTCGTTGGCAAGAATCTTCGTGTTGGACAGGCCATCCTAATTACTATCAGGAACACCCACCGCCCAGAATTGAGGATGATGATCGTCGTCGATATCATCTAGAACTACATATGTGTGTGGCTGTATGACTATATATACCTAGTAGAACTGCTATATATGTGTGGTTGTTAGACTACCTAGCTAGTACTGCTTATCATATATGCTATATTCATGTGAGGATGCATGTTGACTATGTATGAGTACCTATAATGCTTTATGCTATTGTATGACTACTGTATGACTATATGGTATTGTGGTTAATGATATTGTTATCTGGTACATGTGAAGCTGCAGTTTATAAACTATAAACTGAAACGTGAAATAGGGCAGGGAACAGGGAAAATGATGAAAGATACAACAGTAGCGCGGGGATAGAAAAACGCTACGGCTACTTGATAGTAGCGCGTTCCATAAAAGCGCTACTGATATAGTCAATAGTAGTAGCGCGGGTTTATACCGCGCTACTACTAACTGTTAGCTGTAGCGCCGTAGTAGTAGCGCGGCTACGCGCGCTGCTGATAGCATCAAAATCCGTGCTACTACTAGGGTTTTCCCTAGTAGGGTGCTCCGCGGGGCTCCTCTACTGTTAGAATTAATGGGCTAGGCCCATAGCAATTTCTGAAATCTCAAAGCCCATGTGTAAAATGGCAAGTGGTGGTGCTAAGTTTAGTCCCACCCCGGAAGTTGAAGAAGAGTTGGACCTCTTTATATAGTGGGTTCTCTCCATCACTCTAAGTGGTGTGTGAGAAGAGAAAGGGAAAACCACAAGCGCGCGCTCGCTCGCCTCGCCTCGCCGTGCCGGCGCGTACATGCGACATGCGCGTGAATGGTCCGCCGAAATCCTGTTCGTCTCCTTGCAGGAGCGCAGCTTCCTTTTGCCGTTTTATTTTTATGTCTTGGCAGACAAGTTTTTGATTTCTTGTCCGGTAAGTATACGAATTAGAAACCGAGTCGGTTTGAGATTGTGATCGTGACACAATACCGCCTCTGGTCCTAATATATATATACAGCTACCGGCTGCGGCCAGAGACACACCGAAAACACCTAGGGTTTTGCCTCATCTCACAACTTGCGCCGCCGGCGTAGTCTACTCCATCCCAAACGCCGGCGTGCATCGGCGCGTGGGAGAGCAGGTCTCCGGAACCTTTCGTCTTTGCGATCCTGCACCGGGAGAGGACGAATTAGGTTTTTGGGAAGCGCTGTGCGCGACTGCTCAAATTCGTCATCACGGGTCGTCTTCCGTCCAAGTCGGGTGGTGCTACTCATCGTCGTATTCATCGCCGACAGCAGCAGATCGTCATCAACACCGTCGCACCCATAATAGCTAACGATCGGTACGTCCAACATCCTCTGTTCATGTCTATCCCTACAGCTATTGTTACGTGTTTGCTGCTGTTATGCATGTCTTGTTGTTCTTCTAGTTTACTAGATTATTGCATGCTAGTATCTCTTCTAGTCATGAATTATTTACTGGAATTAATCATGAACTTGCCTAATATCCCAACAATTCAAAAACCTAATTGTAGGCAATTTCCTGAGTTAACTATGGCTGGATTCGCTGATGCACTGAGGCCGGATAAGTTTACCGGTGTGCAATTTAAGAGGTGGCAGGTGAAGACCACGCTCTGGCTTACTGCTCTGAAAGTTTTCCATGTTAGTGTTGGTGCTCCAGAGGGAATGACTGACGAAGATCAGAGAATATTCCAGGAAGCCAATACTATGTTTGTGGGATGCATTCTGAGTGTTCTTGCTGACCGTCTGTGTGATGTGTACATGCACATAAATGACGGAAAGATTCTGTGGGATACACTGAATGCAAAATTTGGTGCAACAGATGCAGGCAGTGAACTGTACATCATGGAGAGTTTTCATGACTACAAGATGGTGAATAACCGTTCTGTGGTTGAACAAGCTCATGAGATACAGTGCATTGTGAAGGAACTTGAACTCCTTAAATGTGTTCTACCCGACAAATTCGTGGTTGGGTGCATGATTGCAAAGTTGCCTCCTTCATGGAGGAATTTCGCCACAACTCTGAAGCATAAGAGACAGGAGATATCAGTTGAAAATCTGATTGCATCTCTTGATGTTGAAGAAAAAGCTCGGGCTAAAGATACTACTGAAAAAGGAGGTGAGGTTCAGCCTACTGCTAACATGGTGCAGAGGTACCCACAGAACAAGAACAAAGGGAAGAACAAACCTGTTTTCAACAAGCCTACCAAGACTACTACCTTCAAGAAGAAGTTCAACAAGGCTGAGCTAGAGTGCTACGCCTGTGGGAAGCCCGGACACTTTTCCAAGGAATGCCCTGAACGTGCAGACCGCAGAGGGAAAACAAGCTCCAAGACTGTCAACATGGTGACCGCTAGCAATACTGATGGGTATGGTAATTTACCTATTGTGCTTTCAGTATTTCAATCATCTTCGTGGTGGATTGATTCGGGTGCTAACGTTCATGTGTGTGCTGACATCTCCCTGTTTACTTCTTATCAGGTCGCAAGGGATTCTTCCGTCCTAATGGGGAATGGGTCACATGCTTCTATTCGTGGCATTGGCACGGTGGATCTGAAGTTTACTTCGGGAAAGATCGTGCAACTAAGGAACGTGCAGCATGTCCCTACTATGAACAAGAATCTAGTTAGCGGCGCCCTTCTATGTCGAGATGGATTTAAGGTAGTTTTAGAGTCGAATAAAGTAATCGTGTCAAGATTTGGACAATTTATAGGAAAAGGCTATGAGTGCGGAGGCTTGTTCCGCTTTTCCCTTTCAGATTTTTGCAATAAGTCAATAAACCAAATTTGTGCTAGTGTTAATGATGATGCAAGTATTTGGCACTCTCGTTTATGTCATATTAATTTTGGTTTAATGTCTCGGCTATCCAGCATGAGTTTAATTCCGAACTTCACAGTTGCCAAAGGTTCTAAGTGCCATAGTTGTGTGCAATCGAAGCAACCTCGAAAGCCTCATAAGGCTGCCGAGGAGAGAAACTTGGCACCTCTAGAACTCATACATTCTGATCTTTGTGAGATGAATGGTGTGTTGACAAAAGGTGGAAAGAGATATTTCATGACTTTGATTGATGATGCGACTAGATTTTGCTATGTTTATTTGTTGCAAACTAAAGATGAAGCATTAGACTACTTTAAAATCTA
Source organism: Triticum aestivum (assembly GCF_018294505.1). Taxonomy (NCBI): domain Eukaryota; kingdom Viridiplantae; phylum Streptophyta; class Magnoliopsida; order Poales; family Poaceae; genus Triticum; species Triticum aestivum. The sequence continues at coordinate 582,700,105 of NC_057802.1, read as the reverse complement.
TAAAGCTGAAGTTGAAAATCAACTAGAGAGAAAGATCAAGCGTCTTAGGTCCGATCGTGGTGGAGAGTATTTTCCCAAAGTTTTTGATGAATTTTGTGAGGAACATGGTATTATTCATGAGAGGACGCCTCCCTATTCACCTCAATCAAATGGAGTGGCCGAGAGGAAAAACCGCACATTGACTGACTTGGTGAATGCCATGTTAGACACTGCTGGTTTATCTAAGGCATGGTGGGGGGAGGCTCTATTGACTTCATGTCATGTCCTGAATAGAGTTCCCAACAATAATAAGGAGAAAACCCCTTATGAGGAGTGGGTTGGGAGAAAACCATCACTTTCTTATTTGCGCACTTGGGGATGTTTGGCAAAGGTCAATATTCCTATTCCTAAGAAACGCAAACTTGGACCAAAGACAGTGGATTGTGTCTTTCTAGGGTATGCTCAACGGAGCATTGCTTATAGGTTTTTAGTGGTAAAATCTGAAGTACCTGATATGCATGTTGATACTATAATGGAATCTCGTGATGCAACATTTTTTGAGAACATATTTCCTATGAAAGATATGCATAGCATTGCTAGATTTTCTTCTGAGATAATTCCTGAATCTAGTACAACTGATGAATATTTCGAACAATCACATGAGGAAGTCCTTGAGAAGGATAACAATGAAGTTCCTATAAGGAACAAGAGACAAAGGATTGCAAAATCCTTTGGTGATGATTTCATTGTATACCTTGTGGACGACACACCCAAGACGATTGCAGAAGCATATGCATCTCCGGATGTAGATGATTGGAAAGAAGCTGTTCATAATGAGATGGACTCAATTCTTTCTAATGGAACTTGGGAACTAACTGATAGACCATATGGTTGTAAACCTGTGGGCTGTAAGTGGGTGTTCAAAAAGAAGCTAAAGCCTGATGGTACTATTGATAAGTACAAGGCGCGGCTAGTGGCCAAGGGCTACACTCAGAAAGAAGGCGAAGATTACTTTGACACCTATTCACCCGTTGCTAGAATGACCACCATTCGAGTGTTACTTTCCTTGGCTGCCTCTTATGGTCTTATCATTCATCAAATGGATGTAAAGACAGCTTTTCTCAATGGAGAGTTGGAAGAGGAGATCTATATGGATCAGCCTGACGGGTTTGTGGTAAAGGGTGAAGAGAGAAAGGTGTGCAAGTTGTTAAAATCTTTGTATGGTCTGAAACAGGCACCTAAGCAATGGCATGAGAAGTTTGAAAGAACTCTGACTTCTGCAGGATTTGTCATTAACGAGGCTGATAGGTGTGTTTACTATCGCCATGGTGGGGGCAATAGTGTCATATTATGTTTGTATGTGGACGACATACTGATCTTTGGTACAAACATTAATGCAATTAATGAGGTCAAGTCTTTTCTATCAAAAAGTTTTGACATGAAAGATCTGGGAGAAGCCGATGTAATTCTAAACATCAAACTTATTAAGGATGAGAGTGGGATTACATTAACGCAATCTCACTATGTTGAGAAGGTCTTGAACCGATTCGGTTTTATGGATAGCAAGCCTTCTCCAACACCTTATGATCCCAGCGCGACACTCAGAAAGAACAAGAAAGAAACGAGAGATCAATTAAGATACTCTCAAATTGTCGGTTCACTCATGTACTTAGCTAGCGCTACAAGACCAGATATCTCTTTTGCTGTGAGCAAACTGAGTAGGTTCATGTCCAACCCGGGTGATGATCATTGGCATACACTAGAAAGGGTCTTGCGCTATCTGAGAGGTACTATGAGTTACGGAATTACTTATTCAGGGCATCCTGCTGTGCTAGAAGGATATAGTGATTTAAATTGGATCTCCGATGTTGATGTACTCTACGCAACAAGTGGGTATGTATTTACTCATGGTGGTGGCGCAGTGTCATGGAGGTCTTGCAAGCAAACCATATTGACGAGGTCAACTATGGAAGCAGAATTAACTGCTTTGGACACAGCTACTGTTGAGGCAGAATGGCTGCATGAGCTCTTGATGGACTTGTCGGTGGTTGAAAAACCTGTACCGGCTATTCTTATGAATTGTGATAACCAAACGGTTATCGCTAAAGTGAACAATTCTAAAGATAATGCAAAGTCATCAAGACACGTGAAGAGACGTTTGAAGTCTGTCAGGAAGTTGAGAAACTCCGGAGTAATAATTGTTACGTATATACAAACAGACAAAAACCTGGCAGATCCCTTTACAAAGGGACTATCACGAAATGTGATAGATATTGCATCGAGGGAGATGGGTATGAGACCCATAGATGTTACACCATAGTAGTAACCCAACCTTTGTGATCGGAGATCCCGTGAATTAGGATCTGGGAAGAACAAGCTATTGGTTAACTGAGGAGAGTAATAACTAATGATCGTCTCCAAGTGAAGATGCAAAACTCTCAGAGCTGTAAGGCTCAGATCTGTAAGGCAGGTTGGCAACATGCCTTAACGTGGTTCTATTGGCTATAATTAGCAAAGATGTTGTCCTACAGAGCAGTCTTGAAAGAACACACCTATATGAGTTCTGACTGTAAACGTTGCAGCCTATGAGATTTGGGTGATCTCTAGTAAGCTCACGAAGAGACCAGAGAGTATGACGTATAAGCTCCAAACCGCGGGGTAGCCTACTGGCGGTCAGGTACTGGTTAAGACTTTGAGTGAAACCTGTTCACACAAAACTAGCAATTCAAGGCATAGTCCATTGTCAAGTTGTGAATGGATGTAGCTTAAAGTTCTAGGCAGAAGTTCAACTTAACAGTCTCTGCTGAAACACTGGTATATTAAACAAGTGGTGAGAGAAGGCAAATCTCTAAATGGGTATTTGAGATCTGGTGGGGGATTGTTAGAATTAATGGGCTAGGCCCATAGCAATTTCTGAAATCTCAAAGCCCATGTGTAAAACGGCAAGTGGTGGTGCTAAGTTTAGTCCCACCCCGGAAGTTGAAGAGTTGGACCTCTTTATATAGTGGGTTCTCTCCACCACTCTAAGTGGTGTGTGAGAAGAGAAAGGGAAAACCACACGCGCGCGCTCGCTCGCCTCGCCTCGCCGGGCCTGGCCGTGGCGTGGCGTGGCATGGCGAGGCGAGGCGAGGCGGCGCGTACATGCGACATGCGCGTGAATGGTCCGCCGAAATCCTGTCCGTCTCCTTGCAGGAGCGCAGCTTCCTTTTGCCGTTTTATTTTTATGTCTTGGCAGACAAGTTTTTGATTTCTTGTCCGGTAAGTATACGAATTAGAAACCGAGTCGGTTTGAGATTGTGATCGCGACACAATACCGCCTCTGGTCCTAATATATATATACAGCTACCGGCTGCGGCCAGAGACACACCGAAAACACCTAGGGTTTTGCCTCATCTCACAACTTGCGCCGCCGTCGTAGTCTACTCCATCCCAAACGCCGGCGTGCATCGGCGCGTGGGAGAGCAGGTCTCCGGAACCGTTCGTCTTTGCGATCCTGCACCGGGAGAGGACGAATTAGGTTTTTGGGAAGCGCTGTGCGCGACTGCTCAAATTCGTCATCACGGGTCGTCTTCCGTCCAAGTCGGGCGGTGCTACTCATCGCCGTCAGCAGCAGATCGTCATCAACACCGTCGCACCCATAATAGTTAACGATCGGTACGTCCAACATCCTCTGTTCATGTCTGTCTCTACAGCTATTGTTACGTGTTTGCTGCTGTTATGCATGTCTTGTTGTTCTTCTAGTTTGCTAGATTATTGCATGCTAGTATCTCTTCTAGTCATGAATTATTTACTGGAATTAATCATGAACTTGCCTAATATCCCAACATCTACGATGGGACGCTAGATCCACCTTGCTAGGACGATCTCTCCCGCCAGCCGCCTCCATGGATACTCGCGCGGGCTGGGTTCTCCCATGGCGCTCCCTCATACCGGATCGCCCTGCCAAGCGATGGTGTCATATATGACATTGAACCACAGACGCACTCGAAGCAACAATACATTGTCTATTAAAAATCTGCATGTGCAGACGCAAAAGAAACGACATAATGCTTAACTACTTTGTAAGATTCATAAGATTAGATGGCGACAACAAAATGCGGTTTGAAAATCATGAGCTTTACATTAACTTGGGCTCAGCTCAACGCACAGCAATGACAATCCAATAAGGAATGAACAACAATACCTTGTGCTTAATCAGGCACCGAGAATGGAGCAGCCACCGAGATCTGAGAGGAGACAGGATGAGGTTGGACGGATTTGATGGGGGTGTGTGTGGCGCTGATGTCTTGGCAATAATGTATCTGGTTCTGTTCATGACAATTCAGGCCAAATTTATCAAAATGCTCCTGGTGCAGCACAATGGAGCACGTACACATGATTGCCATTAGGGTTACTGAAGAAAACACGGACTGAACTCTAGCCCGATTGTAATGTATTCAGTGGTATTAATTCAGATTCTGACTGGAAGTTGAACTAGCTAATTATTAGTGAACTCGAACTAGTTAATTAGTCCTATTGGCCACTGGCCGATTAAAATTACTCTCCTTAGTGGATTGGATACTGGTGATTTAATTGAACTAGTCAATTAACCCTATCACTTGCAAAATTTAACCAGTCCCCGTCCTGGAACTAGTCAACAACAGAGATCCTAGTGATGCTGGAAGGAACCACCAATTAGTGGGAAGCACCCACCGATTAGAATAATAGAAGCAAGACGGGACATGGGAGGCGGGAGTGGACCTGGATGGTGCGGGTGTCGAAGCCGAGCTTGATGCCCACGCCGCTTGGAGTATGGCCGACGGCAGGATCGAACGCTGCTGGTGGTTAGAGAACGTGCGTCTCAATCCCGTCGGCCAGGATCGAACTCGAACGTCAGTCTCATCCCCGAACAAGATCCAGCAGGATCCAACAACAGAGTCTGAGTCCTGTTTGGGAGGTTAGAGACTGGGTTTAATACTTTAATCTCCCGCACCTGGATCCAATAGCAGAGATCGTGATGCCCGCACCTGGAATCATCAAACTCGATCGCCGTTTGGAGGAGGAGGAGGAGGAGCGAACGAGTGGCCGGCGGTGACGGTCGTCGTCGCAGTCAACTACTGTACGTTCCAATCGGGGATGGTTATGGCTCCTCGCGCTTGAGATAAGTCAAGAACGTAATATTACCTCGCAGGCACTATAAATTACCGCACAAACCTCAGGGTGCTGGTGCTGTGCGGGTCGCGTGCGTGCTTGGGTGCGTGTGATTAGGCTAGGGTGAGGAATAAGTATTCCTCTCTCAGGGTGACGAATAGCGCGACCAAACGTCTATTTAGGACCCTGGATGAAAAATAAGTAATTCTTCACCCCAGTCCAACGACCGAGCCAGAATACTGGGATTGTCTCGAATCGCACCCCACGATGAAGGTAACTTTACGTTGGTCTTCGGCTCTTCGCTCCCGATTGGTTTTTTCTTTTAGTTTCCTCGAGGTAAAATTACCTTGGCATCGAGGTAATTTTATTTGCTAACCGTTTAGGAGCTAGCAACCTCACGTTCTGTTATCTGCTAATCGGATCCGACTGGTTCCAAGCAGTACTCATATTCCCTCTCTCACGCGATAGCGACCAGGAGGCGAAGCGGGAAGTGCACCGATGCGGCGTGAGATCCGCGGCGACAACGTCCTTCTCCGGCGTCGCTCTCCACCGCCGTCGGTTTTCTCGCCAGTAAGGCCTCCCTCCTCCTCTTCCTCCCCCTTTCCCCATCCATTAATTTCTGAATTTTTAGGGTTAGGGTTCTTGATTTTTTAGGAGCGGGGCAAATGAAGAGGAAGAAGACCAAGAAAGAATCCCGGGTTGCCCAAGAAGCTGCTCCTCGCGTCGCGGCGGCACAATGGGAAGGCAGTGGACGGGAAGGGTGGAACTCCCATTGGCGACGTCCTCGTTGATCTAAGTGCAAAATTTGGGGTTCGGCCACAACAAGAGCCATCATTCTGTCCTACAGGAAAAAGATCCCTCATACTGTACGTGTTTCATCCTCACTTCCTCTGGTCAGTAGCGAGCTGAATTAATCTTTCATCAGGGTAAAAGAAGCAGAGTGGTAATTGGTTGTCCATCAGAAAAGACCACCACAAATGCTAGATCATTAGGAGCCGAAGGAGATTCAACAATTTCCTCGCCCTCTATTTTTTTTTTTAAAGTGCCTGCATCATCTGTTGTTTCCCCTATGCTACTAAATGAAAGATTCACAACGCATCAAAATTTTGATCAATTAATCGATGGAGTGCTCAGTACTGGGGGAGGAGGGTCGTGGACGCGTTTGGTCTCCACGATGCTCCGCCAGTGCACATAGAAGCACTACCTCTACACAATGCAGTCACTGCATCACGTTGCATCGATGTGTTTTTTCTTATTTTTATTTCTTTCTCCGAAGATTTGGTGTTTGTTCTTAAAATTCTGAATAAGAACAACACTAGATCATGGAGTTTCTTAGTGAATAGGAAATGCAATCGTTGCACCGTGCATGATAATAGATTTACCGTGATTATAGGTTAATTTGTTAGTGATACTTATTGATAACTTGATTTGGTTAATTCATGCATGACTATTTGTTTGTTCTTCTTTCACACGTCAGGTGTTTGTGCCACGGCTTGTTAGATAACCATTTTCACACTTATGTAACTAGATAATGGAGAGCTACCAGCTTGTACTGCTCTGCTATAACTACTTTTCTGCTACCTTTCACTGTCACATCATCAAACATATGGACCAAACAAATTCATGTATCAAAAGAAGAAAACAAACACATTTCCCCGAAAGTTCAACATTTCTTCAGACTTTACGCGAATATTGTACATATTGTTTTATCCCGGAAGGCGTTATGATTTGAAATGGTGAATGCCCACTGCAGTAATGAATTTGATTCTCGAATGCTAATTCAGTTTTGTTTGCACTTCTGCCGATTTAAAGCATTCAGTCATACTTATTTTAAATCTTGTCTCAATTCTGTAGTTCATATATCACTGATGCTGTAATAATTTTTGTGTGAATAACTCACTTTGTCAGTAACTAGTTTCAAAATGTTTCGAAAATGCTATGCATGAAGAGAAAATGGTGTAGTGACAAGAACCTACCATGCCCCCAATGTGATTTCTGTTGTAGTTAATGGTATACTAACAAGCATGTAGGATGGCCTATTTTTTTTACTTGAGCCACTAATATAATTTCAGCTCTAGTTGGTATTTGGAAATGGGTATGCGTGAAAACAAAGAACTATGTCTGCCATTCTATGCTTTTGCTAGTTATTGAATTTTACAGTTTCTTTCTTCTTCTAGGCGGCCGATATGTTTCAGTTTAAGCTCAGCACATGGAGTAGTGATATGGTCCTTGTGCATGTGATTTACTAGATTGTCAGCAACGATTCAGAGGTTACTAAATTTACTTGGAGATAGTGAGAAAGTCTATTAATAATCCAGGGTGAAGAGTTCACCCTGGTCGATTGACTGAGTCAGACCATTGTTTTGCGTTTGAGGTAAAGAGGCCACCCATTCCACGTTGTAAAATTACATCGGGTTGGAAGTAAATTTACGTTTATCGTTGACTCAAATCTACCCCCACTTACCCATCTTTCTTCTTTAGAAAAAAGAGAGAGAGAGTTGTGCCTTCGAACGGTTTGTGAGTATCGGCGGCGACGCGCACGCAGGAGACAGCAGTGTGGTGCTCAGTGATTTGGCTCGGAGTGAATTAATTGATTGGCTGGCTGGTGGGCCGGCGTGCTACTCGGCGGCGTGGTTCTACGCTGTGGTTGTCGCTGGGCCGCTGGGACAGAGTGTTCTGCGGCGTCTGCCTAGGTCTTGGGCAGCGTCCTGCGGGGTCGTCGCGGTGGAGCCGTGATGGGTGATCGTGGCGGCGCTGCAGTGTGTGGCCGATCTTGTGCTGCTTCATGACGGCATTCTGTAATGTTTGGATTGAAGTTTGGTCGGGTGCGAGTGCACGGGATGAGGTGCGCCAACCCCAAATCTGATGCTATCTCTTCTAAATATCCAATCAACTTCCACCTACGTTTCACTTTGCCATGCTATTCCTCAATTGCTTTGTCATGCTCTTCTCAAATCGCTAGTTTAGCCTTTCGATTATTCTCTGGTTCGCTCAAAAAAGTGAGGCAGAACAATCTGTCAGAACAGGTTTACGTAAAGCTCCTGTGCATTGATGAACTCTCCTCTTGTTTTTCTTTGATCTCTAATTGTAGTTCAGCATTTATTTTCTCTCAATCATTACAACTTGTTATTTTGAGAAGTGACTCTGTTCTGGATGTTGGACATAACTTCAGATAATTATGCTACTTTCTAGTCAATTAAAAAAGCATGCTCGTCAATGTTCCTCTTGAGATCACTGCAATCGCTAGGAGTTCTGATGCAATATTTCCTATTGTTTCTTGGTGCGTGTGCTGGGTGACTTTCCTGGGTTATTAGTTGTGGTTTGCTACATGAGGAGTTTTGCAGCGGCTTTTACACTTGGTATGTTATCTTCAGGAGTCCTGTAAGAGCTGGTACCCAGTGAACTATCTTTTCTTTTTATGACTCAAGGCTTGAGCCTTTTGTTATGTTTTCTAGACTTTACTATATTTGCTTACCTGTGTTTGTGCTCTTGCATTTAGCACTCTGTAACTCCATTTTCTTAGGAACACGACGTCGTTCTGAACTTCTAATGCCTCCAAATGCACCAGCAACAGAGGAGGAAGAATGTCGACGGCGAGATGAGCAACATCTGGCAGATTGCGGACTGAGGCCACGGAAGGTGGCTGGAACCCCAATGTGGCCCCGAAATCAACCAACAACGGGCAGACAGAGAGGAGGTGACTCACCGACGGAGCGGGGCGTGGCAGAGTGGGCTACTATTCCACACTCTAAAATTGAGGTTTAGAGGAATGAAAAGAGTGATTTTGTTCCTGAATCATGCTTAACATTTCTTTAGCAAACAAGCACTAGCAGCCCCGTTTTGGATGTGCTTCTTGTAGGTTCATGTAGACATGCCGTGACTCAATTGGTCTTAGTTAGTCTTCGGGACGGAGTGGAAGAAGGGCGGAGACTCTCGAACGAGGAAAAGGATCCCTTTGAAAGAATTGAGGCCTGATAAAGGAAAATGGAAAAAAATACAGTATATTGGTTTAATTCTTCTCTTGTGTAGAACAAAATTGGGTTAAAGGAAATTTGATTTGCTTCCAAATTATTTCTGTGAGTTCATCCCAAGAATAATGTTTTGTTACTATTTGACTTGCAACTTGTGACTTCCGGAGGCAATTTTTCCATCTGATGTTGCTGTTAAACAGCTCACAAAGGCGCACAACAAAGAAGTCAGGCTTCAACCAGATGTCCAACATCTCCAGAACCTTGATTGCTGATCCTACAGAACTCTATGCTGGTAAGTAGTACATAGGCTTGAGAAAGCATACTTCTTTTCGTGTGCATATATATAGGCTTCATGGGATTAATCTCTCTCATCAGTTCTTCCAGTATTTGATTGAACCCTCTAAGGTAATTCTAATTTATGCAATTTATCAATCTTTATGTGCAATTCATGTATTTGGTTTAGTCAAATGTATTACATTTTTTAAAATCTACTTGCCTTGTAAGTAATCTACTATTTTATTTCAGTAACATTCTGACCTATGTATGAGAATTATGTAGCTCCTTTATTACGACAGTAATGATTCACTAAGTTCCTAACGTAACACAGTCCATCTTATTTCCAGTCTCTATCTCGTGGTTTCTCTAGGAGCAGAAAACATCTTTTAAAGAAACTAAGTATCATGCGATGCAGCTCATGCACATAGAGGTAGTTTAATGGTGAGGTAAATTTACCTTGCGAGCCTATTTTATCTTATGGCAACTTACTTAGCATGCATGACAGAAAATTTACGTCACAACCTTTGTTTCTTACAGCGGCGCCATAATAGTTTCTCACAAGACGTAACTTAGTGGCATGCATAATGTAAGATTACCGCGCTCCCTTTGTACAGTCGAGGAATGGTTTCCTTCCTTTCTGTAGTAATCTTACCTCAAGTGTTACGTTTTAAAACTCAATTCCTCACCCTATGTGACGAATAGTATATATATATACATCATGGGCCGGCCCAGTCAGAAATTACGAGCGCTACAGAATCGACGTCCGGCCTCCGCAGTCCGTCTCGTCCCACGATCGGATCGACCGATCCTTCCTGAAATCACTAGTTAAGGAGTACTTGTTGCAAAGATCACTCCCACCTTCCCAAGTTGCAACAAGTGGCGCGCTGCATGTGCCATTTGTCGCAACCAGGGAGTTTTTCCCTTTTTTCGTAGATTCGTTTATTCAAAACGTTTTATCTCTTTAACTGTGTGCGTCCAAATCTCGAACCGTTTTCACCGTTGGATTCCTCGCGCCGAGATCTTTAAAACTAGATCTCATGTTGATAGGTTTAGACGAACTTTTTTTCATGAAAAAACCGAACCGGGAGCATGGGTTTTTTTCCCTTTTCGAAAGAGGCACATCCGTGCCTCTCGCGAAACCACAATCGTGCCTCTCGTGGAAACAAAACCGTGCCTCCCACAAAAAAAAAGAGAAAATGCATTTTTTCCCCGTTTCCGAGGAGGCACGGCCTGCCTCTCGTGAAAGCACAAGCATGCCTCTCGCGGAAGCAAAACCGTGCCTCTCGTGAAAGAAGAAAAAACAGAAAACACATTTTTTCCGTTTCTGAGAGGCACGGCCGTGCCTCTCGTGAAAGCACAACTGTGCCTCTCGCGGAAGGAAAGAAATAGAAAACACTTTTTTTGCGTTTCCGAGAAGCACGGCCGTGACTCTCGCGAAAGCATAACCGTGCCTCTCTCGAAAGCAAAACCATGCCTTTCACGGAAGAAAAAAGACAGAAAACGCATTTTTTTTCATTTCCGAGAGGCACGGCCGTGACTCTCGCGAAAGAAAAAAAACGAATTTTTTCGAAAAAAAAAAAATTGGTCCAAAAGTTCAAGAAATCGGTGGAAAACTGAAACGTCGAAAAACCCAAAAAAACTGTTTAAAAAGCCGAAAACACATGTGAAAAAATAAAAAAATAAAATCCAAAGGGAGCGTCCGGAGTGCGACACATGACGGGTGGCTTGGAGCGTGCCAAGTGACGCTGATCATTGCGAGGCTCCCAAAGGAGCGCTCGTTAATTAGTTGCTCTCGATCATTCCACTTCCTGATCGGATTCCGCGAGTCCACGTTAAGTACGACTGACTGTATGAGATAATGAAACATCCCGGCCGTCCTCTTCCCCACACCAGGCCAATATGCCACGCCCTGGCTCTGCCAATGTCCTGAGCCGATCTGTGCCGCAACCAGCGCAGCCGACGGGGCAATCCACACCACCGATTACTCCTGCACCTGCAGGTAAGCAGCCCTAGTGCGGTAATTTTTCTTAACCCAACTCGTTTCATAGTCTGATCTTTTCTTTTCTTTGCGGGGAAGATCTGTATAAATTTGTAGCCACTAGACTGTTCTTACGGAGATGGTCAGGAACTTTTATTGGGAGCAAGAAAAGGCAACGTAAAACACACCGGAAATCTTGGCAAAAACTACAGAGACCAAAGAGCAAAGGCGGTGCAGGATTCAGAGATTACCGTTTGTTCAACCAGGCATTATTGGCCAGGCAGGCGTGGAGATTGTTGACTCGGCCTGAAAGTTTATGCGCCAGACTGCTAAAGAGCAAATACTACCCCAATGGAAAACTTGAGGATACAGTTTTCTCAGGAAATGCTTCTTCAACTTGGACTGCAATCAGCCATGGCCTAGATCTACTTAAGAAAGGACTAATATGGAGAGTAGGGAATGGGAACAATATCAGAATTTGGAGGGACCCTTGGATCCCTAGACCTTTCTCCTATAGACCTATATCAATCCAAGGGACTTGCAGATATAGACATGTGTCACAACTTCTACATCGCAATGGTGCTTGGAATTATAATTTACTTCAAGAAGCATTTTTGCCATGTGATGTACAGGAAATCTTGAAAATAAGAGCGTCACCTCGGCTCGAGGAGGACGTGCTGGCTTGGGGCCCGACGAAAACTGGAGTATTTTCAGTGAAATCGGCATATGAATTAGCCTTTGAGGAAACGTACAGAAGCTCTGCGGAATCGTCAAGCGCTGCTCCGGATGGCCGTCGGGCTTGTTGGAAGCTTATCTGGAAAAGCATTGTGCCACCTACGGTCAAAAACTTTGCATGGCGTGTTGCTGTGAACTCCCTCCCAACGTGGCAAAACAAAAACAAGCACAACTTAGGAACTTCTGGAATTTGCCCAATTTGCGAGAGGGAAGAGGAAGACACCTTTCATGCTCTTTGTAAGTGTCCGCTGGCAGTTCAGTTGTGAGAATGCATGGCAACCGTTTGGAGGCTACCAAAACGGGAGGAACTTAGAACACAGGCATTGAATGGCTGCTGGAAGTGCTTTATCCACTTTCAGAGATAGAGAGGGGCATGCTGCTGATGTGTTTGTGGCGGGTGTGGCACAATTGAAATGAGATAACACACAACAAAGAACCACCTCCGATGGAGGCATCGAAACGGTTTTTGATGGGATACTTGGACTCCTTAATTTCGCTAAAGTATTCAGATGATGAACTCCTGAAAGGTAAACAGGTTGTTGCATATTGTTTGCCTGAACCGCGAGTGAGACCATCTGTTGCTAGCAACATCGCATGGGTTTTACCTATGGAGGGGTGGTCAAAGCTCAACATTGATGGCTCTTGGTCTATAGATGGGAAGGCAGGAGCTGGTATGGTCCTCCGAGATAGCAAGGGACAGATCATATATACATCATGCAGGGAGCTTTTTTCCTGCAGGAATGCTCTGGAGGCGGAACTAAGTGCATGTATGGAGGGTCTCTCAATAGCAATTCAGAGAACGGAGCTACCTATTCAGGTAGAGATGGACTCACGGGAGGCCTTGAACATAATCACAAATGATTCGACTGATAGATCAATTTTTTCATCATTGGTAAAGGAAATCAAGTACCTGAGGAGTCTTCGGGAAACTACATTTAGTTTCGTTCATCGTAGTCAAAATAATGTTAGTGATTTTTTGGCAAATTTTGCTAGATCCAAGAGTAGAACAGTAGTGTGGCTTAACTCTGGTTTATCAGAGGTCCTTGAACTTTGTAATGCAGAATGTGGTCTTACCACTTGAGTAATACAAAGTTTCACCCGCAAAAGAAACTGTAAATAAACCCTATTTGAAGATACATGCTTTGATCAGATTGATAGAATTGATCAGAATGCAGACGCCGCCCACGTCTCGCTCATGCCCACACATCTCGCTCTCGCTCTCGCGACGCCACACCTCCCCTTCGCCATAGCCGCCGCCCCCGTAGATCTAGCGCCGCGGCATGCCTCCACGCCGGCGTGGACTGTGGACGCCGGCCGCAACCACCCCACCTCCACCCCAGCAACCACCAAACCAGGAACCTCCGCTCCCCCTGCTATCCTCGACAGATTCCCGGAGATCCTGCATCTGATAGCGCCATTCCCGCAAGCAGTACTCCAAGCGACCAGAGCCAGGGGGTGGACGGAGCATGCAATCAGGCTCCGAGACGCCACCTTCGAGTGGATCCGTTGTGTGCAGGAGTGGAAGGCGGCGGACCGGGCGGTGGCGATGGCGATGGGGACCAATCCAGAGGCGAGATCCGTGGCCGCGCGGGTTGCGGAGATCTGCCGGAGGAAAGCGGACATGGAACAGAGGAAACTAGCGCGGCACATCTTCGAAGAGGCCACGCCGGAGGAAAGGGCGAGGATGCCCTCGTTTCTGCAATCTCCACCGGCAGAATTCGTGATTTGGGCACGGGCGGAGGCAAAATCGGACGAGCCACGGTGGGCATCTTGACGGGAGTGCATCCTGGGCGTGCTGCCACCGAGTGCGTGAGAGTCGCGGGTATCGCGGCGGAGCTGCAATGCCGTGCTACTCCCATGCCTCGCTGCGGCACACTGGAGCCGCCATGGCGCGGTGACCGCGGTGAGGTTCCCCCGGGTGCTCGTTCAAGGTCACGCAAAGGGATTTGTATCTCTAATACCCAGGTAATCACTACTTTTAATCAGCCAAATGTTCAAGTGTGTGTTGAGCAGAGTTTGTACTCTGCGATTCAAAAAAATTCGTCGGCGGCGAGGCCTACTTCGCCGGAGTTGGGGGATTTTTCCTCTGCGGCTCGAGAGGGGCCACCCAGGCTGATTGGCAGAGGGCCTACTGCCACGTCCCTCCCACCAATCAAATGCAGACGAGTGAAAACGCCTTTGGCGAATACGTCTTCTTCCCCTGGTGACACGGAGGAGGTTATATCTAGGGTTTTTGGACAGCTTTGGGCCATTCCATCCCCTCCCCGCCGCCAACCTCGTCCCCGTCCCCCGAACCAAGCTGCTTCCACCTTGGGATGGCTCCGAAAAGATCTAGTTTGATCTGGATGCTTCTCCCCATCTGATTTGTTCCCAGTCAAGAAGATCAGGCCCTTTGACCCCCCCCCCCCACCAACAAGACTCAAGATCATCAGGCAGGGGATTGGGGCGGGATCCAAGTCTTTTGCTCAAGTGGTTGCCATGGCGGACAAGACCGCGCTGACTGGGGTGCAGAAACAGCGCGCCCCAGTTGCGCAGAAGAACACCGGCCATCGCCAAGGGGTGGGTGGGGCGCGGTCTCCTGCCCCCCTCCCAAAGGCACTGCTCCCCCTCAGCCTCAACAAGCGGGGGCAGTCCCTCCGCCGCCAGCTCCACCAGCCCCACCTGTGCAGATCCTGGACGAGCGATACAAAGATATGGTATGTTTTACCTGTGGAGGCCCTGGTCATTACGTCGGCAATTGTGTTCAGAAGAAGATTTGCTTCATATGCGGATTAGAAGGACACAACATCAACAATTGTGCAGCTTGGACACAACCTCACCCAGTTGCTACATTCTTCGGTAGTTCATCTTTGGGGTTGGGGTTCTACCACATAGGTGCTCCTGTGGGCCGTGAAGCAAACTGGCTCAATTTCAGAAACTATGGAGAAGTATGGATCATGAAGGGAGAGATTGGCCAGTTAGATCTGATCAAGAACTTGTCAGGGATTTTCTGCAAAAATAAACAGTGGACATGGCAAGTCAGACCTCTGTCTGAGAAGAAATTCCTGGTCCGGTTCCCTCCTTGGAAAGATGTGGAAGAATTGATTGAATTTCCTGCGTTTGATTTGCCCATTGATGGAGTGTCTGTGACAGTGGAGAAGTGGACTGGTGCGATTGACCCTTTCAATGAGCTTATCGAAGCTTGGGTGATCATTGAAGGCCTTTCTTCCAAATGGTGTACATGGAAGGTACTGTCGCAGATTGCATCCTGCTTTGGGATCCTTGTGGATGTAGACTGGAATGGTCTAATGAAAAGTTTCTATGAGAAGGTGCGTGTCAAGATTGCTTGCAGGAACCCAGCAAAAATTCCCTTTGAACGAATCATGGAGATGAGGAAAAAGCTATACATCTTGTCGTTCACAGTGGAAGGATTTGATCAAATAGGTGCTGATGACCCCAATGATGATGATGGCCCAACTGATATAGCTATAGATGATGACAATAAAGAACCTGAAGGCGAGGAAACTGACAAAGATATCTTAGATGATGGAGAAGAACCTATTGATGCTCTTGACCTGGCCAACAGGGTTAGCTCATCGAAGAAAACACCTCCTAGAAAGACCAAGGACAATGAGGCAGCGTTCCATCCAGCTGCCCTGGTCGAGGCCTGTTACTCTCCTGTGAGAATGGACAAAATCTCTGGAAAAAAGTCACTTAAACATGAGGAATGTGTTCCAATTCCGTTTTCTGAAGCTATAAAAAGCCTGAGCACCCCTAGCTGTGAGCCCTGTGGCTCTACCACTCCCTATGCTGCATCCATGGGACACGCTACTGCCTCTCCCACAATGTCCATTCAAAAAACCTACTGTTCTGATCTGCTAACAGAGCTGAATGACACTGAATCTGATTCTGCTAGTGATGTGGCTGATTCAGAGGAGGAGTTGGCTACTCTGGATGCTTCTATGGTCAGTGGAATGAAGATGATGGGTTTGACTGAAAGTATGGCTCTCCCCAATGAACAACCAGCCATCAAAAGCAAATGGGGGCTAGTGGTTGCTCCCAGACCAAGCACTAGGGCACATAACAGACAGAACATCATGGAAAAGGCTACTGCTTACAAGATGAAGAAAAACCTGGAAGTCCCTGCCACCTTCAAAAGTAAGTCCTTCACTACTGAATCATCGGCTACCTTAGGAGCTTATGCTTCTGCAGTTAATATTAAAATTGGTAATAATGACATGGAAAAAACAAATCATTAATGACATCATCAGAGATGAAACTAAAAAATGTCTGGTATTTGCTTCTCAAAATCCTGAGATTTCCTTACCTGATAATTTAGACACTGAGATAGATAAAGATATTGGGGTTTGTACTCCAGATAACAGCATCCCTAGCACCAACACACCAGGGGGCACTGCTGGTGTTGTAGGTAGCTGTGGGAATGCAGTAAGAGAGGGACTTTTTTAGTCTGACACACCCCTTTAAAATCCCATGATTGGTATCTTTTGGAACATTAGAGGTCTAGGACAGAAAGGAAAACTTCAGTGCCTGTCTGATTTGGTTAATAAGTATAAGCCTGATTTTTTAGGTTTCCAAGAAATTAAAAGAGAGAGTCTATCTGACTCCTTCCTTAATACTTTAGCTGGATCCATTACATATGAGTGGCACATACTTCCTGCAGTAGGTGATGCTGGTGGTATCCTTGTGGGTACTAAAACCAATTCCTTTGAGATTCTGGAGGTTTGCCTAAAGAAATATTGTATTATTATTTCCTTAAAAAGTAAGATTGATGGCTTTTGTTGGCACCTAGTTGTGGTGTATGGCACAGCTTATGCTGTTGATAAAATTGACTTTATTGCTGAACTACATGAGAGTATGGAAGGCTTGTGCTATCCTGTCCTGTTTGGGGGAGATTTTAATTTGATTAGGGAGGCTAAGAAAAAACCTCTCGCGATATTAACAATTCCTAGGCTTTTTTGTTTAATGACTGGATTAATAAATGGGGATTAATGGAATACAAACTGTCAAACAGAGTTTTCACTGGAGCAATAACCAAGACAACCCTATCTTTGCCACCATTGACAAAGTTTTCTCTGCTACCAGCTGGGATTGTCACTTCCCACTTACTTCCCTGTGTGCCCTTCCAAGGGTGGGAAGTGATCATGCCCCCATCCTGCTGGATTCTGGGATGAATGTAAACAGCCCAGCCAAACCATTTAAGTTTGAAAAATGGTGGCTTAACCAACCTGATTTTCAGGCCCTGGTTGAGAAAATTTGGGTCACACCTTCCCCCTTCACCTCTGCTATTGAAACCTGGCAATTTAAAACTAAACTCTTTAGGAAACTGGTGAAGGGGTGGAGCATTAATATTGAGGCTGCCATGAAGAAGAAGAAAAAAGATCTTTTACAGGAGTTTGAGATCCTAGATGTCTTTTCTGAGCAAGGTAGATCTAGTCCTGAGGATATCCTCATAATGAAACAAAGTAAAAATGAATTAAATGATATATGGAGGAAAGAAGAAACTGCCATGTGGCAGAGATCTAGAGACAGGAAGATCAAAGAAGGAGATAAGAATACATCATATTTCCATGTTGTTGCTAACCAACGTAGAAGGAAAAACCACCTATCTATTTTGGAGGGCCCTGATGGACCAGTATACTCCACCAAAGACATGTTAGATGTAGCCACTAATTTTTACAAAAACCTTTTTGGGTTTGAACCTAAACCTAATATACACCTGAATGACCAATTTTGGTCTGAAGAAGAACTGGTGACAGAGGCTGAAAATACAATGCTGGAAAGGCCTTTTTCAGAGGAGGAAATCAAAGAAGCAATTATGGGCTCCTATGCTAATGGAGCCCCTGGGCCTGATGGTTTGTCTTTTTATTTTACCAACACTTCTGCGAAATCATTAAAGGTGGTTTTATGGCATTGGTCAGAGACTTTGAGAATGGATCCTTGGATATCCAGAGGCTAAACTATTCCATTGTCACTCTTATTCCCAAAGAACCTCATGCCAAAAATATGAAAAAATTCAGACCCATTTGTCTTAGTAACTGTTCTGTGAATTTTTTTAGTAAAGCTATGACAAATAGGGTTTCCCCTGTGGGACATAGGTTGCTATCCCCATGCCAATCTGCTTTTGTGAGAGGCAGATTCATACTTGAAAGTGTGGTCACTGCCCATGAAGCTATCCACGAAGTACACAAATCCAGAGAGGCTGGGGTTGTCCTCAAGCTGGACTATGAAAAAGCCTACGACCGGGTAAACTGGGATTTCCTAGTTGAAATGTTAACTTCTAGAGGCTTTGGAGCAAAATGGGTTAGATGGAATATATCTATTTTGCAAAATAGTTCTTTCTGTGTTAAGATCAATGATGTGTTAGGTCCCTATTTTATGGGTGGGAAAGGATTGAAACAAGGTGATCCTAGCTCCCCCATGCTCTTCAACCTGGTGGCTGATGTCTTTTCGCGCATGCTGATGAAGGCTGTGAACAACAACATCATCTCGGGGATTGTTCCCCGCATTATCCCACGTGGACTCGTTTGTTTACAGTATGCCGACGACACAATACTCTTTCTGAATCCCAATCCTGAATATGTAAAGAACTTAAAATGGCTGCTCGCCTATTTTGAAAACCTATTTGGGTTGAAAATCATCTATGATAAGTGTGAAGTAGTGCCAGTTAATATGAATGAAGAGGAGGCTAAGCTACTGTCTCAAATTTTTTGCTGCAAGTTGGGGGAGTTCCCCCTTAAGTACCTGGGAGTACCTCTCCATTATCTTAAACTGAGGAGGGAGGATATCCAATATATTATTGACAAAATTATGAAAAGGATTAGTGGATGGAAAGGGAGATTGCTCAGTTATGAGGAAAAACTAATTCTACTTAAAGCATGCATTGCTAGTATTCCTATGTATTTCATGTCTGTGATTAAATTCCCTAAATGGGCCATCAAAGCCATCATTTCTCAGATGGCACATTTCTTCTGGGGGATTCGGGTGAAGAACATAAATACCATCTTGCTAATTGGGGCCTGATTTCTCAGAAGAAAGATTTTGGTGGTTTGGGGATTCCCAATTTAAGAGAATTTAATATGGCTTTATCAGCCTCTTGGGCTAAAAGATACTTCATGGATCAGGATAAAGATTGGGTGAGACTGATTGATCATAAATATAAACCTAATAAACCTAACTTGTTGTGGGCTAAGCAGGGTGTAGGCTCCCCTTTTTAGAAAGGAGTGACCTGGGCTCTGGAAGGCATTAGACCTTTCTTTAGATGGAATTTGGGAAAAGGAGACAAGATTAGTTTCTGGGATGATACTTGGGTGGGGGATTCTTCCCTGAAAACTCAATTTTGGGAGGTGTATGAGATCTGCCAGCAACAACAGTGTGTGGTTGCTGAAGTGTGGGATGGTCTCACACTCAAACTCACCTTTAATAGGTGTGTTGATGAGAGCTTTATAGACAGATGGGATAATCTCATTCAAGTCATTTCCACTAAGAGCTTGTCCACTGAGGAGGACCAACCTACCTGGTTATTGGAGCCGTCTGGGATTTACTCAGTCAGATCTTGCTATAACATGATCAACTGGGGGGGGTGTGAGTACCCCTATTTGGAGAAGTTTTTGGAAAATTGTGGTGCCTAACAGATATTTGGTCTTCATGTGGTTAGCTTTCAATAATAAAATTCTTACTAGAGATAACCTGAACAAGAGGAGGGTAGTAGAAGATTTAAGTTGCTTATTCTGTAATGAAAATGAATCTGTTCACCATCTGTTCTTTGAATGTGTGGTGGCCAAACAAGTTTGGATGGATGTTGCTGATACTTTTGGCTTCATTTTCCCTAAGAATATGCTTGAATTATCTTCCTTCTGGAACATGAATAACAAGAAAACTGTTGTAAATATTGCCTGTGTTGCCACCATTTGGGGCATTTGGACCATGCGTAATGATATGTGTTTTCAGGGCGTGCCATGGACAAGCACTCGGGCAATCTTGGGGAGAATTGGTTCTTATATACATCAATGGAAGATCCTGTGCGACGGCGATCAATCAACGCTGCTTCGTCGCTGCCTCCAACATCTGGACCATAGAAGAGGCGAGCTGCTAAGGATCGCCTGGGATGGGAACTGAGGGCCTGCTCAAAGAAGACTCGGGGCGACAGTGCGCTGAAAAGCCACTCAGGATGATTTCTCATGCGGAAAGATGGGTTTTGCTATCTGTAATGCCTGTCCGTTGAACTATGATGATGCCCTGCGTGGCGATGCTCTTTCCTTGCTAGCTGGTTTAGGTGTGGTTGAACCTTGAGCGCTTTTGCGAGCCAGACTTTTTCTCCGGTTTGCCATCTTTGGTAAACTCGTGCATTGTAAACGGTCGCTATGACTTGCTTTGCCCCGTTTTTAATAAAAATGGGGTGGGGGGAAACCCCTTTTCTTCAAAAAAACATGCTTTGATAAATAAAAAAGGGGCATTGGTTAGGGTTTAAATTCCTAACTAGGTTATAGATCATCCAAATAGTAGATTCTCCATGTCTCGTTTTGAGCATAGTTTTTATTTAACATGGTACAATCGCAAAATGCTAACAAACACGAGCATACACTCACCCATATTAACGCAAGCACGCACACCATTACCCTTATGAGGACTTTCAAAATATTGAGCCGACACAACATTTTATGATTGACGAAATTATTATAGGTACCAAGTAATCGACAAAAAGTCTTCTACCACTAAACAAACATTGCCGGAAAGCCTCCAGCATTTTTTCCGGCTATAGCATTTTAACGCCAACCCAAAAGAACCGTTAATGGCCTAATGGACTTTTAGCGCTAAATCGTGGCCCCTTCTAGCGTTAGCGTTTTTTCTCTCCTCCCGTCTGGGCTAAAATTTCAGCCCAATTCCGCGCGGCCCGGTTTCCATCTTAACCTAGCCGTACCGAACCCCTCCACAGCCCAAAAACGTATTGCCATGACGGCTGGCGGCTGCGACTAAGCAGACGGCGACCGCTGGTTGACTCGCTCCCTCTCCCGGCGACGCCCTCGCCGCCTCCTTGTCCCGGCGACATCCTCTCTCGCGGCGTCGCCTCTCCCATCGACGGCCCCTATCCCGGCGACACCCTCGACGCCTCCTTCCCCGACGCTCTCTCCCCCGGTGAGGGCCCCCGGCCCTCTCCCGGCGAAGGCCCTTCTACGACGCCCCCTCTCCCGCCATGACCCAGAAGACGCCATCGAAAGGCAAGTCTTTTGTCCTCCTCAAATTTGTCCTCTTATCAATTCTTTCATTGATGCACTGATGATGTATGCATTGTAAACTTTGAGGATAAAGACAGGCTGTCTCTCTGCTCTCTGGGAGCTTGTCCTGAATAAGATTACGATTTAGGAGCTTATAATACGGTTAGGCTTGTAATGTATGTGATCTGGTTACAATATAGGTGCAGATATCATTTATGATACCCGATTCTATGATTAACTATGGTTTTGAGGCTAAACGGTAGGGGTTCTGTCTTTTCATTAACATTAAGATAAAGAATCAAGTGGTTACAACCTAATGAGAGTGGGATAGGGGAGGTAGGGCTCCAGTAGCCAGAAGTAGCTCTGGCTTTACATCAGTTTCGGCTGAGTTTCATTATTTGGTTGAAGTTATGGAACACACTTATTTGACGCGTTGTTGCTGTTTGAAAGTTTACGCCATATCTCCGGATGCTTGCAGCCAGGTTGGAGTCGACCCACGTCTCCGACGGTTTCTGCGCCCCCCCCAGTTTGAGGTCGTTTCATCGCTTTAAGCACTTGCCTTTTCGATTTCTAGCCCATGATTAATCAGGATTAAAACCTGATGTTGTTGCTGTGCTGTTATTTATGGTTTCTTGTTGGTGACCATGCAGCTCCCAGAGCCCCTGACAGGGAAAATCTGGACACTGGATGACTTCGAGGCCAGCCCTGCTTTGCTGGTCAGTGATTTTTTTTTTGGTTAATCTGCGCAATAGATGCACAGTTCACTTTAACGACGACTGAAAAAAATAAAGCGTGCATGATTTCTGTTCAGCACTCGTTACCTTCTGTTAGACTAGGGGGCAGTGATTGTGCACTCGTTGGCTATCTTTCTGCTCGTCCAATTGTGGGGTCCAATAGATGTTTAGTTGCATAGGTATATCAATTTACCGTTAGACATTTCCTTAAAGGGAAATTTCGCCGCAACTTGTGAAAGGGACTTAGAAGGAAGATATTTGCCACGTAGCAACTCTTGCCACATCCCATCTTAATTGAAATGTTTGATTAGCCGGTTGGTTAGTAAACATTTGTTTTTGAAGTGTCATATATCTACTCAGGTGTACAAACAGACACACGCTCGTGCTTATTGTTCGCTGACTAACCAACTCATTCATCAACTTTGTCTTTCTTTCAGGTTATGTTCATATGCAATCACTGTCCGTTTGTAAAACATCTGAAAAAAGATATTGCTAAGCTCACTTCGTTTTACATCGAGGTAAGCACATTGGAAGACCAGCTGAAAATTTCTTTTCAATTTGTGCTTTTAGCCTTAAATTGACATTGGTACGATGCAATGCAGAAAGGACTTGCTTCTATTGCCATATCCTCAAATTCAATTGTGACATATCCCAAGGTTAGGCTTTACATCTTACAACCAACAAGCATAAATAGCTTTCAGTTCCTTTCTATGTACTTTAACCAGGGCCTTTCTTCCAGAGAACTTAAAAGGATTTTGTCAGAAAATTCATATTACTTTAATTTATGATTAAAGCAATCCAGCTAATAAAATGATTATAGTTAACTGGAATAATGTCGTGAACAAACATGCTCCCATTTCAGAAGAAACAATTAACTATGTTGAGCCTTGCAATAAAAAAACTTATTCTGCGCTTTCTTTCTAATTCAGTTTTTTTTAATTGAATTGCATTACATGATGCCTTTGTTTTTCTGCAAACTGTCTAATCTTTGATATTATTTAAAATGACTCGCTACTATCTTGGATAAATAGTACTTTTACCACAGATATATCTATGTTGTTGTTGTAGTCTCTTAACTTACTCGTTAGTTTGCCCCACAGATATAAAAGTTTGTGTTACTAAAAGTTCTGTTGTCCAAGCTATATATATATAGACATTCTCAGCTCTTGGTTATTTGTCTTTAGTCATGTAGTTATTTCTGCTGGCCCTAAGATGATAGGTTTGATGCCAAGTTGTCATGAGCTTCTGTTTCACAGTGATGTGTTAGAAATATTTTCAACTCATAGTATGTGTACCGTCTCAGTTCAAGTTGCTGTGCGTATTTGTAAGGATTGCTGTAGTAAACATTCAGTTAGGGAGATGCTTCGTTTTGTTCTTTGCTTGTTCGAGTTACATATTGTGATGCTTTTTGTCTAGCTCTGTGCATGTGTTTTTACATTAAAATCCCTGAACGATTTTGTGCTATCAAAGTAGGTGGATTGGTCTGTGGTGCTCACTAAACCTGCTGTTGGACATGTTATTCCAATATGGTTGATGCAACTTGTCATGTTTTCCCCTTCGTACACAAATTAATCTTGTGACTCTGCAGGATGGTCCCGAGTACATGGCTGAGGAGGCAAAAAAATTTAAGTACTCTTTTCCTTATTTGTATGATGAGGTCTGCCCACTATATTTGCTTCCTGATGCAGTCCCTGTGATCTCTCCAACGCTTTGCTTACTTTGATTGTTACTACTGGACCTTGCAGTCCCAAGAAGTTGCTAAGGCTTTTCGAGCAGTCTGCACACCGGAGTTCTACTTGTTCAAAAAGGTAACATCATCAACTCGGATGTTCATGATTTATGAATTCATGAGGCTTATATGTCCAGTGTCTCGGCTTTCTTGTATCACGCTGTGCCTGATTTCTTGTTTATCTAAACTTTGTGCCAGGATGAGCAAAGGAAATTTGAACTTTTTTACCACGGGCAGTTTGATGATTCAAGACCCAGTAACAATGTGCCAGTCACTGGAAGGTACATTATTGTAAAACCGATGCACAAACACTCCAGGTTACCCTGTGCTCTTACCCATTTTCAATTTGTAGGGATTTAAGCCGTGCAATCGACTGTGTACTTAGTGGCCAAGAATTGCCTTTCTACCAAAAACGAAGGTATATCTAGTCAAGTACTCCCTCCGTTCCCAAATATAAGTCTTTCTAGAGATTTCAACAAGTGACTACATACGAAGCAAAATGAGTGAATCTACACTCTAAAATATGTCTACATACATCCGTATCTTGTAGTCTATTTGAATGTCTAAAAAGACTTATATTTAGGAACGGAGGGAGTAGAAGCTGAGCATGTTTTCACATGTCTTCGATTCACTTTGTTAGTTTCCCAACAATTGTTTCCTGTTCCTGTAGTGTCGGGTGCAGCATCAAGTGGCACGAGTAAAGTCAAACCAGTAATATCATCACGAATTGGACAAGAAGCTGGGCAAGTGAGCAAGCAGTACTTCCGTGCAAACTTTCTCAGCTCATCGGCTGAACATTTGCAATATACTCCCTCCGTTCCTTAATATAAGACCTTTTAGCTTTTTTTTGATTCGTATGTATGTAGACACATTTTAGTATGATTGTTCACTCATTTTAGCATGTATGTGGTCAATATTTTGAAATAGCTAAAAGGTCTTATATTAGGGAACGGAGGGAGTACTTAGCTAGTGTACTTTTTTTGCACAATGAATGAAAGAAATTTGTCTTTATTCTATTCAACTGAAACACCTAATACAAGTACACTGTTACACCTTATACTGGATGTTTGCTTTGTTCATAAATATTTCAGAAAGCAAATGAAATTCATGCATGTATAAAGTAATAATATCTGTAGAAATCAATGAACCAGTGCTCGCCGTAGTAGTCCCTGGGGGCGCCATCGATAGAAGATGACGGTAAGTCATGATGTTGTGGGCCCGTGTGAGGTCGTGGTCCTCGGAGGCATCGATCTTGATGAGCACCACGTCCATGGTGAAGCTCCATTGTACCTAGCAAATTGTTGTAGACATGCGGCATAGGCAGGATACTATGGTCTTGGTTGAGGACATAGGATGAGGAGGTGCAAGCAGATGAAGATGACAATGTCATGGGATGCACATCCATGGCGACGGTCCTCCTTGGTGGCGGATCGCGTACAAGGGGGAAGGGGCGAGAATGAAGGAAGCGGCACCTCTGGTTGCAGTGACTACCGGAAAAGTTGGCAGACGAAGGGCATACGCTGGCGGGGCGGCCGCATGGGGATGGGAGCCGATCGATAGTTTGGATTTGCGTGAAGATACATTTTGGGGGACCTTTCCTGGTCGGTTCGTGTGTCGTATTGTTTTCAGGTTTTTTCTGCCTTTGTGTACGCTAAGGGTGATGAAGAGAAACCAACGAAGGGGAGCAGGTGTATGAACTGGCGAAGGAATATAGTCGGATGAAGGAGGACGCAAGAGAGGAAATGGAACGTTTCGTTTTTTAGGTAATACTAGCAAAAGGGCCGTGCGTTGCAACGGGAGGGAAAAAAATCATAATCTCCAATTGCCATGACCATATTTTGCTGCATCACCGAGATACACTATCACTCTCAATTTCATGAAATCATGAACATTTTTTAAACTCGTGCACATATTTGAAATTGTGATATTTTTCAAATTCGTGAACACTTTACAAATTTTGGAACATTTTGTAAATCAAGAACATTTTTTGAATTGATGAATATTTTATAATATTTGCAGACATTTTTTTAAAATGGCGATCATTTTATTAAACAATTTTCTTGAATCAGAGAACATTTCAAGAATCGACGAACATTTTTAAGAAATTGGTGCAACCATTTTTCAAATTCACAAACAGTTTTTTTATTTAACGAACATTTTTTGAAATGCATGATTATTTTTGAGTCACCGAACATTAAATCAATGAATAAACTATTTTGTAAGACACAAACAATTTTTTAGTTTTTAGGATATTTTCCCATTCATGAACAATTTTTGAATTGGGAAATTTTGTTCGATTTCATTAATATTATTTAATAAACAAGCGTTTTAAAATATCATGAACATTTTTTTGATTTCTCTAACATTTATTTTCATAATTGCAAACTTTTTTCAATAATCAAACTTTTTTTTACAAAATTGCAAACATTTTTCAAATCCAAAAACATTTGATGGTTTATTAAAAAATCAATTCAAAATTCTCCATTTTTTTACTTTTTACAACTTTTTTGAAGTCCCAAATTATTTAAAGAAGAAAAAATAAAAAGGAAAAAGAAAAAAAGGAAAAAAAGGAAATTTACAAAAAAGGCTGCCTGGACATTAGCCGGCGCAAACGGGCTCGATGCATCTGTTCCCATGGCGCAGAGCGCAGTATATGAGCTCCCTACTGTATGAAGCGGGCCAGGCGAGGGATTTCCCTGTGTCAAATAATTTTTTATCACCTATAGGTAGCATTGGTGAGTACTATTTAGCAACTTGGGGCGCAATTTTGGTGACGTACCATAAGAAACAATAGCACAATTATTATTAGGTATAGATATAGATATACTAGCAAAACGCCCCGTGCATTGCAACAGAATAAAAAAAATCATAATCCCAATGGCCATGACCATATTTTTCCTCATCACCAAGATAAACTATCACTCCCACTTTCATGAAATCGTGAAATATTTTCGAAAAATAATGTACATTTTTTTCAACTCCTGAACATATCCAAAATCATGAATTTTTTCAAATTCGTGAATATATTTAGAGATTTTTGAACATTTTCTAAAACCATGAACATTTTTTGAATCCATGAACATTTTATACTTTTTGCAAACATTTTCTAAAAAAATGTGAACAATTTCTAAAACATTTTTCTTGAATAGGCGAATGTTTATAGAATCAACAATTTTTTTTGGCAATTGGTGGAACAATGTTTGAAGTTCACAAACATTTTTTTTATTTAACATACATTTTATGAAATGCGTGATCATTTTTTGAATAAGTTAATGTTTTATGAATCAATAAACTATTTTGTAAGTAACGAACAATTTTTTAATATTTAGGATATTTTTCAATACGTGATCATTTTTTTTTGAATTGGCGAAATTTTGTTTCATTTCAATAGAAAAAATTAATACACGAAATAAAAGAAATTATGAACATTTTTTGATTTCCCAAACATTTGTTTCAGAATTATGAACATTTTTTACAAACCACAAACATTTTCTGATTCCATAAACATTTATGAATGATTAAACAATTTATTTCAAAATTCTCTTGTTTCAATTTTTGGAAACTTTTTGAGGTCCCAAATTATTTAAAGAAGAAAAAAAAAGACAAAGAAAGAAAACGAAAAATAAGAAACGAAATTTGAAAAACATGCTGCCTGTGCATGGGCCGGCCCAAACATGTGTGCTCTGTCTTCTCCTAATGCGCAGAGTGCAGTATAGAAAGTTCGTACTGCATGGGCAACCCTAGACAGCCCCTGTGTGAAACTTTTTTATCACTTCTCAGTGGGTAATATTTTACAACTTTAGGGGCAATTTTGGTGACGTACGGCAGAAGCAATATCACCTTTATTATTAGGTATAGATATAGATATAGAGATGGAGATAAAGATTTTTTTTGCAAAGACATAAAGATAGAGATAATGAACTCAAAATCTCAAACACTTGCATGTCTAACTTCACAACATAGAATGGACCAAAACATATCTTAAAATTCATATAATGAGTTCTGTTTTAAACTTCATAAGTACTTTTTTCCAACTATTGATCACTTCCATGCCATATCATGACTCCATAGTGCCTGCCCTTGTATTCTCTACACTAAATTATTATTTTTAGGACTCTACACTAAATTAGTTTGTAGCCCCTACTACCAACAAGGCCTCTTGGTGAGGACGAGGTGTCCAGAAAAGATGATTTCTTCGTAGCGGGAGGTGGGCCTTTTACCTTTAGCGAGCACCCCATGTTGGGCCTTTTATCTTTAGTGAGCACCCCGGATACATCAAGTAGAAGAGGCGGGGTTTCTCAAAAAAAAAGTAGAGGAGGTGGGGTGTCAAGAGAAGCATCAAGTACTGGAGTCTTTTGCTGCCAGGGAGGCACTTTCATTAGCTGATGATCTGAATCTTAATCGCTCACATGTCGCATCAGACTGCTTGGGAGTTATCAACGTGCTTGAGGTAGAAACAGAGCCATCATCGCAGAAATTATTGATCGTGTGAGCGTTTTCAAGTCTTGTGTTTATATTCATCAGCATAGGAGCTTCAATTATGAAGGACACAATCTCGTAAAATTTGCATGAAACTTAGAAATAGGGCGCCACCTATGGCTGGGTATTCCCCTGAACCAGGTTGTACCCTTGAATATTGTTCAATAAATGAATGCGAGATTTCTCAAAAAAGAGAGTAGAGGAGGTGGCGTGTCAACAGTAGCCTGAGCCTGAGCCGGGGGTTGTCACCGCGGCTGGAGCAACCACAGCAGCCGACACCACCGGGGGGGGGGGGGGGGGGGGGGGGGGGGGGGTTCTCCCGTTGGAGCATGGGCGGAGCGATCAGCCATTGAAGACGCAAGGCAGCGAAGAGCCTCCGTGTCGGAGGGCTGATGAAGAACAATCACCGATCGGGGAGGTGATGCGATAGTAATGATATGGTTTCCAGCCGATCGGACCCACCAATGAATAACCCTTGGACGTAGGGTCAGGTCTGCCTGGCGCACCATTTGTTCCAGCGGTGCACCATGCAACATGGCCCCACCCTGCAGCAGGTGCGGTGACGTGGGCCCACCTTGCAGGGACACAGCCCGAGAGGCCCCATCATCGGGCGGCCTAGGCATTTGATTTGACCAAACCACGAGATCCGCCAGTGCTGACGCCGAAATTGTCGCAACAGGTGTCGATGCATCGTGATCACTATGTAACACACTTGTTTCAGTTTTTTAGTTTGGAATACTGGTTGACACATTAATGTGCTCATGTCAGCCTAATTACTTTTTTGAGAGTCATGTCAGCCTAATTTTCTTAACACAGTACAGACGCAAGCGCTCATATACACGCGCGTACACTCATCCCTATGAACGCACACACGCACACTCTACCCCTATGAGCACCTCCGAAAGACAGACTGAGCCGGCATATCATCTTGAAATTTACGAAGTCACCATAGGCACCTCGTCATTGACGGGAACATCTCCTCCCACTGAATGCGCATCGCCGAAAATCCTGAAATAATTCCAGGAATAAATGCGAGCACCAGGACTTGAACCCTGGTGGACTGGGGATACCACAGTCCCTCTAACCATCCAACCACAGATTGGTTCGCCATGTCATCCTAATTGCATCACAAACATCCATCATGACGGTGAGCTTGTTGCAACATCGCTCGATTGGGCGGCCCAGCTAACATCAGTACATCACATAGCGTGAGAAGATATTGTTTTGTTCCACAATTTTACTTTTTTTTCAACAATGTCCCCCCCCTCCCCCCCCCCCCCCCCCCCCCCCTCTTTCAATTTCCCGTATGTTGACCTCCGATACTTGACAATTTTGTGATGAGCCAAAAAACGCGAGTCACTTTTGGACCGCCACTCCGTCAAGTTAATTTGGGACAACTTACTTCTCCTCCTGAAGTCGAATGCATTCAAGATCTTTGGGCTAACTGTTCGATGGATAATGTTTGCTCCACAGTTGCTATTGCCAGTCTTTGGTGTATCTGGAAGCAGAGAAATGCTATGGTCTTCCATGCTCATGATGAGGATCTATACGTCATTCTATGGTGATTTGCAGAGGATTTACTGTTATGGTATAATCACAGCTAAAACGCTCTCAAGCAGACCCTTCTAAAGGATTGGGGCATCATATTGTACCATTTATCAACGAGAATTTAAGCTATCATTTGCTCTTTGTTTGGGGGACTATCTCTTTGTAATCTTTCTTTTTCTGCACAGAGTCAATTACACTGATGGTGCTAGAACTTGGCGCAAACGGTCACTTTTGGTGTTAGAAGTGGTGGTGTACATTGAAGTGATGCAAAAACTTGGTTTTGACGTGGGGCCCGCTGTCATCCACTGGACCAGAGAGAAGGGGCGTGTGGCCTGATTTTTTCGAAAACACCCTCGAAATATGTTCTTTCATAAAAAAAAACGCTGTTACCTGGGAGAGGTGACATGTTGTTTTAAACTCTATGACCAATGGGTCCCGCTTTGTCAGAAGAGAGCAAAAATTAAAGGAAAAGCGTGGCTACTAGGCATTGAACCCTCGACCTACAACTAGCAAAAACCAGGCTAGCCACTCAACCAATCGCCATAGCTTGTTCAACATGGATAACAACGTTACATGTATTTTACCGGAGCACATGTGGAGCTTAAATGGCTGCAAATAGTGCGGCCCATTTGCACCTGTTTGTTTTCAAAATTGATTTAAAAACGGAATTAATAAAAATTATGTTCAAATATTTGTGAGATATAAATATTATATATACAAACTATTATTAATAAATAAAAATATATAAATATATATCGGTGTAATATATAAAAAATATTTACTTAATATGAAAATTTAATAAAATTTAAAATGTTTATTAAATAAAAAAGTTTAATGAATAAATAAATATTATACACACAGCTTATATTTAAATTATTAAAAATATGGATAGGCGGGACCCACTTCTCATAGAGGTAGAAAACTGTAACCCCTCCCACGTGAACAGGAGCTTTTTTGTGTGCAAACTGTCACCCCTCCCATGCGCCCCCTTCTCCCGGTCCAGTGGCTGATTCCGTATACAAACGAGATAAGCACTGTATTTGCACGTTAAAATCAAGTTTTTGCACCACTTCGATGTACACCACAAGTTATATCACCAAAGTGATCGTTGGCGTCAAGTTCTAGCACCACCAGTGTAATTGACTCTTCTTCATCCTATGTAACTCCCTGAATGTTAACTTCAGGCGGGCAGTCCGTAGTTCCGATCAAAAAAAAAGGAGTGCAAGCGGATCAATGCTAGCCACAAGATCAGGTTGGATCGTGCTTTAGATACAACATATATATTGGTGTCCTTGCTCTTGTTTCTACGTTTTGATCCAGTAGATGGAGGATGCTCGTGGATCTCTAGCTAGTTGCAGTTGCAAACCTGGCTTCGAGCTGCTCGCATCCCAGATGGTTGCTACCGTTGTTCGTCAGCACAACTTCACCAGTGTTCGTCGAGGTGGTCTGCTACCGGCGACACTTCATGCAACCCAGACGTTCATCAGTGTTTGTCGAGGTGGTCTGCTTCCAGCACCATTGCATGCAAACTAGGCGTTCATCAGTGTTCATCGAGGTGGTCTGCTGCGGAGAATGCCTAGTCTGCAGCTCTGCAGCTCTGCGCTCTTTGCGTCCAGCTCCAGCAGTAGTCCTCCGTGCAAGCCAACAATAGGGTGCTACTTCCCCACACCTCATTGCAGAAACTCCATTGGAAGATCATCCTTGCACTTGTCCCTCGCGGCTTGTCGTAGTTCCTAGCACAATGTTCAACTAAGTTTCAGCAAGGTATGTGCATCCAGAATTCCAGATACCTCCCATTTCCACGGATGAGTCCAACTCCACTTAAATAATCCTGGTTTGCTCCTTTTGTACTGCTCTTTCTCTCCTAAAACATGAGTGCATGACTAGTTCTGTTTGTTTGGGTGCTATCATGGGTAGAGAGATAGAACATGGATGGGCAGAGAAGTAGAGAAGTAGAGACTTCTTTTTTGCGAGAAGAGAACTAGAGACTATGACTAGCTACATGCAACGATAGATGTCAGCACATGCTTTATAACAACGGATCGTACTCAGATGGTTGATCTAATATCTTCTCTGCCTAAAACAAAGATATCTTCCAAGAAATATATTTTTACACCATAAATTAAGTCACATGGTTCATATGCTTTAATCCAGTCTAGTAAAATCATAGATGAGCTAACTTCTTCCATGTTTATTCCTCACTGGCCAGTGGTGATACTATATACGTGGTGACAAGGTGGTCCTCTCCTTGTTTTCTCCCTATTAATTAGTGTGCCCACCATCTCTTCAATTTGACACTGCAAATCGGTACTTGCGAATTTCGATTGTGGAAAGACTCGTGTTCAGTCAAAATCACCAAAACGATCAAATGAATTTCTTTGAAAATTGACAAATTGCAGTCATGTATTTTGAATGTGATCTGTAATCTAATACATATAACTGGATGGGACACCATGTCTTAGACGTTCACCATCCTAGTCCGAGTGCTTCTTCATTGAAATGAAGATCTAGGGATTCGATTCTTTTGCTAAAAACAATTCGCACTGACAAAGAAACATGATTACAAATCTCAAATTGGCTTCCACACCCTTCGTGGACTCTTGAGATGGGCAGAATAAAAGCGAAAACTATTATTTAGAACTACCTACCAGAAGACAAAACTCCTACTAGTATAAATCAAACAACTCATGAATGTCACAAGTAGTACACATGCTTCCACAACCCGTCTTGTGAGTTTTGGGTGGTAATCATAGCTTTTGTTTTTAGAATATGGGTGGTAATCATAGCTTGTGAGGATGCATGCATATTGCTCATACTTAGGATTAGGAGGCATCGGAAGTAGAACTATTCCTACCATGTTTGTTCTGGGTGTTATGATCAACATAGTCAAATATGGATTCAGTCTTTCTTCCCGCTCTCACAAGGCTCATCTTGTTCATGTGGTTCGTTGAACAAATTAAATGTTGAAGAGTTAAGGCCTTCTCTTATAATAAAAGAAGAAGTAAGGTCTTCTATCATTTCTCAAAAGAAAAAAACTGAAGATGCAACCCTAAAAAGGAAACTATGTCCTTTTTTGTGACTACTCGTTTTAGGACATCACCATGTCATGAAAGGGATTCACTTGTTTTAAGGATTGGGATACGACAAATCAGCGCGACACATCCATGACCGCTACCACAATAACCATAATTACGTCACAACATCCATTTTTACGGTGAGTGTGTTGCAACATCACTGGATTGTGCAGCTGGGTTGGCTCTGTAGGGCGAAATTTTGAATGTTTCGCTGCATTTTTTCTCTTAAATGTGCCTCACCCTTCAAATTCCATCATCATAACAAAGTATTAGCAAAGTATAGCAAGATAACATAATCACTTCTAGTTATTATAAGATATATAACAATCACCAATAGAACATTATCCAAATAACTTCAGTAACTAAGTTTTTCCCTCCAACGCTTTGCAATCCCTCTTGTCATTGCTGCTTATTCCATTGCCAATACGTCCATGTCTTAAAATCCCTCTGTGTGGCCATGGAAACACGCAAGGTATTGGCAATGCTTCTTCTGTTGAGCCGTGCATCAATGGACGTATTGGCAACGGAATCCCTCTTGTCGTGGTGGTGGACGTCATAAGCTCGTACAGGGACATGGACGTATTGGCACCATTGGCACCCCTCCTGTATGCCTCATCGACCACCTTATTGAGCATCCTTGCGCGCACTTAAATGTTTCTTTCTCTTGGCTCTTTTTGCAGCATTGCCATGACCCATGAGTCAATGTGATTGGAAAACCATGACAAGTATTTTTTTTTACAAAAAAGTTAACGAATCGATGTCCCATGGTGTGTACTCTGGTTTAGGATATTAGTATGCTACAAATGAGTTCACATTAAAAGTACATAGACACGATAGGTATTCTCATGCTTTTAACCGGACTCTACTAATAGGAGTATGGAAGAATTTGAAACAATTGTTCACAAGCAATTGCCCAAGGAAGCAATTACACGCGAAGGGGATTAGGTTTTTCAGATGTTTTACCACAGTTATTTTATATTACTGTGGAAAGCTCAAATGTATCGAATTGCTCACCAAAAAAGAAAATGAAATTACACTTGCTGACACCATTGCTCACACGTTAGAAGGAAATTTTCTTACATGAGACATTGTGATAATGTAGTACAATATATTGGTACATCCCTCTAGCCCAATGTGTATTTTCTGCCAGAGGCCTGACCCTTGAAATACATGAAAAAGAGAGGTACTATGCAGGGAACACGCGAAAATGTCAGAGCTGGTGAAGGTAAGCGGCACTCTAAGAGAGAGAGAGAGAGAGAGAGAGAGAAATCTTCATGCTCCATACCGAGAGGAAAAGCCGATATATCTAAGGCAACTGTTCCCAGCATATATATATATATATATATATATATATATATATATATATATAGAGAGAGAGAGAGAGAGAGAGAGAGAGAGAAATTTTGGCCGGTCTGCCCCCAGCCGCTTGATTCAGCCACACGCGACCGTTCGATTGGAACCCCTCGCGTTCGTCTTCTTCGTTCCGCCTCGCCTTGTACGACGCCGCGCTCGCCAGCCACCACGCGCCGCCTTGCTCGTCCTGAGCCCCGTCCTCGCCAGCTACCCGGCGTTGTCACCGCCGGCCGCCATCACAGCCGCATCTCCTCCTCACCCGCCATGGTCACCATGGGCACCGAGTTCCCAGCTCGCCTCGCTGTAATCTCCATTAGCCGGTTGAAGCTTTCCCAGTCGCCGGTTGAAGCTTTCTAGGCCGCGGTTGCAGCTTTTTTGTGCTCGGTGCCCCGACCACCAGCTTCTCCGTATTTTCGGTTGAAGCTTTCCTGTCGCCGGTTGTAGCTTTATAGGCCGCCGGTTGCAGCTTATTTTGCGGAAGTGCCCCGACGACCATCTTCTTCGTTGTTCTTTGAAACTTTTTATGTTGCCGGTTGAAGCTACCTAGGCCACAGGTTGTAGCATTTTTCGCTGCCGGTTGCGGCTTCTCTCACTCGCTGGGCGCAGCCCCCGCCTAGCTGGTTCCAGCAAAATTAACAGCCGGTTGTAACATTTTCCACCGTTGGTTCCAGCTCCGCCGCAGGCTAGTTGTAGCTTTTCTTGCATACAAGGCGCAGCTTCCCTCGCAGGACAACTCCGGCGACCGCCCTCTCCCTATGGTTCCAGCATGATCACTCGCTGGTTCCAGTGATTCAGACCGTCGGTTGTAGCAAAAACCGTCTCCGGTGATGCATGGGTGCCGCCGGGGTACGCAGCAAACATGGTTCCATTATGGCGGCTGGAGCTTGCAGCACGGCCATGGCGTCGCCGTGACGAGGAGGACGACGACGGTCGAAGCCGCACAACCATGGCTTCCATGGCAGTGGGGTTGGGCGCCATGGCCGCAGGGAGCAAGTGGGGATGCAAAAATTGAAGAGAGGGACGGATGTGAGAGGGGCTAGCCGGCCACGGTGGAGGGCAAGGTTGGGCACCGAGCGGGCCGTGAAGCTGCTGTAGCTAGCGCATGGATAGTGGGCGAAGAAGGGGAAAAGGCGAGGCAGCAAATTAAGGAAGAAGACACCCACGAAGGGATAAGGTGGGCCTGCAGCGAGAACGAGCGGTGCGACCGCCCGAACGCTCGGCCGGTCGACCGTATGTAAACGTTTCCCTATATCTAATGGATGGATGGTGGAGACGGTGTTTCACAATAGTGCAAAAAGGTGGCATTGCCAGCTGCAGAGACCTATAAGAAGGTTGATGAGCCGATAGAGAAAAATGAGGTAGCAGAGACCAAACCGTATCATGTCATTGTGGTTACGAGCAGACATTTTTGAAGTCTGAGGAGGAGTTTTAGAATGCCGTGGCAACCGGAGATGTGGTAGTAAGAGACCGACTAGAGATCGGGGCAAAGGACGGTGAAGATGGTAACTGCTTAATTATTATTTTCAGTAATAAAAGTTCATTTTAGTCTTAAGCTACGCAAAGTAACAATTTTCACGGAAATTATTTGTTTCTTTAAAATATCATATTATAGAGCTTTTTTATATGGAAGAGTTTTTTGCATCAGACGCCCATTCATTTTGGCTTGCTGTTCCTATAACTCCCTACGATTTGGCGATGGAAACAAATAGGCCTGGCCTAGTACATTATTTTATCGATCACTCTGTCTGGAGCGAAGCAACATGGAAGCTTCTCGCAAAGACATCAACATTTGACTTGTGCTGGGGAAACAAAAACAATCTGTTCTTTCCCAAGAAGTTTCAGTACCAACTCGATTAAAATAGCCTCGATATTAAGCCAGTCCCATACCCAAGCGCTATAAAATACCACAAAGTCACCGGCCATTACCCAGAGACCTCACAATCTCACCATCAATCTATATTTGACTTCCAGCACAGCTACCCGAGCGAAGATGAGCGCACCGGCGGCCGTCAGGGTGATCGGCGCTTTCGACAGCCCGTTCAGCCACCGCGCCGAGGTCGCCCTGCGCCTCAAGGGCGTTCCCTACGAGCTTATACTGGAGGAGCTCCACAACAAGAGCGAGCTGCTGCTCACGAGCAACCCCGTCCACAAGAAGGTGCCCGTGCTCCTCCATGGCGACCGCGCCGTCTGCGAGTCACTCATCATCGTCGAGTACGTCGACGAGACCTTCGACGGACCACGACTCCTACCGTCCGACCCATATGACCGCGCCATGGCCCGCTTCTGGGCCCGCTTCATCGACGACAAGGTACGTACATGCCCTGATTGAACTAGTATCTCTAGTAGCGACCTTGTTTCAGCTGTCCTGTACTTACTCGTGGTTATGCACGGACTCATTTTGGCTGAGGGAGAGCAGTGCTCGAAGCCGTTCTGGCTGGCGATGTGGACGGACGGCGAGGCGCAGAAGGGTTTCATGAAGGAGATCAAGGAGAACTTCGCGCTCCTGGAGGCGCAGCTCGAGGGGAAGAGGTTCTTCGGCGGCGACACAATTGGCCTCGTCGACATAGCCGCCTGCGGGTTCGCGCACTGGCTCACCGTGTGCGAGGAGGTGTCCGGGGTGACGCTGGTCACCGCCAAGGAGTTCCCTCGCCTCTGCCGCTGGGCCAAGGAGTACGCCTCCGACGAGAAGGTCCGGGCGTGCCTGCCGGACAGGGCGCAGATGCTCGCCCATTTCACGGCCAACAAGGAGATGTTCATGGCCATGGCAAAGTCAATGCTGCCAAAATAATGTGATGTATGTTGATGTCGAAGTGGATGCGTGCATGGGAAGATATTGTAGCCCAGAGCCCACGGTCGTCATGTCATGGAATAAAAAAAACCACGTTTACCAGTATTAATCAGCCATCGGATGAATGTATCAACTTTGTTATATCGAATTGAGTCACAGTCACATTACTCCTCTCGCAACACTTGACAGAACTTCGTTGTCGTCGTATGGTTTAAGGAGCACACCGGCTGTGTGCTCCACTCCTCCGGTCAAGAAGTTCACAGAATGGCTGATGCTGAGGGTAGCGGTAGTTGACCGGGTTAGATATATTGAATTGGGTTTGGGTGTGTGTAAAGTATTATAGTACACGCCAATATGCCATGGTTTAATTGGCTGAGCAAGGCCCTAAAGTCCTCTTCTGCTCCTGAGCTCATCTGAGCATACGATGAACAGTAAAATCTAAAAAAAAAAGAATTAAAAAAATTATGAATTTTTCTTGACAAATGTTTTAGGTGCTTGGCAATTAACGATGAAATGACATTTGCTGAATTCATGGCGAAAAACGAAATCAGCACTCTAAAATATTTCGAAAATAGAATTTTTGAATGTCATTTTATGATACATTTCAACATTTCCATAAGAAACTTCTACAGAAATGTTGTTGAAATGTAGAAAAACATTTTCCATACAAGTTGAAATCTACTTCGGAATTATTATTTTCTAAGTTACTGCAATATTTATTTTTATATACGAACATTTTACTTAGACGATGAAACATATTTGAGAAAACCTTTTATATGTGCACCATTTTATCGATTCACATATTTTTAATAAGTTGTTTGGATATTTTTATTTCTCAAGCCTACCTATCTAGTTATAAAGCATGGACACTTTCATACACACCAGAATATCTTAAAAAAAAATACTGTCTAGTTTTCCAAATTATAATATAAATTTATTTTTACAAATGGTTTATTTTTATACTCGAGCACTTTTCACGATTATCATGGATATTTTATTCAGTATACATGAATAAATTTATCAAACATGAAGACATTTTTACAACTAGTTGAAACATTTATTTCTTGAATGATAAAGTATATATTTTATATTTATTAAAGTGTTTTGGTCATATATTTTTATCCTAAAGAATATCTATTTTTATTATTTTAAAAATAAAGAACAAATAAGTTAATGGTCCTCACCGGTATCCGACGCATGGAGTGCGCGCTTCAGCTTAGGTTGGATTCTATCCCGATTAAGATCCTTGCGCCTAGTAAATGCCATGAGCATTGTTCGCGTACGTGGGATTCGAGGGCGGAAACGTTCAACATGGGTGTGACGGCTCTACTTTAAGTAGCCCAAACTTGCCCAACATGATAGTTTTGGCAGCGCAACATGTATATCCATTGGTGGCGATGTTGTCAGCCACTTGTCTTACGGGTTGGCAGCATTGTCTGACAGCTAACAAGATGATGTAGGAGGCCTATAGAAGTTACCACATCAGATTTATGTTGACTTCAAACAGAGATGAGAGACAAGAAAAGAGAAGAAGTCTAAGATCCACAACCGGCTACAACACATGAGCCAATAAGCTTCGTGAGAGAATAGGTGCGGAGGTAGAAAATTTAGCCATTGAGTTCGATCAATGGGCTGATAAAATGGCCGGACGTGTCGCAACGTGCAAACAGTGTCGCAAGTCATTCAAACCTGGCATGGATGCCTCATATGTTTGTGCCAGGCTCCTGCAAGAAGTTGGAGTCATTTATCAATAGTAAAAAAAACTACAGTTGAGAGGTGTCTGACAGAATAGGCCAGACGGGTGCACCTGTGAGCATGTAGGTTTCCCTAATTATGATACTTCTGTTATTTACAACTAGTATCATTATAAATCGACATGAACATTTTCTTATGTCCCAAACATTTCTTGAAATTTATCAATAATTTTGGAATTTCAAATTGTGCATGGAAATTTTACTAACTCGATTTTTTTTTTAAAAATCGTTAACAAATTCCTAAAACATGATGACTATTTTGAACATAAAGTGCAAAGCACGTACTATTTAAAAAATATATGTAAATTTTTTTAAAAACCAAAATATTTCTGAAATTTGTAAATAAAAATTCAAAAATGGGAACATTCTATGAAATTCCGGAATATCTTTTAAAATTGTAAACAATATTTGAAAACAAGAACATCTTTTTTGGTATATTAATTTTTTTTCAAATTTTGGAACATGTTTCAAAATCAAAAGGGATAATAAAGTCAAAAAGGGTAAAAATGAATAAACAAAAAAGAGAAAAAAATAATAGAAAATAAAAAAACCGCTTAGGCCTTGCCTAACCTGGCGACGATATCGCTGACGTCGGTCGCTTGTTGGGCTGGCCTGAGGTTTGCGGAATTTAAAAAAAGTTCATCAATTTTGAGCGAAATGTTCACAAAATTCCAAAATAATGTTCACTAGAAAATGTTGCAATTTTTTCAATAAACTGAGAAAGATTCACAAACTGAGTTTTAAAATTTTAAATATTTCTTGCATTTGTAAAAACAATAAAAAAGAAAACAAAAAACCAGAATAAAACATAATAAAACATAATAAAACCCTGTTCGAAAAACACAAAAAAGTCTGGCCTAAAGTTCACAAAGTCATATTTGCCACATAAGAACCGAAAAAGAAAGCAAGTGGGCACAAGTAACCTATCCCGGTTGGTTACTACAACTTGATTTAAACCTTGAGGGTTGGAGTTTGAATCTCCCGTGACGCAATTTTCTGAAGATTAAAAAGAGAGAGAGAAAAATCCGTATATGGGCGGTACGTACATTAGGCCACATGTTTTGAAGATTAAAAAGAAAGAGAAAAAAAATCCTTGTATGGCCGGTACGTACACAGGCCGCGTATCGCCTCCGTTGATGTGTTTAATGGGGTTGTCCCGAAGTAGATGTCAAAAGGTAATGAGCTAGCCGGCAGCCAAGAATCCATGCAATATCTGACGCCATCGTTTCAATCGGCTTGGACACCACACCGTTTGTGCCCGCCCATTCTGTCTCGCCCTAAATGGAATGGCTCTCTTAGTTGAGGAGTGGCAAAGTCTCATCTAACTCCCACTATTTAATTAATCAGGTAAGAAATAAAAGGAAAAATTCACACAGCGTAAAATCAAACGATGTAGGAGTTATATGAGACTGAGTTATTTCTCATCTTGAGGAGAACTAGACAGAACCTAATTAATTCTTAGTCGTGAGAAATCCGTGAAAGCCCGTAGAATCTGCTTGATCGTAGGAGCCTGTTGCTGGTCACCACTAAATGAGGGATGCTTTTGACCTCCCCAAATGCTTTCACATAGGCACGGGATAAAAGTTGAAATTCTCGTTCAGTGCAGTGCATCACCATAATGTAGAAAACAAAGCCACTGGTGGCTTTCTATCCCAGGGACAAAATTGACTAAATGCATAACAGAAAAGGGAATACTTGCGAAGCACGTGGGTAAATCCCACACCATGATACCCACAGCATGTACACGGCCAAAGTACACCCCTAGTAATAATGGTTTGCTAAATTAGGACGACTAAACAATTGAAGCTCGGTGTCACTTTCTGCACCAGTTCGTCAAGCACAACGACCTCAGCATGTGCCTCAGTGCTCCCATCACTGAAGACATCTCTAAGATGACAGAGATGCTTCCTCACGTGCTTCCCAGCGGCACATTGACGAAGAGTCCTTGTGCTTCTTCCTTGGGTATTTAGTATTCTTCAGAAACAATGTTTCCATAAGCTTCTGCAAGGCATGTGTATCTAAATGCCTCCCATTTCCATGTATGCATCCAACATCGCCTAACTATTTCTACTTTTGCTCGTTTGTTTGTTTGTTTGCTTGTTTATTTTGTGAAGAACCATTACTCGTTTCTTACCGTTGTGTCCTTGCTGAATAATTGGTTCTTGACTCTGTTTCCCGTGTTTGTTTGGGTGGTAATACTCTTTGGTGTTTGGGTGAAAATACTATTGGGTGAAGAGAGCAAATATGGCTAGGAAGAGTGGAGAGATGAATACTAGCTACGGATGTGCATCTCTAGGAAGTAGTATGGGCATGCTTTATAATGTTGGATTATGCTCATACAGTCATCAGTGTTTATTAAGAAAATTAACAAGAAAAGAGGTAGATTTTTGAGGCGCTCAAGAAATGTGATGGCAATTTCGAATGAGAACTTCAAATGTGGTGGTTTTTTACAATTCATTCGCCACAACTGAGATCACCCACAAGAGGGACACAATGCACCACGCCCGTAGTGCCCGCCCAAGATGGACGAGGATTTTCACCCCCAAGTGCTAGCTAGAGGAGCGGGGCGGAGGGAGGCCAAGGCGGTGCCCACAAGAGGAACGCGACACTGGCAGCCAGACATCATCACCGTCAATGCATGGAGTTTTCGCTCGGTACCTCCTGCACACCTCACCAAAGGGACCCAAGCCACGAGAGACCCCCAACGGGGACCAACCATGATGAATGGAAACTCAAGATCCAGATCATAGGTGGACCATCATCGAAGACAATCGCCTCACTAGGATCACTTGCCCGTGGCACACCTCTCCATCCACATGATCAAGGAAAGCGGCCAACACACCTACAGCACCGCTCGCCAGAGAGCCAATTGTGTTGTACCATGTGCCTGCATTGTAGTGGATAATACAACATTCATATTACATATAATATCATACACCACTGGTAGAAAATGGGCCTTTAGTCCCGGTTCGCAAAGGCCTTTAGTCCCGACTGTGCAACCGGGACTAAATATGCGCGACTAAAGAACCCCCCTTTAGTCGCGCCTCTTACGAACCG
This sequence comes from Triticum aestivum, assembly GCF_018294505.1. Lineage (NCBI taxonomy): Eukaryota > Viridiplantae > Streptophyta > Magnoliopsida > Poales > Poaceae > Triticum > Triticum aestivum. The sequence goes on along the minus strand of NC_057802.1, from coordinate 582,658,308 downwards.
CGACTAAAGGCCCATCCACGTGGGCACCAGGGGTCTGTCGGGGCGGAGGACCTTTAGTCCCGGTTCTCGTGGCTAACCGGGACTAAAGGCCCGTTCACGTGGGCGCCAGGGGTCCGTCGGGGCGGAGGACCTTTAGTCCCGGTTCTCGTGGCTAACCGGGACTAAAGGCCTCCTCCGCAGGTTTAGGGTTTTAGCCTCCCTAAACCTGGTTTCTTTTTAATTTGTAGTGTTTTATTTCTTTTATATTTTATTTTGTGTTTTATTTTAATTTTGATGAAGTTTCAGTACACATATTCTATGCTACTATATACATGCATATGAAATTTCAAACAAGAAGAATTCAAGAGGAATATATAATATATATTCAATCTCGGGTGACCATATACAACTTCGAACAAGTTTCCATACACAATTAGGATGGATGACCATATACAACTTCGAACAAGTTTCAATCTCGGGTATGCATATAAATTTCTTCGTCCTCGGTATAGTGTTCTCCTTTAGGATTGATGACTTCCCTCATGAAAAATCCTGCTAATTCATCTTGAATTGGTCGGAAGCGAGCTTCTGGACTAAGCCTCCTCCGCAAGTTATCCGTCGCCTTCCGCACGCTATCCGATGCCTTCCGCTCAGAGGTGTGTCTCCGGATGTTCTCACAAACATAGTATCCACATAGATTGGTCCCCGGTGGCTGCTTATCCACATTAACTAACCTTCTAAAATCTAGCTCATGTTTGAATTCACCGACAATTTCTTCTGAGAACCGTCTCCAAACCCTACAGGGCAAAGAAAATTAAATGAACAAGGGAGTTATTAGTTACTTGATATTAGGAAATGAACGAAAGAGACCGATCGATATAGAGCTCAAATGATTGAAAATAATTACTTTTGCAGCATTTTTCTCATGTCGGCCCAACGCTTTGGATCCGAATCCATAGAGTCCATGATTAGAACTCTGGAGGTGTGAAGTTCAATATTTAGCAGAATCCAGTGGAACCTGCGGACACGTTACATGCACAGTCATGCATAACTCATCGATTAGACATACCATGCATGGAGTAAACAAAAGAGAATGGGCACAAGAGAGAAACACTCACCCAAAATGGTAAGGAAATAGAATATGACTTTTGAGTTGATGCTTTCTAAGAAACTTGTACAAGTCTTTCTCCACGTCTTCGGGGTGATTTTGTAACACATGTTCATTAACGATATGTGGGTCAATGAACCCAACATCATGGATGTTTCTTATTTTGCATTCCCAAATCTTCAATCTGCATAATAGCGTACGCAACAATATAGTTAGGACAATATATATATATATATATATATATATATATATATATATATATATATATATATATATATAGTGCAGGCAATGAAGAACGAGATGAGGTAGAAATAAATCACTTACAGAACGTAGCAACTCAGCATAGATTTGTCGAGGTCGCGCAGATTGAACAGCTGGAACAATTCACTCATATGAACTTGTACAGAGTACCGTTTGGTGTGATGCTCCTCTGTAACATCCGCATAAACATATTCTTTGTCGGCCCATGTTATGAATTGCTTGTACCAACGTAGCAGATTTCGCATTTGTGGTGGTAGACTCTTTTCCCGCGCAGGCTCGACGAGAGGCCCATTCCGCACATATTGTAATGCTATCTCACATACTGGCGCATCCTCAAGGCCTAAGAAGGCACGAAGAGTCAAACCCATCTCGGACGCTTGTTTCATGGCACTCGCTACAGTCAATCCAAGTGCTGCCGCAGCTGCTATGATCTCGGGGTCCTCTTCCGGACCGGCTTTCACTATGAGCGGGGGGATCGATTGTTTATTCTGCATCCCGAGCTGGTCAACTTGTTTCCCGCTTTTTTTACTTTCTTCTTTCTCCTCCTTCAATATTTTTGCTTGCCTACGAAGTTCATGTCCATAGTCGTCAGGCATATTCAGCTCGGCTTGGGACGGTGTCGTCAAAAAATCCTTAGCCCACTTCTTTTGCTTCTCAGTGAATACTTGCTTGGGCTCAGGCTCTTTTATCGCCTTCATATCCGCCTTCCATTTCTCATAATGAGCAGACGCGGCCAATTTGGTTTCAGCTTCACTAAGTTCCCAAGGCCTTGGGAGGAGAGGCTTCAGTGATGGCTCCGGTACCCTTGTGGTCTTAGGTACATAAGGGTCCGGGTTAATAGTCCAGGAGCGGGTTTCCTTGCTGTCCGCCTGCTTCTGCTTCTTCGCCGGAGGTGGATTGGGGGGCGTCGTACCCGCCGGAGGAGGATTGGGGGGCGTCGTACCCGCCGGAGGTTGTGGATCGGGGGACGGCGTCGAATGGCGTGAAGGAGGTGTAGGTGAACCACCACGACCACCACCACCGCCACCACCACCACCACCACCACCATCGGAGGGGGGTGGACTTGTTAGCCTTGGCGCCTCGCCTGGAAACACTATGTACTTCTTTTTCCATAGAATGATCTGGCGCTTGACATCTCCAAGTCTTCTCTCCCCTTCGGGTGTAGCTTTGTCAATCTCCAGGTCCTCAAACCCTTGGACTATGTCTTCCACCGTGACACGAGCATAGCCATATGCAATGGGGTTGTTGTGGTGGAGTGCTCCAGGTGTACAGGGTAAAGCACTGCCGCTAGCTACCTTCGTGGAAACGTTCCCCACGGGATAATGCAGATCACATTCTTTCATCTCCTTTACATCATCCACGGGGTAGTGAGGCTCCGGTGCACGAATCTCGATCATCGGTGCACTAGCACCAGGCGGGGCATCCGTGGAAGCCACGCTGCTTCTCCGCTGCTGGCTTCCGCGATCCGCTTCATGATCTTCATGCGGCCCTGCAGCCGATTTTTCTTTTACTAGTTCATGCACGGTCTGCTTCAACTCATGGAGTTCCGATGCAAACTTCGCCATAAGATCTGCATCCCGGTCCGTCTTTCTCTTACGGCTTCTGTAACAGTACGGGTCATTGTCCTGGGAAAACCCTACTTTCCACGGAACTTTGCCTTTGCCTCGTACACGTCCTCCGTGTTCATCATTCCCGAGGGCTGTTGTCAGTGCGTCTTTCTCTCTGTTGAACTTGATCAAGCCCTCTTGAGCTTGGGTCATTGCGTCAATAAGGGCTTGGGTGGGAGCAAACTTTTTCTTCCGGTGAACACACACCCCTGTCTCCGGGTCTAGCGATCCCCCATGCCCGTACCACCAGCTTTTGGCCCTTGGGTCCCATCCCTCTGTACCTAGAGGGATTCCTCGCACCCTCAGGTCCTCCTCCATCTTCTGCCACTTAGGCTCCGAAAGGCGGTATCCTCCTGGCCCCATAATATGATGGAACTTTTTCTTACTCGCATTATCCTTATTTTTTTTCGATATTTCCTTGAAATGCTCCGATTGCTTTTGCCTCACAAATTCTGGCCAATCATCTTTCAGTTTCTCATGTTGTCCATTGAAATCCGGAGTCTTGCCCTTGTTGACATAGTCACGGGTTAAATTTTTCTTGAAGTTCCGGAATGCTTCGCCCATCTTCTGAAGAGCGAACTCTTTAACTAGCCTCCTCCTCTCACGTCCACCCGGAACCTCGTTACCGAATTCATCGACTTTGTTGTATTCCGGAGGTAGAATGAAATGTTCCATAAGCTTTCTCCAGCAATCCTTTTTCGTTCTCTTGTCGACAAAACTGAAACCAAGACGTGCCTTCTTTGGCTCCTTCCATTCCTGGACGGTGATCGGGACGTTGTCTCTAACAACGACTCCGCATTGGTTGATAAACTTTGAGGTGTGCTGTAGGGGCTTGCCGGTTTCACTGACAAACTCAATGGCATATGTTTCTCCTGTTTTCATCGCCTTGGATTTGCCACGCTTTGTCGTACTCGATCCGGCCGAGGGCTAAAAAAAGAAAGAGAGTCGCGCGCGTTAATACATATGTATTCACATTTCAGTAAGTTTGTATCACGAGAGGCTCAATGTATATATATACCTCGCCGGAGGTGGTTGCTACTTGCAATTCGAGATCGTCGTTTGTTGACGGTTGACCTCCGTCGACAATGTCCGTTCCTTCACCTTCTTGATCATCGACAATGTCTGTTCCACCGTCAAGGTTCAGAAAAGAAGAGACTACATCCTCTTCTTGCTCATATTCTGAGCCCGGCACATATGGAATCTCGTTGTTGATGATGCCCATTAAATAACGTTCAGCCTCCGGATCCCTAAGCGGCTCGGCTCTATCGTCCGCCATATGTCACTCCTGCATGTAGTAAAAATTCTTTAAGTATAAAGAAATTAAAAAATAAGATTAAGGGGACATAGAGGAGGAGGAATTAAAAAATAAGATTATTAAGCACTGCCAAGTATTTTGTTTTTCCTTTTCTTCTTCCTTTTCTTTTTCCTTTTCTTCTTCCTTTTCTTCTTCCTTTTCTTTTTCCTTTTCTTCTTCCTTTTCTTTTTCCTTTTCTTATTTTGTTTTTCCTTTTCTTCTTCCTTTTCTTTTTTCCTTTTCTTCTTCCTTTTCTTTTTCCTTTTCTTCTTCCTTTTCTTCTTCCTTTTCTTTTTCGTTTTCTTCTTCCTTTTCTTCTTCCTTTTCTTATTCCTTTTCTTCTTCCTTTTCTTCTTCCTTTTCTTTTTCCTTTTCTTATTTTGTTTTTCTTGGTTTTCATTGATTTTCTTTGTTTCTTTCTCGATTTTCTTGATTTCATTCCTTTGCATTGGTTTCTTTTGTTTTGTTTTCTTTGTTTTTCTTTTTGGTTTTCATTGGGTTTCTTTGTTATTCCTTATCTTTTGTCGATTTTATCGGTTTCTTTTTGCTTCAACACGTGTTAACTTTTTCAACATTTTTCTTATACATCAGAAAGATTTTTATATATACATTTAACATTTTTTAAACACATGATTAAGTTTTTTTGAAAACTTATTTTTTTGGATTTCTTCCTTTTCTTTTTCAACATTGGGTTTCTTCCTTTTCTTTTTCCTTTTTGAACACATGGTCAACATGGCCGCAGGCAGCCGGCGGCGGGCGGCGGGCAGGGCAGGGGCAGGGGCAGCGGGCGGCGGGCAGGGGCAGGGGCAGGGGCGGCGGCAGGGGCAGGGCAGGGCGGCGGCGGCGCGCAGGGCAGAGCAGGGGCGGCGGCGGAGCTCACTGGGGGCAGGGGCGGCGGCGCGCAGGGCAGGGGAAGTGGGGGGCGGCGGAGCTCACTGGGGGCAGGGCGTCAGCGTCGGGGCAGCAGCGTGGCGGCGTCGGCGTCGATCGGCGTCGGGGCAGGGCTTCGGCGTCGAGAGGAGAATGGGAGGCGGCGGAAAATGCTAAGTGCTGTATATATAGACAGACCCTTTAGTCCCGGTTGGGGACGCCAACCGCGACTAAAGGTACCCTTTAGTCCCGGTTGGGGACACCAACCGCGACTAAAGGGTACCTTTAGTCGCGGTTGGTCTCCCCAACCGGGACTAAAGGGTATTTCGCGCCGCTTGCGTTCCCGCGCGGAAAGGGCCTTTAGTCGCGGTTCGTGTCACGAACCGCGACTAAAGGTCCTTTTTCATATACTTTTCAGAAAATAAAACTAATTCATTTTAAAATCTTAAAAATACAATTATATATCAAAAAAATCAGAAAAATAAAACTAATTCATTTTAAAATCTTAAAAATACAAATAATATATCAAAAAATTCAGAAAAATAAAACTAATTCATTTTAAAATCTTAAAAATACAAATAATATATCAAAAAATTCAGAAAAATAAAACTAATTCATTTTAAAATCTTAAATATACAACTATATATCAAAAAAATCAGAAAAATAAAACTAATTCATTTTAAAATATTAAAAATACAAATAATATATCAAAAAAATCAGAAAAATAAAACTAATTCATTTTAAAATCTTGAAAATACAAATAATATATCAAAAAAATCAGAAAAATAGAACTAATTCATTTTAAAATCTTAAAAATACAATTATATATCAAAAAAATCAGAAAAATAAAACTAATTCATTTTAAAATCTTAAAAATACAATTATATATCAAAAAATCAGAAAAATAAAACTAATTCATTTTAAAATCTTAAAAATACAAATAATATATGAAAAAAATCAGAAAAATAAAACTAATTCATTTTAAAATCTTGAAAATACAAATAATATATCAAAAAAATCAGTTCATCGATCCCTTGAAGGTTTGACAAAAGGTTTGATACATCATTCAGTTCATCGACCAAATACAAATCATCTGGATTCGCCATCATACGTTTTAATTCACATGATCCATTCAACAAAGTTTGGTACAATAAATTATTACACATCAATTCTTCCCTTGTGTCCCTGCTTGCTTACGATTGTGCCGTATCCATGGAGCATCCTCATCATTTAACTTAATGCTTGGGTCAGTGTTCACTTTGAAGGGCAGAATTTCACCAAACATATTATAATCTTCTGACATGTCTGTCTTGTCCTCCACTCCCACGATGTTTCTTTTCCCTGAAAGAACAATGTGGCGCTTTGGATCATCGCATGATGTACTGATCGTTTTCTTATCTTTCCGTTTCCTCGGTTTGCTACTCATGTCCTTCAAATAAAAAACCTGAGCGACATCTTTGGCAAGGACGAATGGTTCGTCAAGGTAACCAAGATTGTTGAAATCCACCATTGTCATTCCGTATTGCTCGTCCACCTTTACCCCACCTCCTGTTAGCTTGAACCATTTGCACCGGAACAAAGGGACCTTAAAGGAGGGTCCATAGTCAAGTTCCCATATCTCCTCTATGTAACCATAATATGTGACCTTTTGCCCATTCTCGGTTGCTGCATCAAAGCGGACACCACTGTTTTGGTTGGTGCTCTTTTTATCTTGGGCGATGGTGTAAAATGTATTCCCATTTATCTCGTACCCTTGGAAAATCGTTATAGTCGAAGATGGTTTCTTGGCCAACATGTACAGCTGATCTCCAACATCATTGTCATTCATTAAATGTTTTCGCAACCAACTGCCGAAAGTCTCCATGTGGGCCTTTCTAATCCAGGATTCAGGCTTCCCCGGGTTGTCCGAGCGTAAAATATTCTTGTGTTGCTCGAAGTACGGAGCCACCAAGCTGGAATTTTGCAGAACTGTGTGGTGTGCTTCAGTCATAGAATGACCGTCCATACATATCGTTGATTTCCTTCCGATCGTGCCTTTTCCACTTAGTCTCCCCTCGTGCCGCGATTGAGGAATACCAATCGGCTTAAGGTCAGGAACATAGTCAATACAGAACTCAATTACCTCCTCATTTCCATAGCCCTTGACGATGCTTCCTTCTGGCCTAGCACGGTTACGAACATATTTCTTTAATACTCCCATGAACCTCTCAAAGGGGAACATATTGTGTAGAAATACAGGACCGAGAATGGAAATCTCTTCGACTAGGTGGAGCAGGAGGTGCGTCATAATATCGAAGAAGGATGGTGGGAACACCAACTCGAAACTGACAAGGCATTGGACCACATCGTTCTGTAACCGTGGTAGATCTTCTGGATTGATTACCTTCTGAGAGATTGCATTGAGGAATGCACATAGCTTCACAATGGCTACTCGAACATTTTCCGGTAGGAGCCCCCTCAAAGCAATCGGAAGCAATTGCGTCATAATCACGTGGCAGTCGTGAGACTTCAGGTTTTGGAACTTTTTCTCCGCCATGTTTATTATTCCCTTTATATTCGACGAGAAGCCAGACGGGACCTTCATACTGCTCAGGCATTCAAAAAAATGACCTTCTCTTCTTTGGTAAGAGCGTAGCTGGCACGACCTTGAAACCATTCCGGATGCCGGTCATCTGGGTCTTTCAAAAGTTGCTGGTCCTGCCGTGCTTCCTTTGTATCATTTGTCTTCCCATACACGCCCAAGAAGCTTAGCAGGTTCACGCAAATATTCTTCGTAACATGCATCACGTCGATTGCAGAGCGGACATCTAGGACTTTCCAATATTCTAGCTCCCAAAATATAGATTTCTTCTTCCACATGGGTGCGTGCCCGTCAACTCCCCGCGGAACTGATTGTCCGCCAGGACCCTTTCCAAAGATGACTTTCAAATCCTTGACCATATCAAATATCTCAGCACCAGTACGTTCCGCAGGCTTCGGCCGGTGATCTGCCTTGCCGTTGAAATGCTTGCCTTTCTTTCTTACGTTATGATTTCGGGGAAGAAATCGACGATGACCCAGGTACACGTTCTTCTTACAATTAACCAAACGTACACTTTCAGTCTCATGTAAGCAGTGCGTGCATGCATTGTATCCCTTATTTGTCTGTCCCGAAAGGTTACTGAGAGCAGGCCAATCGTTGATGGTTACAAAAAGCAACGCTCGTAGGTCAAATTCCTCTCCTTTGTGCTCATCCCAGACACGTACACCAGGTCTGGCCCACAACTGTAAAAGTTCATCAACTAATGGCCTTAGGTACACATCGATGTCGTTCCCGGGTTGCTTTGGACCTTGGATGAGCACTGGCATCATAATGAACTTCCGCTTCATGCACAACCAAGGAGGAAGGTTGTAGATGCATAGAGTCACGGGCCAGGTGCTATGGCTGGAGCTCTGCTCGCCAAAAGGATTCATGCCATCAGTACTTAGACCAAATCTTATGTTCCTTGCGTCAGCTGCAAAATCTTTGAACACTCTGTCGATCTTTCTCCATTGCGTTCCATCAGCGGTGTGTCTCAACTCCCCGTCGGACTTACGGTCCTCTTTGTGCCATCGCAACGACTTGGCATGCTTTTTGTTCCTGAACAGACGTTTCAACCGTGGTATTATAGGAGCATACCACATCACCTTGGCGGGAACCCTCTTCCTGGGTTTCTCGCCCTCAACATCGTCACCAGGGTCATCGCCTCTGATCTTATAACGCAATGCAGTGCATACAGGGCATTCATTCAAATTCTCGTATTCACCGCGGTAGAGGATGCAGTCGTTAATGCATGCATGTATCTTCAGAACCTCTAAACCTAGAGGGCAGACAACCTTCTTTGCTTCGTACGTACTGGCGGGCAACTCGTTATTCTTCGGAAACATATTCTTCAACATTTTCAGCAAATTTTCAAATGATGAGTCACCTACACCTTCCTGTGCCTTCCATTTTAGCAAATCCAGTGTGCAGCCCAGCTTTTTCAGACTATTATCGCATCCTGGATACAACGACTTTTTGTGATCCTCTAACATGCGATCCAAATTCTCCCTATCCTTGTCAGTTTCGCAGCGTCTCCGTGCATCAGCAATGGTCCGACCAAGATCATCAGCGGGCTCATCATGTGCCTCTTCTTCACCTTCACCTAACCCTTCCCCACCTTCAGCATCATCCTCCATGAAAGTATCACCGAAATGATCATGATAGTTGTCATCGATATCATCCCCTTCTTCATCTTCTTCCATTCTAACCCCTCTTTCTCCATGCTTGGTCCAACAATTATAGCTTCGCATGAAACCGTGCCGAAGCAGGTGCATGTGAACGTCTCTTGAGGAGGAGTAACCCTTCTGATTCTTACAGACAGCACATGGACAGATAATAAAACCTTGCTGCTTGTTCGCATTTGCCACTACGAGGAAATCTTTCAAACCCGTAGTGAACTCGCCGGAGAGTCGGGGACCGTACATCCATTGCCGATTCATCTGCATTATTATTATATAAAGTATATAATTAACCATCATGCATTTGTTAAACTAACTAGCTAGAAATAATACAAATTAAACAATGAACTACACACATGCATATTTTATCAATGACACATGAAAGGTTCAAGTTGCTAACCGCGATCGCGGAGGAAAAATAAATGAGAAAGCTCAAGTGTGGCTCGGACACTTCATATCATGTTTGTTTCAGGCTCTCGGGCATTTCATCGAACACCTTGTGTGCATAGGAGGAACCAAAAGCAAACCCACCACCCCCTTCTGAATATTGTGAAGTGAGCTGAGTGAAGTGAAGTGAGCTGAGTCCTATATATAGGGATGGGCCTTTAGTCCCAGTTGGCCTGGCCAACCGCGACTAAAGGCCTTCGGGGACCTTTAGTCCCGGTTGGCCAGGCCAACCGGGACTAAAGCCCCTCCTGTCCGCCAGCTGTCGACCGAGCGCGCTGGGCCCAGATAGTTGGTCGCGGGTCTCCTCCCGAACCGCGACTAAAGACCCCTTTTGTCGCGGTTCGATTATTTTGGGGACTAATGGGGGCGTATGGAAGCCTCTTTTTCTACTAGTGCACTAGTATTATATTGTCACTTGATGTCTTCATTTGTAGAATCTTAATACAAATCTGTGAATAGGATATATTTCTTATTAACGTTTTCCCTTTGATTTTATATGGTATTGTATTATAATATGATATTAGAATCTCCTCCCAACCTTAATTTCCACTTCCAGCTCATCAAGCGCATCCTGCGCTACCTACGTGGCACCACGCGACTCGGGCTGCAGATTCACTGTTCTGCTGCGTCAGAGCTCATCGCCTACTCTGACACTGACTGGGCGGCTGCCCTGACACATGCTGGTCCACATTTGGGTACTGCATCTTCCTCACCCCAACCTTCTCACATGGTCCTTGAAGCGGCAGAAAACCGTGTCTCGGTCGAGCACCGAACCTGAGTACCGTGTGGTGGCCAACATCGTCGGCTCGAGGCTGGATCAGTGGAGTGGTTGGCTGGAAATCGGTGGATCACTGGATGCTACTAGGTATTTTGACGGGTATGGTGAGTTTGGGGTTTAGGTACTGCCACTAGTGCAGAACCGGGCTTTAGCGCTGGTTGGTAAGGGCCTTTAGTGCCGGTTCTGCAACTGGCACTAAAGATTGGAGACTAAAGCCCCCCCCCCTTTACTACCGGTTCGGCACGAACCAGCGCTAAAGTGCCACCACGTGGCACGAGCCAGGCCCGGGTGCCGGTAGACCATTAGTACCGGTTGGTAGCACCAACCGGTACTAAATGTTTGGGGGGGGGTTGGTTTTAATTTTAATTTTTTCATTAATTTTGTGTTTTCCATTTAATTCTTTTTTGTTTGCTGGTATTTTACGATACTACATATTGTACCCGTTATGCATATATATAAATAGATTTTCTCGTAGAACCGATCATATATATATATATAATCGAATGTCTCACAACCACCATTAATTATTCACACATACACATGTATATATATACAATTTCTCCTACATGTTGCCTTGGTGCCTTCGGAGCACGATGACAAGTGGTTCATGGGGGCGGTAGCGGGTAATAGTATTCTCCTTTTGGATCTATGACCTGGTCGAGCAAAAATCCCGCTATTTCCTCTTGAAATGCTTGTATGCGCTCCTCTGGTAGGAGCTGGTCCCGCACCTCTTTGAACTGTTAAGAAGGAGATCAATATGCATGTGTATTAGTTGTGTGACTAGATATCGACAATCATGTAAGATTTGTGATTAGTGTTCTGGCAAACGTACCCAGTCCTGTCTATCAGATCTGCTCCTTTCGAACGCCATCATGCGATGTTCTCGCAAACGTAGTATGCACACACTTCAGTCCCCGGCGCTTGCTTCAGGGCCTTTACGAGAATAGAATTTAATCAGATAATATTAATCAAGCATGTTAATTAATTAATGGTATTGAAACAAGAATTAAAGAGATGGTAGCTAGCTAGCTAGTACTACTTAATTACTTACCTTGGGTCGATACCAACATAGCTTTTGTTGCCATTTTCCTGGAGTCACTTTGATGTACTTTGCCCAAGCCCTGCCCGCCGGCAAAGAAAATTAATAAAGGGGTTATTAAAAATAGTTCATATCAGGAAATGACGAACTAAATAGGCCGAGATATAGTTAATAATGATTGAAATTACCTGTTGACTATCCCCTTCACGATGCTGTAGTCACTATCTTTTTTAAGTAGTGAGTCCAGTACTTCAACTTTTCCTTCGTCAACTTTAATGTCTAACAAGATCCAGTGGAAGCTGCATGCGCATACGTTTGCATGTATAAATTAAGCGGGCATGTGCATAACACTAATCAACTATAACCCTAAACCCTATACACTTATTAACATCTAGCTAGTAAGCAAAAACAGAATTTGTAGTACAAGACAGTGTGACTCACTCGAAGTTGTAAGGAAGTAGTATATCTTCATTGCTATTGAGGCGCTTCAAGAACTCTACCATGTTTTTCTCTACATCTTGTCTACACCATTCCAATTTCCATGTGTATTCATTAACGGTATTTGGGTCAATGAACCCAATGCCATAGCGTTCCAGCTTTTTTCATTTCATACATCTTCATCCTGCATAATACCACAGAAAAGAATATATAGTGAGGATATATAATTACAGGTAATTAATGATCAATCAATGAGCACTAGAGCTAGCTTGAGACTTAAATTACAGAAAGAAATCACTTACAGACAATAGCAACTGACGATAGATTTGTCGAGTGCATCTTGATTGAATAACTGAAATAGTTCTGAATACTCAATGGACAGAGCTTTCTTATTGAAGTAATGATCTTCCTCGACTTGCACCATGAGGGACTCTCGATTGGAAATCTTGGTAATTTTCATGTACCAATCATGCAATTCATACATTCTCGTTGGGAGGTTCTTGACCTCCTCGGGCTCGACCAAAGGTTGGCCCCGGACATATTTCCGTTTTATTTCCTCCTCTCTAAGCGGAGACATGGGCTCGATATCGAGGAGTTGTCCAACAGTGATGTTGAGCATTTCAGCCTGCATTATATGCTCCTCGGTTATTACCACATCGCCCAGCTCGGGAACGTAAACGGTTTGCCCACAATAATATTGGGCGCGCGTACTCTCATGTGTTGTTGGCACAACAAGCGGGGGGGTCGATTGCGCCGCCTGTTCTCCCAGCTGGGGAACGGTTTTCCCGCATTTTTTGACAGCTGCTTGTTGGCTCGAGCTCGAGCTCGCTTCTTTCTGTAGTCGTGCTCGATGTGCCTTCCTGATTTGGCGCTCATAGTCTGAGTCAACAGGCTTGGGAGCTGGTGGTCTAGCCATACGAATGAAGTGGTCAATCTTTTCCTCAGGCACTTTCTCCCTCGGCGGCGTTGCCGGTTTCGGTCGAAAATGAGCGTCCACTTCGGCCCGCACTATTGCATCGTTTTGCTCCTCGGTCATGTCGTAAGGCCTCTGAGGAAGAGGAGCGAGGCTGCTTGGACCATATTTATATCGCTTGTCTCCGCCTGTACTTTCTGTACTACCTCGACTCGTACCGCTACGCACCATAGCTGCGACGTGTCTCTTCTGCGATTGCTTAGGCGTCGGAGACGGCTGACGTGGCTTAGTTGGAGCAGGAGGAGTGGCCTGACGCTGTGCCGGACTTGAAGCAGGAGGTGTGGCCTGACACGGTGTCGGACTTGAAGCAGGAGGTGTGGCCTGACGGTATGCCGGACTTGAAGCAGGAGGTGTGGCCTGACACGGTGTCAGACTTGAAACAGGAGGAGTGGCCTGACGCTGTGCCGGACTTGAAGCAGGAGTCTGCTCACGCGTTCGTGGACTTGGAGTAGCGGGAGTCTGCTGACACGGTAGCGGACTTCGAGGAGGAGTCGGCAGACGCGGTGTCGGTGGACTTCGAAAGATGATGCAATCCTTTCTCCATAGGATGATACGATGTATGGCCTCTCCTAGTGTGTGCTTGTCGTCACCTCCAGGAATGTCAAGATCTAGCCCCGAATATGGGTCCACCACCTCATCAACCAAGACACAAGCATAGCCCTCTGGAATCGGGGCGCAATGGAAGGTTGCTTCGGGGGTAATTGTAAAAGCAACGGCGTCCGCCACCTTCATGGATTTGTTCTTCATTTTGAAGTGTAGCTCACAGTTAGTGTTCTCTATGATGTCATCCACAGGGTATGTATCCAGCAGTGCGTCGCCCGGGGCGGAACCAACGCTGCTTCTCGGCATGGATGGGACGGTGCTCTCCAATGCTGGATGATCATCCACTTGCTGCTGCCGCTGCTGAGACCCCCTTTCCTGGCTAAGTGAGTCGATCTGCTGCTGCTGCTGCTAGAATTTGAGTGCCAAGTCCACGTGCCTTGCTTCTAGGCCTTGAAGGCGTTCCGCGTCCTGCTTCCTCTGCTCCTCCTCCAGCTTCCTCTTCTTCTCCTCCTCCATCTTCTTTCTTGCACGGGTCCTGTAGTCGTCGTTCCATTCCGAAAAGCCCTCATACCAGGGAATAACGCCCTTGCCTCGTGTTCTTCCCGGGTGTTCAGGATTTCCCAGGGCGCGCGTAAGCTCGTCGTTCTCTCTGTTGGGCGTGAACACCCCCTTTCGAGCATCTTCTATTGCGTCAAGTAACTTTTGTTCTGCTCCTTTTAGACTTGCCTTCTTCGAAACCAGGCCTGTCTTCGGGTCCAACGCCCCCCCATGCGCATAGAACCAAGTTCTGCACCTGGGGGGCCAGCTCCTAGTAACCGGAGTGACCCCTGCATCCTCCATCTCTTGCTCAGACTTATCCCACTTAGGCATTGCCACCGCGTAGCCACCTGGACCCAGCCTATGGAACTGCGTCTTTTTTGCGGCATTGGCCTTGTTTTTTCTCGACCGTTCCTTAGATAATTCTGATTCCTTGAATTTCACGAAAGCGGGCCAGTGTTCTCTTTGCTTCTCCAGTGTTCCCTTGAATTCTGGAGTCTTCCTTTCTGCAGCGAGGTAGTTGGCCCATACAGTTTTCTTGTGGGTGTTGAATGCAATTGCCATCTTCTTAAGAGCAGCGTCCTTGACTTTCTGCACATCTGCATCAGTGAAATAATCTGGTAGGGTGAAATGTTCCATCAGAGATTCCCAAAGCTTTTGTTTTGCTCTGTCGTCGACCCAAGTAACATCTGGGCGTTTAGTTTTTGGCTCTTTCCATTCTTGAATGGAGATCGGGAGTTGGTCCTTCACAAGAACTCCGCACTGACGAACGAACTTGTTCGCAATGTTCTTAGGCGTGAGGGGTTCGCCACTAGCTTTGATGGAATCGATGTTGTACTTTACACCCTCCTTCAACTTTTTGCCCGGGCCGCGCTTTGTCCTGCTGTCTGTAGAAGCAGATTTGCTCGATCCGGAGGGCTGAAAGAAGAAAGATCGATTCGTTAATATATCTTCAAATAAAAAAACATGTGATGATCACTAGATGCCTGCTTATATAAATATACCTCGCCGGTAGTCTTTGTTATTTCAAGATCAACATTGTATTCGTCATCATAATCATTGTCTGGTCATCATAATCATAATCATAGTTCATGACTTCATCAGCTCGGTCGTCGAGATCGAATATCTTATCATCACCCTCCCCGGTATTGTTCAGATATTGGGAGCCGTCATTTGCTTCATTCAGATCATCTGGCCTGCTAGGGCTGCGTATGATCTCGAACAGGGCCTCTTCTCCCTCTCTGCCGGTATTGTCCGCCATAGCTTTTATTTAACTAATACAGAAGAAATATAAAACAATTTAGTATTCAAATTACAATGCATGGATGCAATCAATAAGGAAAAACTGAATCATATAGTACATAATATGCATCGTCTCGAATAATATATAATCTCGAATACATCGTCTCGAATAATATATAATCTCGAATACATCACTGGCTAGGTAGCTAATAAAGATCGAATACTATAGAAGAATCTAGGCCACTCGCGGTTCCTGGGGCACGGGCGGTGGACACCCAAAGACAAGGAACCATCACAGGATCATATCTCCGGTCATCTGCCCAAAGAACCTGCCAGGTATTGGAGAACCTGACGTCCATAGCAGCCATGTAGCGATGGACGTGCTCGTCCTCCTCCCTGACACGACGACGCACCACCTCCGGCGGGGCCGGCTCCCTCTGCACCGAATGTGGCCCACGCGAACGCCACCAAAGGAGATCAGGGTCGACGACGGGACCCGAGGCCGGGTTCCTCACCAAGCGGCGCGCCCCTCCAGGTAGCACCTCCCAGTGCCAGCCCGGAGGAGCCCAATCCCGGACATGGGTCAGCCGGACATCGTCGCGAACGGGTCGACGGCGAGGATGCGGGCCGGGCATCGTCGAGAACAAATACTATATGCCCGCAAAAAGTAACATTTTTTAAATGATTGGATTGTGATAACTAAAATTCTATATGCAAATTTTAATAATTTGACATTAATCTAATTCATCTAACTAAAACTAATTCTAAAATTTCTAACATTTCTATATATATAACTAACATTTCTATAATATTTCTAATATTTCTATAACTAAAAAAAAGAAAAATTGCTAACATTTCTATAAATATTTCTATAACTTAAGAACAGAAAACTTTATAACATTTCTATATAACTAACATTTCTATAACATTTCTAATATTTCTATAACTAAAAAACAGAAAAATTTCTAACATTTTATAAATATTTCTATAACTAAAAAACAGAAAAATTTCTAACATTTCTATAATATTTCTATAACTAAAAAACAGAAAAATTTCTAACATTTCTATAAATATTTCTATAACTAATTTGTGTCTGGACATGGCGGCCGGGGCAGGCGCTCACCGGCGAGGCGAGGTGACGGGGGGCGGCGACGGGGACGGCGACGGGCGGCGATGACGCGGATGGCGACGATGGGGACGGGGACGGGGCGGTGACGACGGGGACGGGGACGGCCGGGGCGGCGACGACGGGGACGAGGCGGCGACGGGGGCATCGACGAGGGGTGGCGACGGGGGGCGGCGGGCGACGGGGCGGAGGAGAAGAAGCAGATGAAAACTGACGAAATTTGTAAGTCCTGCTTATATAGGATGGGCCTTTAGTACCGGTTGGAGCCACCAACCGGTACTAAAGGTCACATTTGGCCAGCCCAAGCGGCGGGAAGCGCACACCTTTAGTACCGGATGGTGGCACCAACCGGTACTAAAGACCCCCCTTTAGTACCGGTTGGAGCCACGACTCGGTACTAAAGGGGTGCGGTGCGGGCAGGTTTAGTCCCACCTCGCTAGCTGAAGGGCGCCCGCACCTGCTTATAAGCCCCGTCGTGGCAGCTGTCTCGAGCTCCTCTCTATTGCAGGCCTTCTGGGCCTACCTGTTGTGTGCTGCCCTGTGGGCCTATTGGGCCTTTGCGGGCCTGCATCCTGGCCCAACAACAGGTTGGGTTTCTAGTCTTATGCAGGCCGCTTTGGCCCAGTAGGCGGGCTTTTTTATTTTCTTATTTTTTTGCTTTTTATTTTGTTTATTTATTTTTGAGTTGTTTTTTGCTGTATTTAGAGTTTCTTTGTGAATATTTTTGCTTTAGGTACAAAAAATTACAAACTTTCTATTAGTGCAGGTAGTTTACAAATTTGAATAGTTTACATTTTGAATTATTTGAAATTTGTGTGAATCACTAGTTTGTGAATAACTTAACTTTGAAAATAGATTTTTCAGTGATTCTTTTTTCTTATGTTTAATATTAGTGTGTTTTATCATTATATTCAATTTGGTAATGCTTAGGTTATTTAAAAAATGAAATGCCTTTGTAACGGATGAGTTTTCGTCCGAAACCCTGATACTTCGAAAGAGATTGTCCATTTTGTACACGAAGTGCATCCAGTTTTTGCGGTAACCCTCTCTACTTTTTTGCACATGCTATGTGGGTGAAATTATGATACCATGCCAACTTTCAACCTTTTCTGAGTTCATTTGAAATGCTTTTCAATTTCAGGGTCATTTAGCTGAAAAAATCAGTAAATGCATGAAAGAATTTGTTTGCACATAAAATTTCTTCGCGTTTCAAATGCCAAAACACATAACTACCCTAACTATTACAGAGATTCCCTCCTGGGTGTGAAACACAGAAGAAAGTGATGATAGTGAAGCCGATCACTTCCCAGATCTTTGGGTGTGAAACTTTTTCTTCGCGTGTGTCCCTTTGCGCCGTAGCCATGGAAAATCTTCATCATTTAACTGGATGCTCGGGTCAATATTCACTGTGAATGGAGCAATTTCATCAAACTTTTCATAATCTTCTGACATGTCTGTCTTGTCATCCACTCCCACGATGTTTCTCTTCCCAGAAAGAACTATGTGGCGCTTTGGCTCATCGTATGATGCATTCGCTTCCTTATCTTTTCTTTTTCTCGGCTTGGTAGACATATCCTTCACATAGAAAACCTGTGCCACATCATTAGCTAGGACGAATGGTTCGTCTGCATACGCAAGATTGTTGAGATCCACTGTTGTCATTCCATACTGCGGGTCTTCCGTTACCCCATATCGTGTCATATTGACCCATTTGCACCGAAACAAAGGGACCTTCAAACCACGTCCATAGTCAAGTTCCCATATCTCCTCTATGTAACCATAATATGTTTCCTTTCCCGTCTTGGTTGTTGCATCAAAGCGGACACCACTGTTTTGGTTGGTGCTCTTCTTATCTTGGGCGATCGTGTAAAATGTATTACCATTTATCTCGTACCCTTTGAAAGTCATTATATTCGAAGATGGTAACTGGGACAGCGAGTACAGGTCATCTTCAATAGAGGCGTCATGCATGGTACGTGTCTGCAACCAGCCGGCGAAACTCCTGGTTTGTTCACGTGTAATCCAGTCATCAGACCGCTCCGGGTGTTTGGAGCGTAGAAAATTCTTGTGTTCGTCCATATACGGAGCCACCAAGGCGGAATTCTGTATAACTGTGTAGTGTGCTTCAGTGAGAGAATGTCCGTCCATACATATTTTTTGATTCCCTCCTAGCGTGCCTTTTCCATCCAGTCTGCCCTTATGCCGCGATTCAGGAACACCAATCGGCTTAAGGTCAGGAATAAAGTCAATACAAAACTCAATGACCTCCTCATTTTCATGGCCCTTGGAGATGCTTCCTTCTGGCCTAGCACGGTTATGAACATATTTCTTTAAGACTCCCATGAACCTCTCAAAGGGGAACATATTGTGTAGAAATACAGGACCCAAAACGTTAATCTCTTCGCATAGGTGAACTAGGACGTGCGTCATGATGTTGAAGAAGGATGGTGGGAACACCAACTCGAAACTGACAAGACATTGCACCAAATCATTCTCTAACCTTGGTATGATTTCTGGATCGATTACCTTCTGAGAGATTGCATTGAGGAATGCACATAGCTTCACAATGGCTAATCGAACGTTATCCGGTAGAAGCCCCCTCAATGCAACCGGAAGCAGTTGCGTCATAATCACGTGGCAGTCATGAGACTTTAGGTTCTGGAACTTTTTCTCTGCCATGTTTATTATTCCCTTTATATTCGACGAGAAGCCAGACGGTACCTTAATACTGAGCAGGCATTCAAAGAAGATTTCCTTCTCTTCTTTGGTAAGAGCGTAGCTGGCATGACCCTGATGTATGCCGTCTTTTCCATGCATACGTTGCTGGTCCTCCCGTGCCTCAGGTGTATCTTTTGTCTTCCCATACACGCCCAAGAAGCCAAGCAGGGTCACGCAAAGATTCTTCGTCACGTGCATCACGTCGATTGCAGAGCGGACCTCTAGATCTTTCCAATAGGGCAGGTCCCAAAATATAGATTTCTTCTTCCACATGGGTGCGCGTCCGTCAGCGTCATTCGGAACAGGTTGTCCGCCAGGACCCTTTCCAAAGACTACCTTCAAATCCTTGACCATATCATGTACATCAGCACCAGTACGGTGGCGAGGCTTCGTCCGGTGATCCGCCTCACCTTTGAAATGCTTGCCTTTCTTTCTTACGGGATGCCTGCTCGGAAGAAATCGACGATGTCCCAGGTACACATTCTTCCTACAATTGTCCAAATATATACTGTCGGTATCATCCAAACAGTGCGTGCATGCGCGGTATCCCTTGTTTGTCTGTCCTGAAAGGTTACTGAGAGCAGGCCAATCATTGATGGTCACGAACAGCAAGGCCTTTAGGTCAAATTCTTCCCCCATGTGCTCATCCCACGCACGTACACCTGTTCCATTCCACAGCTGTAAGAGTTCTTCAACTAATGGCCTTAGGTACACATCAATGTCGTTGCCGGGTTGCTTAGGGCCTTGGATGAGCACTGGCATCATAATGAACTTCCGCTTCATGCACAACCAAGGAGGAAGGTTATACAAACATAGAGTCACAGGCCAGGTGCTATGGTTGCTGCTCTGCTCCCCAAAAGGATTAATGCCATCTGCGCTTAGACCAAACCATACGTTCCTTGCGTCATCTGCAAACTCCTTCCCGTACTTTCTCTCAATTTTTCTCCACTGCGACCCGTCAGCGGGTACTCTCAACTTTCCGTCTTTCTTACGGTCTTCTCTGTGCCATCGCATCGCCTTGGCATGCTCTTTGTTTTGGAACAAACGTTTCAACCGTGGTATTATAGGAGCATACCACATCACCTTGGCAGGAATCTTCTTCCTGGGGCGCTCGCCCTCGACATCACCAGGGTCATCGCGCCTGATCTTATAGCGCAATGCACCGCATACCGGGCAAGCGTTCAAATCCTCGTACTCACCGCGGTAGAGGATGCAGTCATTAGGGCATGCATGTATCTTCTGCACCTCTAACCCTAGAGGGCAGACAGCCTTCTTTGCTTCGTACGTACTCTCGGGCAATTCGTTGTCCTTTGGAAGCATATTCTTTATCATTACCAGCAACTTTCCAAATCCCTTGTCAGATACACCATTCTCTGCCTTCCATTGCAGCAATTCCAGTGTGGTGCCCAACTTTTTCTTGTCAGCTTCGCAATTCGGGTACAACAATTTCTTGTGATCCTCTAACATGCGCTGCAACTTCTTCTTCTCCAAATCACTTGCGCAGTTTCTCTTTGCATCGGCAATGGCCCGACCTAGATCATCAGCGGGCTCATCTGATGCCTCTTCTTCAGCTTCTTCCCGCATTGCCAGCTCAGCTTCTTCCCCCATTGTTGTATCATCGTATTCAGGGAACCCATGGCCAGGATAGCTGTCGTCGTCCTCTTCTTCTTCATTGTCTTCCATCATAACCCCTCTTTCTCCGTGCTTGGTCCAAACATTATAGTGGGGCATGAAACCGGACTTAAACAGGTGGACGTGAATGGTTCTTGACGTAGAGTAATTGTGATCATTCTTACAGACTAAACATGGACAAGGCATAAAACCATCCGCCCGCTTGTTTGCCTCAGCCGCAAGCAGAAAAGTTTGCACGCCATTAATGAACTCGGGAGAGCATCGGTCATCGTACATCCATTGTCGGCTCATCTTCATTACACAACACCGAATAGACCAAATTAATACAAGTTCATACATAAAGTTCATACAAGACTTAAATGCAACAAACAAATAACTCTCTAACTAAAGAATTTAAATGCAACAACAAATGCGATCAAGATCGCAACTAAGGTAACAATTGATCCAACAGCATAATGATACCAAGCCTCACTATCAATGGCATATTTTCTAATCTTTCTAATCTTCAAGCGCATTTTCTCCATCTTGATCTTGTGATCATCGACGACATCGGCAACATGCAACTCCAATTCCATCTTCTCCCCCTCAATTCTTTTCAATTTTTCTTTCAAATACTCGTTTTCTCTTTCAACTAAATTTAACCTCTCGACAATAGGGTCGGTTGGAATTTCCGGTTCACAAACCTCCTAGACAAAAATATCTATGTCAACTTGATGGGCATAATTTGTCATAAACACGAAATGCAACAACTAGTTTTAAAAGAGAATATACCACATCCGAATCATAACAAGGACGAGGGCCGACGGGGACGGATATCAAAACCATGGCACTATGTATAACAAACAACGTACGGGTAAGATAATTATACGAGTAACTATATATCCAAATCACACAAACATCAATTTGGTAATGTAAAACATTCATGAACAAGAGGCTCACCACAAGGTGGTGCCGGCGACGGAACGGTGCGGGCGATCGACTGTGGTTACGACGGAGATTTAGAAGGCACTAAGTAAACCACACCTACATATGCAAACTAAGTGTTAGTTTTGACCACAAATTGCATATAAATCAAATACTAGCACATATATTTTCTACCAAATTAATAAACTCATAAATTAATCACTATACAAAGCATTGCAAGAGCTAATCTAGCAATGAGAGATGAAAGGACAAAGTTGCTAACCTTTGTGATCATTTGAATGGATGGGGGCCTTCAAATCTTGACAAATTTTGGGCAAAATGTGTGATGAGCTCGAGAGGAAGAGGGGAAGAACAGAGAGGAGAGGGGAAAGGGGAAGAACAGAGCGAGCTCGGGTGGACGAAGGGTTTATGTAGGACGACCTTTAGCACCGGTTCATACCATGAACCGGTACTAAAGGTGCTGGAGGGGCCCCGGACTGACAACATCCTGCCACCACTCACTTTAGTACCGATCCGTGGCACGAACCGGTGCTAAAGGTCGGCCACGAACCGGTACTAATGAAAGCGGCCGGCTAGCCGTTGGAACCGGCACTAATGCACACATTAGTGCCGGCTCAAAAGCAAACCGGCACTAATGTGCTTGACATTTGACCCTTTTTCTACTAGTGTGCTGAAACAGTGTCGGACCAACGAAACATGTCGGGTTTTATAATTTACCCAGTAGCAGCCCTGCGGGGTTAGAAACACACCCATCCACATCCCCTAATATGCTAAAAAAACACGGGGACTAGGGTATTGGGGCCCCGTTGCCATCTTGAGCTGTCACCGAGTCTGCGGCTCCGACAACTCGTCGATGAGCTTCATCAACTTTCTGCGTGTCCTACGGTGATCTACTACGACAATGTTAATGCCATGTACATGTCCAGCAATCCGGTGCCCCAGCAGCGGACGAAAGATGAGGAGATCAATCTTCACTTCATCCGGGAGTGCGCTGCTCTTGGTGAAGTCCGTGTCCAACACATCCCCACCAACTCCCAGTTTGCTGACAGCTTGATGAAGGGCCTTCCAACATCTGTGTTTGGCGTGTTCCGCTGTAACTAGCAGCCATCGCCGATTCTGCGGGCGCCCTCAACAGCGCGTGCACATCGTGTGCCCTTCACGCATGCACGACATGCTCATTGCAGCTAACCATCTCTCCACTCCCTTGCATCTCTCTCCGTCATGTAATTGTATAAATACCCAAAGCGGAAATCAATACAGGTTGTGTGCGTGAATTGTGCTGCTTAACTAGTACCCGACAACACACTCATCGTTGCCGCAGCTTCGCCTTCTCCTGCCCCCTCCCTAAAAAATATTGTAGATCTTTTCGCTTCTGCAACCGGCCTCACAATCAATTTTTCCAAAACCACTATTGCAACTCACCGCTCCCCGCAACACATCACAGATGCCATAGCAAATATTTTGGGTTCCCCAATCTCCTCCTTCCCCCAACCTTATCTTGGTCCCCCGCTCACACCTCTCGGACCCCCACCTAATACCTTTCTACCCATCTTAGAGCACTGCAAAAAATACCTCTCTAGTTGGTGGGCTAGATTACTAACTAAAGGGGATTGTTTAGTTCTCATCACAGCGGTCGTAGATTCAATCCTAACCTACTACATGTCGGTCTTCCTCATCCCCCAAAAAGTTCTCAAAACAATAGATACAATTGGACGTGCCTTCTTTAATTTCCTTGGTAGAGGATACTTGTTCTGGCGCACAATGCCTCATCACTTCGAACAACGTTTGTACACCGAAAAAATATGATGGCTTAGGCATTAAAAACTTGCATGTTCAGAACTCTTGCTTACTTATGAAACTTACTATCAAATCACTTCTCCCTGAAAATGCTCCCTGGCTAGAATGGTTAAGATTGCAGCACCCCAACGCTTTTTTTAACCTTGCCTCCAATACATCCTACCTATGCAAAAGAATAAACCACCATATGCCTAAAGTACAAAGTATAACCTTTGTGCTTACCAGCAATGGAACCTCAACCTACTTTTGGTATGATAATTGGCTCACCCCAAAACCACTAGCTACCACATTCCCCAATCTCTTCTCCCGCTCACTGCCCATGATTAGGGTTGCCAATATTGGGCATTTTGGTTTCTAACCCGCGAAATTATTTAACCTTTGCCGCGTCGCAGGAGTTGGTTTTGCTTTTGGTTGCGTTGCAGGATTTTTTGCCATCTCCAGATCAGGGTCAGCGCTTTCTCATTGGGGCCTTGCATTCTCCACTAGGAGCGCCTATGATGTACTCGTCCGGACAACCGACGACGACTGGAATGCACCACTTATTGGCATTCCAAGGTACCTAACAAGATCAAGATCTTCGCTTGGCTGCACCGCGACAGGCTCAACACACGCCCCAACCTCGTCTACAAGCACATCATCTCCGACACTGCTTGCCCGCGGTGCCTGGCGCCTTTCGAACACGCCTCCCACCTCTTCATCGTTTGTCCCATCGCCGCCTGCATTTGGCAACGCGTGGGCATCACACCAATTTCGGACTCCATCGACGATCTCTGGGATGCCTTGCCTCATCCACATGCGCCTGCCGGCGCCTAGTCTTTTATACTTCTCACAATCTTATGGAAAATTTGGGAAGCTCGTAACGACAAAGCCTTTAGGTTCATAGATGTTAGCCTAAGCTCCACCCGACTAGTGTAGATCTTTTCTGTTTCAAATAAGCAGCTGCATGGCCGTTGTGTTGGATGCATGCACGTAGGAGGGGGAGGAGTGCCTGCGAGCACGATCATCCACTCCACGCTCTATCTGTTTTCTGTTAGGCCCGGTCAGTGTGGCGAGCTGAAGATTCGGACGTCGTGGGATGGCACGGCAGACTCGGATCTCAGCGGACTGGCCGGGCACGTAGCTAAGTAGGAGTTTCTTTGTATTCAGTTAGCGACATAATAGAGAAACAGAAAAAGCTGGGAACTTGGTCCAGCGCAAAAACTCTCTTTCTCTCGTGAGTTCATCGTTCTCGCCTACTCTCTCTCTCTCTCTGATCGATCGCCTCGACAACGACAATTGGCATCAGAGCCCGGTGGTGTGTGATCCTCCGGTGGCCGGCGGTGTTTGATCCGCGTCAGCGATGTCGGGCGACGAAACGGACGGGAAGAACAAGAGCGGCGGCAAGCGGTCGCCGGGGACGCCTTCATCCAAGGCACCGCTCGCTCGCCTCACCGGCGACGGCAGCGGCGAGTACCGCGTGGTGGAGCGCGTCGTGCGAGAGGAGTCCGGGGCGTCGATGGTACTCACCCGCACCAACTACCAGGAGTGGGCACTTGTGATGCAGGTCAAGCTGCAAGTCGCCCGCGTTTGGACCGCGGTGATCGAAGACGACGCCGACGAGAACGACGACCGGCGCGCGCTGTAGATTATCCTCACCGGCGTCCCGCCGGAGCTGCTGCGTGTGCTGGCCGCGAAGGACACGGCGAAGATGGCATGGGAGACTATCAAGACGATGAGGATGGGGAGCGCGCACGCCCGCGAGGCCAAGGCGCAGGTGCGCCGGCGAGAGTTCAAGGATCTCCGGTTCAAAGACGGGGAGTCCATCGAGGATTTCGGGTTGCGGCTCTCTGCCCTCGTCGCTGATCTCGAGCTCTACGGCGACCCCGTCACCGAGCACAAAGCCGTCCAGAAATTCCTTCGGGTGGTCCCGCGCCGTTACCGCCCGATGGCGATGGCGATCGAGTCCCTTCTCGATCTGAAGGCCATGACGATCGAGGAGCTCGTCGGCCGTTTCTCTGCGTGCGAGGATCATTACGACCTCGACGACGGCGCGCAGCCTGCCGGACGTCTCTTGCTCACTCACGAGGAGTGGCTGGCCCGCGAGAAGGTGGGAGGCGGCGGTGGATCGTCGTCTGGCGGCGGCGGCAACACCGGCAAGAACAAGGGGTTCGCCAAGGCCAAGTCTCAAGGCGGTGGCAAGGGCGCGTGGGCGGGCACGGGCGCAGGCGGCTTGGGCGGATCTGGTGGCAAGAAAAAGAAAGGCAAGTGTCATCACTGTGGCATTCCAGGGCACTGGAAAAAGGAGTGTCGTACCTGGCTCCGTGAGCAGCAACAGAAGCCGGCGCTGGAACATGCAAACCTGGCGAAAGGCGGCGAAGACCACGACCAGGGACTCCTCATGGCCGTGGTGACCACCGTCGAGACCACGCCGCCCGCACCCCCACAGGAGGTATACCTCAACGAGGAGAAGGTTGTTCCTGTTACGGCGCCGGAGGGCGTCTGGTTTTTCGACACCGGGGCGAGCAGCCACATGACCGGTGACCGCCAGGCGTTCGCATCCCTCGACGAAACCGTGCACGGCACGGTGAAGTTTGGCGACGGCTCTGTCGTGTCCATTAGAGGGCGCGGTACCGTCATCTTCCTCTGCAACAATGGTGATCAACGGGCGCTCACCGGAGTGTTTTTCATCCCAAGCCTGCGTAGCAACATCATCTCCGTGGGGCAGCTGGACGAGGCCGGCTGCAGCATCAACATTGAGCACGGTGTCATGGTGATTCGGGACCCTTCGCGGCGCATGATGGCACGTATCAAGAGGTCCGGCAGCCGGCTGTACACCGGCGTGCTCACCATCGACTCGCCGGCCTGCCTGCTGGCGCAGGGCGACGACGCATCCTGGAGGTGGCATGCTCGCATGGGGCATCTGCACTTCCGTGCGCTGAGGACCATGTCCTCGAAGCAACTCGTGCGCGGCATGCCCTACATCGACCGCGTGGAGGAGTACTGCGATGGCTGCTCGCTCGGGAAGCAGCATCGTGCGCCGTTTCCCCAAGCCACGGCATACCGCGCGGAACGCGCACTGGAGCTCGTACACACTGACTTGTGCGGGCCAATCTCTCCAGCAACACCTGGCGGTAACAAGTATTTCCTCCTTGTTGTAGATGATTACAGTCGTTACATGTGGCTTGAACTACTGAAATCAAAAGACGAGGCGCACGATCGCTTCAAGAAAGTTCAGGTGATGGCGGAAGCAGACGGCCGATGCAAGCTCCGTGCGTTCCGCTCGGATCGTGGCGGAGAGTTCAACTCACTGGAGTTCAAGGAGCACTGCGAGCGCCAAGGCATCAAACATTACACGACGGCACCGTACTCACCGCAACAAAATGGCGTCGTCGAGAGGCGCAACCAGACGGTGGTCGAGATGGTGAGGTGTATGCTCAAGAGCATGGGCGTGCCGGCGTACTTCTGGGCGGAAGCCGTGAAGACAGCGGTGTATCTGCTCAATCGCGCTCCGACGAGGAGCCTGGAAGGTGTCACCCCGTACGAGGCGTGGCACGGCCGTAAACCTAATGTGCAGCACTTGCGCACGTTCGGGTGCACGGTGCACGTGAAGAGGACAGGGCCGGGGATCACCAAACTGTCAGATCGCTCGACGCCGATGATCTTCGTCGGATATGAGGAGGGCTCCAAGGCGTATCGCGCATACGATCCAGTGACCAAGAAGGTACAGGTGACGCGCGATGTCGTGTTCGAGGAGGGACGCCCGTGGTCCTGGCGCGCACCCGACGCGGCCGGGGACGCGCCCGCGGGCACCACCGTCACTGTGGTGTACACCACGAGCCACGGTGTTCATGAACTGGACACGGGCGCGGCCTCATCCCAAGTGCAGGCGCCAGGGGGAGCTACTCCTACTACACCGACCCCAGGAGTGACTTCCCCACTCGCAGCCACTCCGACGCCGAGCGCACACGGGACGACCCCAGCCGCAAACACGCCGACGTCGAGCGTGCACGGGAGCACGCGCGGGACGTGCACACCTGAGCCGAGCACGCCAGAATCGCCACGGCAAATTCGCTGGGCCACACCGCTCAGCCATGATGAGAATCGGCGTGACGTCGACACCGGCAACATCCGCTACAGACGCCTCTCCTGCGTTCTAGATGAAACCGAGGGAGATGCAGTGCGTGAGTCCATGGAGAGCTGTCTGCTCAGTGCAGAGGAGCCGACCACCATTGGTGAGGCGCTGGCGGATTGCGCATGGAAGGGCGCCATGGACGCGGAGATGGACTCCATCGCCGAGAACGCCACCTGGGAGCTGGCAGCACTCCCGCGCGGCCAGAAGGCGATCGGGCTCAAGTGGGTGTATAAGGTGAAACGAGACCCCGATGGCAACATCCTCAAGCACAAGGCGCGGCTCGTTGCAAAGGGCTACGCACAGCGGGAAGGCATAGATTTTGAAGAGGTGTTCGCGCCCGTGGCCAGAATGGAGACTGTCCGTCTGTTCCTCGCACTGGCAGCGCGCTCTGGCTGGGAGGTGCATCATATGGACGTCAAATCGGCGTTTCTAAATGGTGATCTCGCGGAGGAGGTATATGTGTCGCAGCCCCCCGGGTACACGATTGTTGGCAAGGAGGATCAGGTGCTAAAGCTCAGCAAAGCACTCTACGGTTTGCGACAGGCGCCGAGGGCGTGGTACGCCAAGCTTGATGAGACCCTGAACACCCTTGGGTTTATCCGCAGCCCACTTGAACATGCAGTCTACCGCAGAGGAGATGCTCAGTCATACTTGCTGGTGGGCGTATATGTGGATGACCTGATCATCACGGGTACAGACAAGTCACACATCATCGAGTTCAAGAATCAAATGCAAGCGGCTGTTCAAGATGAGCGACCTCGGCCTGCTCAGTTACTATCTGGGAATCGAGGTGACTCAGTCAGAGGGATCAATCACGCTCTGTCAGCGTAGCTATGCGGAGAAGATACTTGAGGTGGCCGGGATGACGATGTGCAATGGGTGTCAGACCCCAATGGAGTGCAGGCTTAAGCTGAGGAAAGAAGACGATGCCAAGCTTGTTGATCCGTCTCTGTACCGCAGCGTTATCGGGAGTCTGAGGTACCTCATCCACACCAGGCCTGACATCACCTATCCAGTGGGAATCGTGAGCAGGTTCATGGAGAAGCCGACGCAGACACACTGGACAGCCGTCAAGCAGATACTCAGATACGTGCGGAGCACCCTGAGCTATGGTTGCTGCTACGCGCGAGGGGGAGCTGACGGACTAATCGGATACAGTGACAGTGACCACGCCGGTGATGTGAGTGATAGGAAGAGCACTTCTGGGCAGGTATTCTTCTTTGGTGGAAATCTGATTTCGTGGACATCTCAAAAGCAAAAGTCCGTGGCGATCGGTTCGTGTGAAGCTGAATATGTGGCAGCTGCAGCTGCAACCTGCCAAGGGCTATGGCTGAGTCGTTTGCTTGCCGAGATGAAGGGAGAGGCATCCACCAAGTTCAGGCTGCTCGTGGACAACAAATCGGCGATCGCACTCGCAAAGAACCCCATCCACCATGACAGAACCAAGCACATAGATGTCAAGTTTCATTTCATACGTGAATGTGTGGAGGAAGGGGAGCTGGAGCTGAAACATGTCGGGACTGCTGATCAACTGGCGGATCTGCTGACAAAGGCGTTGGGTCGAGTGCGCCATGTGGAGCTGCGTCAGAGGCTGGGGGTCAGGGAAATCAGCAAGAATGATGGAGCTTAAGGGGGAGAATTGTTAGCCTAAGCTCCACCCGACTAGTGTAGATCTTTTCTGTTTCAAATAAGCAGCTGCATGGCCGTTGTGTTGGATGCATGCACGTAGGAGGGGGAGGAGTGCCTGCGAGCACGATCATCCACTCCACGCTCTATCTGTTTTCTGTTAGGCCCGGTCAGTGTGGCGAGCTGAAGATTCGAACGTCGTGGGATGGCACGGCAGACTCGGATCTCAGCGGACTGGCCGGGCACGTAGCTAAGTAGGAGTTTCTTTGTATTCAGTTAGCGACATAATAGAGAAACAGAAAAAGCTGGGAACTTGGTCCAGCGCAAAAACTCTCTTTCTCTCGTGAGTTCATCGTTCTCGCCTACTCTCTCTCTCTCTGATCGATCGCCTCGACAACGACAATAGATAGGCGCTCCACTACCTCCTCTAGACTAATCATCTCCAATCTAGACCTGTGGTCAGATACGCTCTCCAGAACATGTGACAAGGAAGCCATCTTCTCGTGGCAGACTGGCAGTTCTTCCTCTCTGCACGTTGTAGTGTACCCCTGTAATTCTGTAACACAGCTTGCTGTGACACGTTTGAGTAATATATTCAGGAGCCCATTCATATGTAGCAAGGCGACTATCAAATGCACTATCAGTAGTCTACCTTTATGAACTTATATATATATAATTTACTAATTGAAGGCACCATTCAAGTCTCCACGTTAATCCTAGAAAACTATCTACAAATAACCATTAGATCTTAATTCTACGTGTAGGATTAAATGAGATTTGCAGTTGTATTCTATCAATTTAGCAGTCCATATGTATTTTTAGGGGAGCAGTCCTTACATTACAAGGGAGATTGGATACGTTGGAAAAAAAAGATTGGATAGGCCCAAGAGACCATGCGTGTTAGAGTAGGAGACGTGGAAACTACGGCCACCTACAAAAATAAAGACTGTTTAGGTTTAGTAGTCCAATAGAAAGAAGGACATGGCTAGTGGGCGCACGGGCGCTCGTTGACGCCCCTCCAGCGCATCGCCGTATATGGCATGTACTTATACGTGCCGCTGGAAAAGGAAATTATTAGCATTCAGATGAAGGGACATGCGTCTGACACACGACATGGAAATCAATAATTAATGCGTTCACACTAGGCAACGGTCGTAGGTACATGCTAATCCATTTTTGCATTAAATGCCGTTTCACAAAATTGAAAAAGTTATAACTTTTGAATGGATCCTCGGAATTGCAATCCGTTTTCACGGTTAGGTTTCTTACGACGAGATCTTCAAAACTAGATCCCATATGGATATATTTCGATGAATATATTTTTAGAGCAATTTTGAAACTAGATGAGGCAACTTGAGTGTTAAATAGAAGCAAGTTGTCTTGCACAATGTGTACTAGTGAATTTACCAAGCAAGTACTTCGTAGATAATTTAGAAACTTTGGTAGACAACTTTTCATCATATATAAGCAACTGAGCATGGTCGGTGGAAAATTTGGCAGAGGAAAAAAACAAGCAACTACCCTAGCAAAACCAAGCAATTGTGGTAGCAAAACCAAGCAACTCCCCTAGCATCTATTTTAGGCAGAGGAAAAATGTATGAGCAACTTGAATAGCCTTTTATGGACAAATATTCGATCTACTCTCCCCTCTCATCCACCTTCTTGTATGTTGTTGCAGAAGACCAAAGCAACTCAATTACAAAGAAACGCAAAAAGTGAGAAATTGTTCTAGCAGAAACAAGCAGAGGTCCCTAGCATTACTACTAAGATTGTCTATTTTACGCAGAAAAAACATATGAGCAAGTTGAATAACCTTTGTGGACAACTATACTACCCCCCTCCCCATGTAACTTCTTATTTGTTCTAGCAAAAATCCAAACAACTCAACATACAAGGACACAAAATGCAAAACTGTTCTAGCAAAAAAAACAAGCAACTTCCCTAGCAAAAAAAAGCAATTGTCCTAGCAAAACCAAGCAACTCCCCTAGCATCTACTTTAGGCAGACGAAAAATGTATGAGCAACTTGAATAGCCAAATATTCTATCTACTCCCCCCCCTCTCATCCACCTTCTCGTATGTTGTAGCAGAAGACCAAAGCAACTCAATTACAAAGAAAGGCAAAAAGTGAGAAATTGTTCTAGCAGAAACAAGCAGATGTCCCTAGCATTACTGCTTAGATTGTTTATTTTACACAGGAAAAACAAATGAGCAAGTTGAGTTGTTTTGTTCATCTAGCATCAGAGTTGCTCATGTTTAACACTAAAATTGCTTCATCTAGCATCAAAGTTGCTTTTGAAAAAAAACCATCAAAACATATTCATATGGGATCTAGTTTTGAAGAGCTCGTCACGAGAAACCCATCGGTGAAAACGGTTCTGCGTTCTGACACTCAGTTCAAAAGTTGTAGCTTTTTGAAAAACTGAAACAGAATAAATAGATGACGTCGACACATGCATGCGCATGAGTATTCTTTACACTACCCACTGGATAACGCGTTTGTTTCGGACAGCGACCTACTTTTTTGTCGTCTAGCGCGTGCGCTCGCCGCGTCCAAATAGCGCAGCTGCGCGTTTAAGTATTTAGGTAGAAAGAATTACTTCCCCTAAAAAAATAGAAAGGATTGCCATCACATAAGCAGCCCTTCCTCCTCACGTACCTAATCCCATATACTCCACCGAAATCTCTATCATGACTTGCAGGCTACACGTAATCTTTCTTACGAGTCCGGACACTTAAATCTCTCCCCAACTGCTCTTCCTCTTTTGATCTCCTCTGCTTGCTGCTGCCGTCCTCTCAACCTCAATCAAATTTTGTTTGATGTGCCGCCCCGTCTGAGCGAGCAACCTGCATTATCCTCCGCATCTTCTCTAGTCGGTAACCAACGTTCTCACCCCTCGCGCTATCACCCCAGGCCAGTGTGGCCAGTTTCTTTTTATCTTTCGTCGATCCACTGCCCACCCTCCTACTGCCGCACCTCCTTATCCTCTCCAGGTTCACCCCGTGGAGAATAGGATGGTCATATAGCACACCACTGTGCAGAATTCTGCTGCCACATGAGAAGAATCCAATTTTTTGGTCGAAGAAGACCTGTTGCTGAAGACAACCACATGCATGCGTGACATACCTATGTATATGTAGTTAAGTGTGCTGTGCGTACATCTAGGCATGTGTTTCTCTTCCAAAAATCACCAAGCACACTACCACAAAGCATATGTGTGTACTATAGGAATCATGCCTGGAAATCACAGATAAATATATAATCCCAAATTTAGATGTGATGCACATAGTGTTCTCTAAAAATAAGAAAAAACACTGTAGAAAAATTTCTAAATCTATGTTCTAAGTTCATGTAAAAAAATCCTAAAATACGGTAAAGAATCAGTATTGCTAAAACAAACATATTTAAAAATAAAATTTGCTAAACTCTGTGCATCAGTGGTCTGCTGATTTCAGAAGTGAGGACATGTAGTTTAAGTTCCATATTTAAGATATTTAAAGAATAATCAAATGACAATGCGAGAATTCTTAATTAATTATAAAAACATAATTTAGTAGTAGCCAAAGAAAAGTCGCTTAAAATGTTTTTTTAAATGCTAAATTTTGCAAGTGCATCAGAGCTCTGCTGATTTTAGGAGTGAGAGCATGCAGTTTCAGTTTCATATTTTAGGTATTTAAGGAATAATCGCACAACAATGCAATAATGCTTAACTAATTAAAAATTTAAATTGGTAGTAGCCAAAGAAAAAACATCGCCATTATTTTTTTAACGACTCTATTGGGATGTCAAAATGATCCATTTCTAAAAATGGGGGAAACCAACATCCAAAATCATATACGACAACATCCGATAATTTAGCTATACTCTTAGAAATGTCAAGTTTAAGCTTTCGATAAATTTAGGCCATCTTAAAAATATTAAAGCAAACTTCCGAATTCCAATTGAAATTTAAAGAAATATAAGGATGGCTTCTAGAATGTTACAGTGCAAGTAAAAAAAGATTGAACCACAAAACAAAAAATATAGAGAATTATTGGAAAGACAAACAAGGCTTTCAAAATAGTAAAAACAAACCTTACAAAATTCCATGACGTTCCAAACATTTTAAAAGTACGAGGAAAAGCATGAACCGAGCCCTGGCCCATAGCAAGGCATGTAGCTCACCGGCATGTTGAACTGATTACCGCTTGACTGGTGGGGAGTACCAACTAGTTAGATAGGTTTATATGTGTGTGCGCTCACGCATGACATGGAGAGGTAGAGAGAGAGAGAGAGACACACAGAGAGAGAGAGAGAGAGATCACAAAAACTAACTCCTTCGAGAATGGTTGTAGGTCACCGATGTTTTTGGTGGAATATTTTAATCGTACGTAGCAAGTTGATGCGAGGAATAACTGTGGCAGTAATGATGGTAGAGAGAAATATCATAGATGTTATATTTATATAATAATAGTAAGTATCAAACATTTTCATATGTATTTAGTAATTATTACTAGAGTAAAGAACCGTTAAAGACATAAAATTGTGTCACCACTTTTTGTTCTGGCACAATGCTTAATACAAAATTTTCAATACTATGTTCTAAGTATATTTATAATGGGAAGTAGGGAAATATAATATGGTATACGCTAAGGAAATAAGTAGCGAAGACATATATAAATATGCTCTACTTATGTTTTACAAGATTTAAAGAAAACAATATTTATAAAAGCTTTCCATGTATAATATTATTTTTCAAAACATGCTACCCCGTGGTGGAGCACGGGTTGATGACTAGTATATACAATGGGTAGTGCATTCCCGAAACAAGAAAAACTCAAAAATAAGTCATATATCCTCAGGAAAAATCCGTAGATAAAATCACCAGTATGTCAAAAAGGAAAGGCAGTAGTTTTGTTCGCCTCTGTCTCCGAATGCACGAACGGGTGATTCCATCTCCACCTGTTCCCGAACGACCACATGGCAATGCAAGAACCAAACATAGGTGTGCTACTAATCGGAGCAATAATTAATAGTGCTAGACTATACAGTAAATTTTTGCTGAAACATCGTGCGTGAATCATGATGCCATTCTTTCACACAGTAGAAAACTAGAAATGCCTTTTGGGCAGGAGAAGCAGAGCGGAAAACTCCCGAGATCTGCTATATTTGACCATCCAAGGAAGTTCAGTTTAGACAAGGCCAATGGTTTTCTTGGGTTCTCTGGCTAGCTGGCTTTTACACGTCATTTGAGTACCCCTAAAGGAGGTCGTAGGCACCAAGTTGGTCATGTAACATTAAGATGACGCGGACCTCTGCCGGATCTGGCGACGGCGACGCCCGTGGGCGTCGTGCTCTTTCTTGAAAGCGTTGCTGTTGTGTGGAACTCCTCCCCCCTCCCCGCGGCCTTGGCTCCGGAGGGAAACCTCAGATCTTCGAGATCGGGCGATGAAGACGCCTTTACGTCTTCTTCCTCCTTGGGGGCATCGTCTTGGAGCCGGCCACAACCTGGAGACCAGTGGATGGCGGCATCTTCGCCGCGTTGGTTGCGGCATCTTTGCCGCGTGGTTTGCGGCATCTTTGCCGCGTAGTTTGCTGAGGCGGCCATTTCGGGGGCTCTGATTTCTATTTGGCAACGATGATGGCGTCGAGAGGAGCTTTGGTCGCGGCTCGGGCTTCGGTAGTCGGATCTTCCCGGCGTGTCCGAGGTGCTCTTCCGTTGGTTGCTTGGTTGCTTTAAAGTCGGAGCTGCGGTGGAGTGTGTCCATGCCGTGACGATGACAGGGGCTCGGTGGTCGGCTACGGCGGGCACGGTCGGCGCAAGTCCTGCATATTCCCTTGTGATGATCGTCGTCAGAGTCGGAGCTGTCAGTTGTTCGCGCGTGTGGCCTTCTGTTGGCATGTGTCGTCATGGTTTCGGTGCAGCTGTTGTACCTCTGTGATCCCATGTCGGTGGCCAGGTTGGCCGGTGGTACCCATGTTATATGGGTTGGATTGTATCGGTTTTAGCCCGGTTTTCCATCAATTAACCGGGCAATTCTCTCTCCTTCTTAATCAATGAAAATGGCAAGTCTTTTGCCTCGTTTAAAAAAAAATGACGCGGAAGAGTAATTTCCTATGCCTTCCAAGCCTATGTAGCTAACAAAGATCTGGTGCAGTCCCCACTCCGTTATTTTTGCATGAGGCATGTCCACCGTCTCTAGAGGAATCGGAACTAAGCGGGTTTGACATCATCACGGACTTGCAATTATAGTTGGGCATTGTAAGTGTGAAGGCACCTCATCTCTTGCCATTTATCGGCCAGTGTGTGTACATGGTTAATCAATTTCAGCAGATGCACTCATTTATAGTCCACCAATAGTGGTCTGGGTTGTTCATTCTATGCCGTTTTATGCATTATTCTTAAGCTATCTTTCATGTGTAGTAGTTGGAACAATTATATTACGATAATACCAGAATTTGTTGGAGTGTTTGTGGTGGTTCCCACTATTTATTTGAGCTATAACATATCAAAACTGTACCTTTTACCAATATTTTAAAAATTAATTTTTTTTAAACAACGTACTCAGTGGTAGGCCCATATTGTCCAATGGTAGGCCACATGAATGAGCAAAAGAAGAGTTCTTCAACAAGTAGCTAAGCCGACTGACTGTCAAGTCCAGTTTCTCCCGTTTCCAGAACAAAAAGAATTTCAAGTAAAAGGATGATCCGGAGGAGTTAAAACCAAAGAGTCGAATTTGTCGAACGAAACAAAGTTCTGCATCAACTAGCGTACCGTACTCGCCAAAATAAGTAGCGTGCTGTACTTGCATTCTTTCCATGACAAGAAAATTTTCAGTTCTCACTTATCACCGGCTCTGGATCAACTTGTCAATCAGTGAGTTCGTCAATCAGTCGGCTCATAAGTTTATTGCCCTTCTCACCAAACGCAACCAGCTGCCCTCTTCTGCATGGATTGGTTATAGAGATAAACCGCAAGTGATCAAATCAATGAATCGGCTGATTACTTCATTGTTCCCACCAAAATCGATACACTAATCTTATCCAAAACAGGTAGGCGCACTAAGAACATACACAGATATATATGCATGCAGCAAGTTCTAAACAAACAACAAAGCTACTAAAACAGTAGAAGAAAATGATATTTACTCGACACATGCGAGCAGTGAAACGCCTAGCTAATATCCATGGGTAAGTAGGTTCTAGACTTCTAGTAAAATCACATCTACGTTATTTCTATGTGCGCAGCGGCACATGAAACGGCGGTCAATTGAACCAGTTGCCCCACCATGCGAGGACAGATAAGAGAGCACTGTTCTGCCGAAAGAGGAAGAGGTGCCCTTCTCCTCGTGGACCTTCAAGCCGCCACAGTTGAGTCCTGTGACCCAATTGTTGCACATCTAGACGAGAACGTAGACATTTTTGTGATCCTAGTGATCATTTCTAATCGACGCAAGGCCATGAAGTCAACTGTGCAGTTTGACAAAAGACCACAAGTTCGACTTTAATTTCAGATACCTCCTAATCCCTAGCAACTCATCGGGCGAATGTATGTGACCTCTATGTGAATAGTGTACATGAGCAGTCCATCTTTTTGTTTGCTAGAGGAGACATGGTTTACAATGTCCACGGTGACCTATATAGGTGACTATGCGCAGTTAGTTCTTCCAATGCATTTGGCTAATGGTTGGTTCACATCATTGTTATGCATTCATATACTGTGGACACGTGATGTTCACATGAGTGTGGTTCATTCACTGGCTTGCATTTAGGTAGCAAGCTTCAAGCCATGATTTACATGTTTATAATCTTTGTTGTACAAACTCCGAGCATGATCTTGGTCACATGTACTTTTCTCTTAAGTAAAAAAGAGGACTTAGCGCTACGCATAGACACCCCTTTCGTAGTACGATACATATGCATATGTGGGTGTGAATGAAAAATGTTGCACGATTAGTACTCTAGACACACGCTGGTCAACAAGAAAAAGTATCTAGCTAGTTAACTTCTTTTTTAAAGAGAGCTTTTGTTGTCTCAAAAAATCATATCATGATGACACAATTAATTAAGAAGAGTTTTTCTTGTTGACATTTGCATAATGAGATGCACAATACCCACAAAAGACAAAATTAAAATATAAGGTATGTCAAAATGTGATATTAGCCTATTACCAGCGTTGAACGTGAATCAATCTCTAAAATGAGGCTCATTGGCTTTTTGAAGCAAAGGAGTAATTTGTTTTACCATGTCCCAAGTCGACCGAGAAGGCACTTAAAATTCCTATATTTTATTGACTTCACAGTTATGTGCGTGTCATGCAAGAGAATCAGATGAACTTTTGTGAGTGGCTATTAAAATGGTTTGCAGTGCATGTACGAATAGATAACTATTGTGCTAAGTTTATTGTGAGTGAATACACTAGTTAGTAAAACCACTATGAAGATCAAGAAGCTCATCTATGTTGTATGACCATAGAGATTACAGTTAAATTACTTTAGTAAAAAAAATCCAGACCACCACGATGTAAAGAGTTTTTGCATGTTTGTCGAATACTCCAATCGAGTGGCACAGCAGAATAGTCTTAAGAGGATTGCTTGCATTCTTCTTTCAGCATTGCTAGATAGTAGCACTAGCCATGTTTGTCCCAGATGATGCATTTGGGTACTTAGTTCAATGGTTAATTTTCATATATTTTTGGCGATCTCAAGGGTTTATGTAGGGTATGAAAGGTCAACATGAGTTTACCAATCATATAATTTATGTCAACATAAACTGTTTTGGTAGAAAGAATCATGTATGCACAAGCAAAAAAAGCAGCGTAATGTACTCGCGTTCTTTCCATGACAAGATTTTTTTAGCTCCCACTTACCACGAGCTCTAGATCAACTTGTAAATCGGGGAATTAGTCAGTCAGTCAGCTCATAAGTTTATTGTCGTTTTCACCAAACGCAACCAGCTGCCCTCTTTTGCACGAATTGAATGGGAAGATTGAAAGACAGTGAGATACATAAACCCGAAGCGATCCAATCACCCAATAGTCCGATTATTTAATTGTTCCCACCAAAATTGACATACTAATCTTATCCAAAACAAGAAGACCCACTATGAACAGACACAACACATGCATATGCATGCAGCAAGTTATATCTAAACAAACAACAAAGCTATTAAAACAGTAGAATTAAATGATATTTACCTGACACAATCCGAGCAGTGAAACATATAGCTAATTTCCATGGGTAGGTAGGTTCTGGTTAAATCATGTCTACGTTCTTTTCTATACGGGCAGCGGTAGAGTAAATGGCGGTCAATTGAACTAGTGGCCCCACCATGCGGGGATAAATAAGAGAGTGCGGTTCTGCGAGGAGAGGAAGAGGGTGCCCTTCTCCTCGTGGAACTTAAGTCGCCACAATCGAGTCTGCTGACCCAATAATTGCATGACTAGGCGAGAATGTAGACATTTCTGTGATCATAGTGATACTTTCTAATAGGTGCAAGTTCATAAAGTCAACTATGCAGTTTGACAAGAGACCACAAGTTCGACTCTAATTTCAGATAACTCCTAATCCCTAGCAAGTCATCAGACGAATGTCTATGATCTCTGTGTGAATATTGTACTTGATCAGTCCATCTTTTCGTTTGCTAGAGGAGATGATGGTTTACAATGTCCACGGTGATCTATATAGGTGAACATGCGCGGTTAGCTCTTCCAATGCATTTGGCTGATGGTTGGTTCACATCATTGTTATACATGCATATACGTTGGACACGTGTTGTTCATTCATTGCGTTGCATTTAGGTAGGTAGCTTCAAGCCATGATTTCCATGCTCATAATCTTTGTTCTACAATCTCCGAGCATGATCATTGGTCACATGTACTTTTCTCTTGAGTAAAAAAGAGGACTGGCGCTACACACACACATACACACACCATTTCATAGACGATACATATGCATATGTGGGTGTGAATGTAAAATGTTGCACGATTAGTACTCTAGACACATGGTGGTGGAAAGTATCTAGCTAGTTAACTTCTTTTTGTAAAGAGAGCTTTTGTTATCTCAAAAAAATCATATCATGATGACACAACTAATTGAAAAGAGTTTATCATGTTGACATTTGCATAATAAGGTGCACAAAACCCACAAAAGACAACATTAAAATATAAGGTATGTCAAGATGTGATATTAGCATATTACTAGCGGTGAACGTTAAACCAATGTCTAATGAGGCTCATTGGCTTTACGAAGCGAAGGAGTAATTTGTTTTACCATGTCGCTAGTCGACTGAGAAGGCACGTGAAATTCCTATATTTTATTGATTTCACAGTTATGCGCGCATCGCGCAAGAGAATTTGATGAACTTTTGTGGGTGGCTATCAAAATGGTTTGCAGTGCATGTACAAATAGATAATTATTATGCGAAGTTTATTGTGAGTGAATACACTAGTTAGTAAAACCACTGATAAAATCAAGAAGCTCGTCTATGTTGTATGACCATAGAGATTACAATTAAATCACTTTAGTAAAAAAAATCCAGACCACCACAGTGTGAAGAGTTTTTGCATGTTTATCGGATACTCCAATTGCGTAGGACAGCAAAATAGTCTTGGAGGATCGTTTGCACTCTTCTTTCAACATTGCTAGATAGTAGCACTAGCAATGTTTGTCCCAGACGATGCATTTGGGTAGGTAGTTCAATGGTTGAATTCCATATATTTTCAGCAATCTCAAGGGTTTACGTAGGATATGGCATGTCAACATGAGTTTACCAATCATATTATTTATGTTAACACAAATTGTATTGGTGGAAAGAATCATGTATGTAAAAGCAAAGTGTATAATACATTTTTTAATGATCATCTTTTGTCTTTTAAAATTTACGATGTGACCATTATCACAATTCCATGTGAGTTACAAGCCACTCATGTAGAAATTTGAGAGAGGATGGGAGTAGACTGCTATCCCAAACCATATGAAAATAAAAATAACAAAAATAAAATCAGGGCCCTGCAGATTCCAGAGTAAATCTTGCAAAGTGTTTGGTGCAAGTCGACACCATTGCCAAGGGGAAAGTTGGAGGAAGGTGTAGGAAACCATGGTTTCCCGAACTGAGAGAGCTCCACGACCATCTTCAAGCTTGATATCGAAAAGCAGGCATGCACCAAATGGTTGAGCAATGATATAAATAACTTTCGTATAGAAAATTTCTTGATATTAAAGTTCTACAAAGTTCTTATGAAAACCCTTCAAAGCAATTGTTAAGCTTTTGATTTTTCATAATTGTGTGTTTCCCCAGTGATTGCCTTTCTGTTTAATAAATATTTTACAACAATACAATAATCAAACAATAAACCATATGTATTTTTAGTTTCAGTTATTATATTATTACTTCAAATATTCATGTTACATAGAACAAAATCTCATTGAAATATGTTGCAAAACAATCCCGCAACAACATTTGGTGTGTCATCTAGTTAACAATATGCACCATCCACCTGCATGCATGCATCCACACTGTTGATCATTACCCCCAAAAGTCACATATAAAAAATTAGATGAGTTTTGGAAGTCGTGTGTATTATTTATGTAGAGTACAAACATTTGACTTGGTTATTTTATATATTGTTTTTCCTAGATGATGCATTCGTGTAGATAGTTCAATGGCTGCTTTTCATATAATTTTTCCATCTCAAGGTTTCATGTAGGGTATGACAAGTCAATGTAAGTTTAATGATCATGTATTTCTTTCAACATAATTTATGAGCATCTGAGATGGAAAACCACACAATGTAGGTGCCCCCATTAGTGTCTTGGTGGTGGTTGGGGGGGGGGAGCTCTTTAGGATCTTTGCAGCTAGGTCTGCTGGAAACATTTCACTAACATTTACTATCAGTGGAGAAGACATGGTTGACAATCTTATCCTCCTCCACCGGGAAATTTGTACATGCCATGCTAGGAAATGACTCTGGAATCCAATTATCTTTAATCAAAGGAATATGCCCTTATGAATGAGTTTCTTACGGAACAATATGTCGCGCCATATGTAGGAAGCCGACAGAAATCACCGTGTGGCAAATATCTTCCTTTTAGGACCTTGAAGCATAAGGAACCGAGGTTCACTAAGGGCCTCCAGCATTGCCTTCCAAGCATGGCATGGTGAAAAAGCACCAAGTCCCTGACTTCCATTTCTCCGAGATATTTGGGAGTGGATAACCAATCCCAAGACCTCCAATGAATTATTTCCGCCGATCTTCCATTACACACAAGGAATTGGAGATAGGTCTACACACGTTCTCACATATTTTGGATGGAATTTGGAAGCATCTCATAACATATGTCGGGATGGCTTGAGCCACTGACTTCATAAGTACTTCTTTACATGCTCTGGATAACGGTTTGTCATTCAAGCTGTTTAATTCTTACCTAGCTTCCAAGTGAGGATACTGAAACTTCTCATTGGAGAACGGCACACCCAAGAAGGCTTGGCTTGTAGAGACTCTACTATTAGAAAAAAGGCTGTTAGTGGCGCACCAGTTTTTGCTATTAATGGCGCACTATAGGTGCGCTACTATTAACACGCCACTAGTAATAAATAGTAATGGCGCACCTCTGGTGCGCCATTAGTATCCCAGGTAATAGTGGCGCACCACATAGTGCGCCATTACTATGTCCAACAGTGCGCCATTACTATGCCTCCTAGGGGGCCATATTTACCTTCACGTATGCCGCCAAGTGCGCCATTACTATGCCCCATAATGCGCCACTGGTATTTAGCCTTGGTGCACCACTAATGCTCAATATGGTGCGCCACTACTATGAATATTAGGAATTATTATTTTTTGTTTTTCTGGTATTTGCACAGGTTACAAAATATCTGGTATTTGCACAGGTTACAAAATACGTTACACAACACAGAATATAAACATCACACAATAGAATTCATCAATTTAGTCTCCAAATTCGAAATAGCGAACAAAGTTCAAACATTAGCCATGTTTAGGTCTCGAGACATTAGCAAAGTTCATCATATATATTAGCCGAGTTTGTCGTCACATTACAAAGTCGATATCGATCATCTAAACTACCATCACATAGAAGAGAGCTGCGGTCACGATGAGCATCATCGCGATGAAACTGGTCTTCATATGGTTCCTCCTCCGCTCCCTCCTCTCTCCCGCTAGATAGCGCGCGTATCTAGCTTCCGCCTCCGCCCTAGTGGTGTACCCTTTGTAACTGTTACCGCTGAAACGGTGAACCTGTCTCCCACACTCCTCCCAGTCGTCGTAGACTCCGGGAACCTTACCCTTGTACACGACATACGACGGCATCTCTATGCACTAGACAAACAAAACGTTAGTAGAAATTCACAGACAATATATAAGCAATATATAAGTATGCAACAAAAGGATCGAAAGAGAAAAGCAACACATTAATAGCACGATTCATGGTCCTACTAATAAATAGCATCGATTACATATAAGTTGAACGACTGTCCAAACTAAAGAGACATACAAGTTCATTAAAGTTTAATTGCAACATGAGCTAATCGATATTTCAGAACTACATAGCATCATTACTTTTGACTCGACTCAGGGACCGGAGCATGGATGAAGCCGCCGTCTTTCGTGATGGTCATGAAATCGCGATCGTTGTCAGCCTGCATTTGTAGCGTTGTTTCTATTTCACTGTTGGACGGTTGATATTTGAGGTAGAACTGCCCCGAGGTACGAAGGACATCTTGATAGATGATTTCCGCAAACTCCAACTGGATGCGAAAGAATTCTTGTCTGATGTCCGCGTCCTGGATTGCCGACAAGCGTGCGGCCCAATCTTTGAGATTAGTTGGTAGCATAAGGTGATTATGGTCCCGTACGATCGCCCGCATGTGATGGAGGGCGTAGTAGGCATCCTTCTGACTGCCAGGCGGCTGCTTGACGCATGGGAACGTCGTTACGTGGGTGAACACGTGCTTGCCGTACCTACAAATTGGCCTCCTGAAGGTGCCTCCAGATTTGGCGTAGCCGGGGAGAGCATCATCAAGAACTTTCTTGATATTTGTATAGTCTTTCTTCGACTGACGGTCCGAGTCGAAATACGTGGCCATGGAATATTTCGGGCTTAAGAGGATGAGTGTGCAATGTGTGTCACTGCACAAAACACGGAATGTTAGAAAAAAAGAACGATCGAAATCTAAGAAATCATATGTTACGGGGCGGTGAGGGGATGACTTACTTGGGAAAGTAAGGCACGAGGAAGTTATCCTTATCTGGGTTCGCCAAAATGACGCCTTCGAGGTATGAAATCGCGACTTGCCAGTCCCCAGCGCTGCCCAAGATCTTGGCACGCATGTAGAAGGGGTTGACTATCACGATGTCCGGGGTCTTGTCTCTAATGATCCGCATCTCCATACTGAGCGGAAATAGCCGAATGAAGGTGTAGTGCAGCGGATGAAGGTTAAACGTAGCGAAGATGTCATCAAACCGCAGGACGATCATACCCCCGATGGTGCTATCACAAAGCCCTTGCCCTCTGGCACCTTGGCCACGAAAACCGGGTATGCCACATCATTCTCGGAGAGACGCCGCTTCTCCATAGAAAGAACACTGTCATGCAAACTCCGCATAGCACCGGTGGCAGCATTGAGCAGATTAGTCAGTAGCATCGGCCTACCCGCCAGATGCACCCTCCTCGAGATATCCTTAGGTGAATGTGGCCCGTCCTGAGCACGGATCGTACTCGGTGCCGGCTGGCTCACACCGTTGTTATTTTTCTTTTCTGTCCCTTCTGCTTCTTCTGCTGTAATGGGATCGAGTTCTGCTCAGAGACCACCTTCTTGAGTGTGTTGGGGCTGATAATATTTCGCACCTCGGCTATCTGAGGCTCGGTGAAGGCGGCAGCTGGAGGCGTCTCCTGAGAACTGAACGCCAGACGACGCATGTTGCAATTGGGTTTCTACGCGGTACCAGCTAGATCGCGATCGTCTTTTGCAGGGTTGGGTTCTTGAGAAGGAGGCCCCAAGAATTCGTCACCGTACCCATGTTCGTTGAAGTACTTATCGACGTTGGAAAATGTACCATCGTCGTCGTT
Organism: Triticum aestivum; assembly: GCF_018294505.1. Taxonomy (NCBI): domain Eukaryota; kingdom Viridiplantae; phylum Streptophyta; class Magnoliopsida; order Poales; family Poaceae; genus Triticum; species Triticum aestivum. The sequence goes on along the minus strand of NC_057802.1, from coordinate 582,613,951 downwards.
CGGATCCTGTGCCATATGCATGTCCGGATAAGCTGACGGCGGTAGCGTTGTGACAGTCTTGCCATGGCTTGGCGCCGGCACGACTGGCGGTGTTGTCTGTGGGGTGGTGTCCCCCGCCCCCAAATGAATCTGGCTCTTCGGCCAAAGCATATACCAGCTTATGCAGGCGCTGAGGGTCATCACATCATCTTCGTAGGCCCCAGGGGGTCGATGCGGAGGTAACAAGTCGTCGCAGCCCCGCAGCACCCGAACCAGTTGAACCCTATACACGGTGGGTGGCATCGGATTACCGTGGAACACGCGGTTGCCCGGTTGAACGATTCTGGCCTTGGCGACATCGATCAACTCGCCGTCCACGAAGTGCAGGAGAGTGCATGGTACGTGAAAGGCAAGGAGATGAAGTCATCGGCCGAGGCTTAGTTACCATGATGGCGTCGAGCTCGGCTAATGTCGAGGCACCGCCAACGGCGGGCGTGCAAGTGACGGAGGGGCCGCTTGCTGCCAAGGTGCCGGCCGGCGTATTCTTCCCACACCCGGGTGCATTAAGCTCCAATGCCGGCGCCGACGCCGGAGACACCAATGGCACCGGCGCTGAGGGAGTCCTGGACTAAGGGGTCCTCGGGCGTCCGGACTATTACTCATTGGGCCGGACTGGTGGGCTATGAAGACATGAAGGCCGAAGACCGTACCCGTGTCTGAATTGGAATCTCCTTGGCGTGGAAGGAAAGCTAGGCGACAAACTATGAAGATTCCTTCTTATGTAACCGACCCCATGTAACCCTAGATCTCTCCAGTGTCTATATAATCCGGAGAGCGTAGTCCGGATAGGCGGATACTGATTACCATATTCACATAGGCTAGACTTCTAGGGTTTAGCCATTACGATCTTGTGGTAGATCAACTCTTGTAATACTCACATTCATCAAGATCAATCAAGCAGGAAGTAGGGTATTACCTCCATAGAGAGGGCCCGAACCTGGGTAAACATCGTGTCCCCCGTCTCCTGTTACCATCAATCCTAGACGCACAGTTCGGGACCCCCTACCCGAGATCCGCCGGTTTTGACACCAACATTGGTGCTTTCATTGAGAGTTCCACTGTGCCGTCGACAAGAGGCTCGATGGCCCCTTCAATCATCGATAATGACGCTGTCCAAGGAGGAACCTTCCTCCCCAGACAGATTTTTGTGTTCGGCGGCTTCGTACTGCGGGCCAACTCGCTTGGCCGTCTAGAGCAGATCGACAACTACGCCCCTGGCCACCGGGTCAGATTTGGAAGCTTGAACTATGCCGCGGACATCCGTGGAGACTTGATCTTCGACGGATTTGAGACCGCGGCAACTGCTCCCCTTCGCCCTGGCAAGCATGGCTTAAACCTGCCATCGGGCCGCATCCAGGAGATAGCTCCCGTAACAGCTCTGGCCTTAGATCCGGAGCAGATTGAGTCGTCCGAAGATGGGAAGCTCAACCCCATCACGGAGGCTACCGATCCCGCGGCGTTGGAGCCGCACACATATTCTACTTCATATGATATCTGCATCAACGGAGCCCCGGACTCGTCTCGGGCGGCAAGTTCCGAACCCTGTGAGCCCGCAGATACCAAACTCAATCAGTTATCGATCTTCAAGTTCGGCGCCGCAGACGTCTTCCAGCACTCACCCATGGGCGACGTACAAAACTCACTGAAAAACCTATCCCTGGCAGGTGACTCGTCGCCAAACTATGTTCGGTTCGAGCTTTCGGCGGATGATGGAGAATTTCGCTTCCCACCCGCCACCCACTTCATAGCCACTGTTGAAGACCCAACCAAAACGCTTGACCCCGGCCCCGAAGACCTCAACAGTATGAACGACGATGAGGGGCAAGGCCCGAACTCACTACCCGCTATACGCGGGATGGCCACTTCCTGGTACGACGTGTGTATGATAGACACACCTGACGACGCTCTCGACGACGACATGGAGGATCCAGTAGAGGATAAACCTCCTGGTACACAGTCCGAACACCTGCGCCCATGGCGCCGCTCCAAGTCACATCGCTCAAGAGAAAACACTGCTAGCACCGGAGAAGATAACACTCCGGACGATGAAGACCCTGTGGAGGTAAGATCCGAATAGGAGGAACAGGAAAGTGGGCAAGACAACCCTGATGAACAGGCCACATACGGAGACTCGAAGGATAGTAATTATCTCCCACTCTCCGAGGAAGAGGAAAGCCTCGGCAATGAGGATTTCACCGTGCCTGAGGAACCTTTCGAGCAGGAGCGCTTTAAACGCCGGCTAATAGCCACGGCAAGGAGTCTAAGGAAGAAGCAGCTGCAGCTTCAAGCGAGCCAAGATTTGCTCAATGATAGATGGACCAAGGTCCTGGACGCCGAAGAATACGGCCTTAGCGGCCCGGACAAAAGCCATCCCAAGTGCAGGTGGCTCCCTCAACACGATGGCGGGGCGCTGGAGCCCGCATCACCATCGAATAATGCGGTAGGTCGACCACAGTTCGGTCCGGATAAAGCAGCAGCCCAAGCAAAACACCATACCACCCCATCCGACCGTCAAAGCAAGAACAAAACAGCTCGGGGGAACACTCGCAACATCCAACAAGACCTGGAGGGTAGAATAGGACACACAAAATCGATATACAGATCGCAGGGACACGCCCCGACTAGTGATGATGGTTACCTATTCGGACACAACAGACGCGACTATGCCCGATCTGAAAACCGTAAGCGGAGTCCGTCGGAGGTGCTTCACAGCGTGGCCCAATATAGAGGAGCCGCACACCCTATCTGCTTCACTAACGAGGTAATGGAGCATGAATTTCCAGACGGGTTTAAACCCATTAACATCGAATCATACGATGGAACAACAGATCCCGTGGTATGGATTGAGGATTACCTGCTCCATATTCACATGGCTCGCGGAGACGACCTTCATGCCATTAAATACCTACCTCATAAGCTCAAAGGGCCAGCTCAGTACTGGCTAAACGGTTTGCCAGAAAATTCTATTGGCAACTGGGAAGATTTGGAAGACGCCTTTCGAGACAACTTCCAAGGAACATATATCCGGCCACCAGATGCCGATGACCTGATTCATATTGTCCAGGAACCCGGCGAGTCAGCCAGGGAGCTCTGGACTAGTTTCTTAGTCAAAAAGAACCAAATTGTCGATTGTTCGGGCGCGGAAGCCCTTGCGGCCTTCAAACATAGCGTCCGGGATGAATGGCTAGCGCGTCACCTCGGCCAGGAAGGACCTAAATCCATGACAGCTCTTACCGCTCTAATGGCTCACTTTTGTGCGGGAGAAGACAACTGGCTCGCTCGTAAAAGCAACAACGCCAGCGACCCGGGCACTTCCAACACTACAAGAGGACCCCACCTATAGCAACGGATTTTTCCGTATCTAAAAGTCCATATATGCGTTGTTAGTGTCTTTACCAACGCTTTGGGATGCATTGCCTTATCCAGTGTTGCTAGTGCATAAGGCAACACTTATACTTCCGTTGGTAAAATGGATCGTTGCAAGAGTACAACACATAAAATCGACTATTACAACACTTTTATACGTTGGTGGTTAATGTACAGGAATCCAAATCTCATTGCTTGGCAACAAAGAATTTGCAACGCTTCAGGTGTTCATGCATATATTTTTAATAATAATATGCAATTAATGCTGTAGATAATGGAAATAATTATCTATATCAAGTGAGGAATAAAATAAAAGAATATACTCACAAGAGAAAGAAAACATATATATTGATAGAACTGTTGGATTACAATAGTGGATATTAAAGGGGTACATCATCCAAATGTGATGCATAATCTAAATATATTTTTGACAGCGAAACTTAAACTGAAAGCATTCATCAACATCCCTACAACTTAACAAAAACTTAACCTAGGAACAACATCCAACAAGAACAACATCCCTACAACTTAACTAAAACTGAAAGCATCCATCATCATCATCATGAACCAGAACATCATCATCATCATGAACCGGAACATCATCATCACATAATTGCAGTATACTTGTCACGCACCCATATAATCATCCATATATCTTTTGAATCTACAAAGAAAATAACAAAATGAACTGTTAACACACAATGCATTGACATGACGCAACTAGTGATAGAGGCAGGATATTAGAGTGTAATCTTTGTTGTTTCTGCATTACCAAGAGTATTGTAGTAGAACGATAGGAAGAGTGAGAGAGTATACCTTCCATGGCATCATCCATGACTTGCTCCACGAACTCGACTTGCTCCATAGCGTCCCCTTCCATCCAGTTGGTGCATGCAAGTGAAGCGTCATCAAGTTCCATCTATTATATTATTTAAACAAGAGACAAACAAGCAATCATGTTCGTCCATATAGATTAAATTATCTTGATCATCAATTTTATATATTACCGGTTAAAATTAAAAAGATGTAGTATTACGTACAAATAAAATGATGTAAAAACAGTTTAGCTTGTCACGTGCACATCTTTCATCCAAGTCTTATATGCCTTCTGTACTAAAAAACGATATCTCCAAGACAGTCACATGCAAACTCGTACGTTGCTATTGCATAGTATGGGTGCCAACTATAAGGAATAAGGAAGAGTCCGACCACCACAAAAAATATTAAAAAATCCATGTGGACTCATATATATTACTAAAATAAAATCAGCCGCATATGCCTTTTGCGTACACCATTGATTTCTTCATTGATGATTGGGATTAACAGATATGTGCAAGTTACGTAACACTAATCTTATGCGCGTACAAGTATACATAATCTTACATAATGATAAGTCCAAAAGTGCATGAGCGAGATTCTCAAGGAAAAGAAAAATGAGGTCCGTCAATTCATCAAATATGTATATGCATACATCTATGTTTGTGCCCGAGACAAACAAGGTACTGTAGGCCAATCCGGCCAGCCGGCCAAGCCGTACGCTAATTCCATGCATGTGACATCATGCTTCTGTCACCCATTGATTAAGATGTGTTTTCCTTGTTTTTTTTAATTAAAAATTCCATTATGAATTCAAAGAGATACCAAACTAGGCACTATTTGCATGAATGTTGTACATGCATACTAGCGTATCTAATAACAAAATATTTAGGCAGCACATGCAAGTATATGCGACTAGAGAAGAATGAAAGATTGACTCGTGTGAATAAGAAAGGAAAAAGAAGGTTAACTAGCTTGCTGATATGCTTAATAATTTAACAAGCTTCAGCAAAAAAATAACAAGTTTACCTTATCCAGTCAACTTCATGTCTTTTCGTGTAGATGCATCAGATTGTACATTTCTAATTTTAAAAATATACTAGGTAATTGCCGTGCATTGCAACAGGGGCATACGTATTTTGTATGCAATCATCATGATTAACCTTCCATACCATCGTGCACATGCAAGCTGCTGCCGTTCGGCACTTGCTGCTGCAAATAATCCACACAGGCTCGATGGTACATGGAGCTACAGAGAGAAAGATAGGAGGTCAGAGGTGTTGCTAGCCTGCTCCGCACAAGCCTCCGCTCTACTCACATCCAGCAGCAGCCAACCTACTGCACAAGTGCAGATCCAGTGATGGCCATGTGCCCATGCTCACCTCTACACGCTGCCGGTCTGTGATAGCTTGAACAATAGTAAAATAAACTTATTCAAGTTAACTCACCTCTTTATTCTAGTGTTGTCATTTTGATTCCGTTGAGTTTTGCAACCTTTGTCACTCCGTTAACATCCTTCTCCATGCACCTTTTTATCTCTGTAATTCAGAAACAAAAAATGTATTTGCAAATTAGAATTCAAGCACGGCAAAAAAGTTAGCCAAATCATGTTTGAAGAAAACAAACCCAATTGCATATGTTACCTTTCATAGTTGTTACTTTGACGACAATTCTGGTTTCTCCTCCGAGTTCTACATACAGATACAAGACTGTTAGAGAAATGATAGAGAGCATCTTATTTCTGTTCTTGTTAGAATTGACATATTCAAGAAAAAAGACACAAAGAAGCCACTGAAACCAGTTCCGAGCTACTGTACATGGTTGCTTCGTCCCGAGCAGCAGCAAGGCTGTCCAGTGGCCGTTCCTCCCCGCACGTCTACAGGAGAAGAGAAGAGCAGAGGTTAAAAAGGGGGAGAGAGATAGGACGGAGCAAGGGGAGAGGATGGGATGCACTCACCGGATGAGACGAGGACGACATCGCCACCGGCGCCGGGGCCGACGCCCGAAACCCTAGGCATGGGGGGAGGGTCGCGGGTGGGCTTTGGTGGCCGCGAGCGCCGATCTAGGTGGATGGGAGGGCGCCGCGATGCGAGAGGACCTCGGGATGTGTTTCGCGGTGGCGGGATTGGCCGAACGTCGCCGGAAGCAGCCACTGCCGGTGGCGCGACGAGGAGCCGCGTGAAGAGAGAAATTGGACGCGCGAGGGATGGGTGGGTGGGGGTGCGGCGGATCCGGTAGCCTCCGGGGTTGCGAGGTGGGAGATTGGAAGGAGAAGGGCCGGCGGCGAGGTGGGGCGGAGGAGGGAGAGGAGACGGTTGGTGGCGGCGATTTGGGAGAGACCAGGGCAATCGGAGGCTCTGTTTCTCGCGCGTCTCTCTCTCCTTTCCTATGTTTATTTTTTTCCATATATGTATATCAATCTGCAACGCATATGCTGCACCGTTTATATGGGTATCTATTATTAATTTTACAACGAATAGTCAAAATGTTGTACAATTTGTGTTGCTTTATAAGGGGTATCCTTAGTAGTGCAAAATCCGAGACGGCAACGGCAAGCCACGACGAACCAAACACAACAGTCATACTAATAATGAAAGACCATGCGACACAGCGGTCAACGCCGGATTTCATAATCCGAAACCCGGTCAACGGAAGAAGCCATTAAAGGCAAACCAGGATGGACCATCCACCCTTGACAGGATATTGGACCGACCTTGTCAGATTCACGGTCACCCTGATAAGCCAGCTAATCATACCAACAGAAATTGTTGGGTCTTCAAGCAGGCAGTCAAGCTTAATGCCGAGCACAAAGGGAGGAGGCCACCAGGCGATAAAGACGACGGAGCCGCTCGCCAGCCGAACACCAGGGGCCAGAAACAGTTTCCCTCTGAAGTTCGACCACTCCCGGAACGGAAAGCACTTCGGCTTCCGCCACCCACCTACTATAGGGGCAAGATTTACACCACGCGTACATCACTACGCGCTCAAGATATCATGGGCGATGACGGAAGCACAATACGGACAACCCTGCAAGCATTCCCATAACGTTTTTTATCTGTTTTCCTTATTTTTCTTTGTCATCTCTTAAAAACAGGTGACCAACAGGACAGCATCTACAACGGGCTCTATCGGAGTTCGGTTCCGTACACTCACCTAAGGGGCTACTTCCGTTAAGGATTCCCCTCCCCGAGGATGGGCGGCGCAGACGTGCGACAGGAGGTCCAAAATAACCTTTTGTAGACCACACTCTTTATTCCGAGCCTGTACTATGCCTTTTCTCCTCCGTTCCCGACCCCGAGCATGTCAAATAACCGGGTCTGTGGTTTCCTTTTTTATACATATATACATAAATTTATCATTGGCATATTGCTCCGCTCCCAGTAAACCTCATCCGAATAATCTTTCATACTCTTTGAACAATGAGTACGGCCTTAACGGCTGTTTTACAGATGCACCTCGGCTTACCCTGCCAGGGGCTCGGTATGGGAACGAATGAGTTGCCAGTAAAAGTCCGAACAGCTCTATAGCGTTCTTCGGCGTCGCAAGTTTGGCCTTATATGCATCAGCTCCGAATCATTGTCTTGGGTCAATAGTTGGGTTGCCCGGCTCCTGTGCTTGCTACCCTACGTTCCGCTCTATCGGCTAGGGTAGTAAAGGGAGAACTACTGCGATTGTGCCCTGGTCTAAACCGGATGAGCACCTCAGTAGAGAAAGCCGAAAACTGACTGTCATGATGCGGCGAGAGCTGGTCAACCACTTGACGACTTCTTAGAATCCTTAGCGATTCTCCGTGTCACACGAGGGATCTTTTTCAGATCAAATATGTAAGGCACCATACGCCGCATACATACTAGGGGCTATGTCATAGTCCCACCATAAAACTCCTATGGCTAAGTGAAAGTGTTAACACCTCATAGTCTGATTGTCTGGTTCGCCGCATTGTCACCTCCTTCATGGACCAAGACATTGGATAAAGAGTGATTAAATGCTTTTCCGAACACCCCCGTACTTCCTACGAGGGGGCTGACCCGACGACTGGAAAACTTTCAGATTATATTAAAACGGCCGCACAGGAGGAATTCAAGATTTTGAGCAAAATATAAAAATATATCAATTATGAAATTGTCTTTTACAATTCGAATACACCTTACTCGAACATTACGTTCTTCGAGCATTGACCCTCTATCAGGCGGGCGGCTTCCAGGACGTCTTCAAAATAATGCTCCGGCCCATTACGGTCCTTGCCCTTGGGCGGACTCTTCGCCGCAACATCGACAGCCTTCATCTTCCCCCAGAACGTCTTGACTCGGGCGAAGGCCATCCGTGCACCTTCAATGCACGCCGACCGCTTCACAGCGTCGATACGCGGCACCGCATCAACAAGACGCCGCACCAGGCCAAAGTAGCTCTTTGGAACAGGCTCATTTGGCCACAACCGGATTATGACGTTCTTCATGGCGTCGCCGGATATCCTATGAAACTCGGCCCATTGGGACATATGTTCATTAAGCAACAGAGGGCGCTTTGATGTGCCAAATTGTGACCAGAAAGGCTTCTCCGTTGCATACCCCTCTTGTGCTTGGTAAAATTGCGCCGCATCGGAAGAACTCTTCGGTAGGTCCAAAAATTCAGCCGGAGAACTCCAAACCTGGTTCAACCGAGCATAGTTCGGATCGCCAAACTTAGTCTGAAGCAAAAAGGGCTTACCGGCCGCTATCTCCTTAGCCTGCCGAATCTCTTCACGAGCTGCCCTGGATTCAGACCGAGCTTCACTCGCCTCTCGTAGGGCCTTATCAAGTTCAGTCGTTTTGGCTTTATGCTCCTTCTCAAGATATTCATTGCGGCTGGCATTAATCTTCAATTCAAGCGCCAGTGCGGATATTTTCTCCTCACTTTGGCGCCGAGCTGCTTGTTCGGCTCTTAGATCAGCCGATGCCTTTTCGGCAGCCACATTACTACACAGGGCCCGCTCCTTGACCCGGGCTAGCTCCGCCCGAAGAGCTTCAGCGGCGGCGGCACGATCTGCATTCATGCACATTTCATATAAAACTCTTTTCAGCGTCAGGCTCAAATTACAAGCAAATCAGTGTAAGGAATGCTCCAAATATACCTTGCGAGTCGTCAAGACGCCTGTTGATCAATGCAATATCATCCTCCGCAATATCCAGCTTTCGCTGCAGTTCGGCCACTTCCGTCTTTCGGGTAGCCGCAGGAAGGGAGGAAGCCTGCATTCCAAGTTAAATCAAGGTTAGTACATGAGCATATCTTTTTGATCCTCCGATCGCTTCCTCTGGAAGGCAATATGAGTCTCAGGGGCTACTGCATATACAACAGGTGCATTCTGTCAATAAATTCAATTGGCAAAATTACATCACAAACCTCAAAACCTCTTAGAAGGCTCGTGAGGGCCTCGTTCAACCCGCTCTTCGCGGATAGAACCTTTTCGACCACCATAACCATCAAGGCACGGTGCTCCTCTGAAATGGACGCTCGTCGCAGCATGTCTGTCAGCACTTCCGGCGCTCCTGGGTCTTCGGAAACCGCCGCTGGAGTGCGGCATTCCTTTGAAGGAATCCACTCACTCGCCTCCAGAATCGTCTCCAGCTGTAAACCGGATAGTTCGGGGCCGTCATTCTTGATTCCCAAACCCCGAGTGACAAAAGCACCACCTTCTGGTAACGCCTTCTTCGTTTCCTGCACTACTTGTCGATCGGAAGGAACCCTCTGGGACGATACCTCAAAATCATCCACCCTGTTGGGCGGGGAGGCCGGAGAAGGCGTGTCACTCTCCATCATCTCCGGAAGAAGGTCCCCCGAGGAGGAGGATGATTGAGAAACACCAGGTGTTAGCCTGCAAGGATGTACATATGTCGGAGGATTACTTCACTAATAGGAAAAGAATGAGGTGTGTTTAAAGTGCCCTAGCTTCACTTACGGTTTGGCCAGAGGTTTGTCCTCATCATAAAGTTCTACGGCTACATCGCTTGCCCGGCCCAAGCCGCCCGACGATGGCATTTTCCCTCTTTTGGAAGGCTTCCCCTCTGGATCTTCGGAGGCGGCCCTCTTCTTGCCATGGAGGGCTTCCTCAGTACCTTTGCCCTCGGGCAAAAGGGTTTCGGTTTTCCCGAATACAACGTCTAATTTATCCTCAGGGCGGTGATAACCCTAGTCTCCTCGTTCTCGCCCCCCTCTGCAGACACCTGGTACGGTGTCGGAGTCAGCATTCTCGTCAGTAGGGTGGTCGCAGAGTCTACGAGAAGGGGCGCCGGACACCAAATTAATACCGCTTTCTTTATCCAGTCCTGTATAGGGACGGATCGTCCAGTATCTTGTCAAGAGATGCATGAATGGCAGGTGTTCGGAGATTGGATACTTACCGAAGTGTCCGGATGATTACAGTCAAGGCCAACGTCTTCGGTGGTGTCCGGTCATTGCTCTCGTTCCCCGAAGTATAATTTCCACATTCCTTCATGTGTGGTGCCGAAGAAGTGCTGAAGAGTCCGCCGCCCTTCTGGATTGAACTCCCACATACGGAGAGGTCGCCGCTGACATGGCAGGGTCCGGCGGACTAGCATTACTTGAACGACGTTCACAAGATCGATGCCCTTCTCTATAAGGCTTCGGATGCAACTTTGCAGGGTCTGCACTTCATTGACGGATCCCCAGTCCAATCCCTTATTGATCCATGAAGCAAGCTGAATTGGAGGGCCGGGTCGGAACGCAGGCATAGCCGCCCACCTGGAGCCGCGCGGCTCGTTGATATAAAACCACCCCTGCTGCCATAGGTCGGAAGACTTGGCGAAAGATCCTTCAAACCAAACCGCGCCGGCAAGCTTGCCTATTATGACGCTGCCGCACTCTGCCTTCTCCTCCTCTGCCACCTCCGGCCTCACGTCAAAGGTCTTGAGCCACGAACCGAAGTGCGGAGGAGTTCGGGCCTCACACGTGACGATAAATGTCGAGATGAGGAGAATAGAGTCCGGGGCTAGATCGTGAAAATCTAGCCCATAGTAGAACATGAGCCCCCGGACGAAGTGTTAAGCGCGAACCCTAACCCGTGGAGGAAGTGGGACACAAATACCACCCTCTCGCCGGATTTGGGGGTAGGAATAACCTGCCCCTTTGCGGGGAGCCGATGAAGGATTTCTGGGGTCAGATACCTCGCCGCGCGGAGCTTCGCAATATCCTCCTCCGTGACAGAAGAAGCCACCCACCGGCCTGGACGGCTGGATCCGGACATGATTGGGGCTGGAACCCGAGGTTCAGAACTCGAGGTGGCTGGGGTTGAGGAAGAGGCAAGTGCAAAAGAAAAAAGACGAGTTTGGGTCCCTATATAAAGACCCCGAATACTGAGCGTCTCCTCCTGGGTCTCGAAACTTGCCTATCCCTAAAAGAGTTGTGCCAGGGGACGTTTGGTTACCCACGCCTGCATTAATGAAAATCCCGTGAATAAGGGGACACGATCTCTGCCTCGACAAGACGTGCCTGTAAAACCGCGTCCGGAGACATGGGGCGACGTGCTAGCCAACGGTCGGAAATAGTAACCGGGCAGGCGTGATACGATGTCATAAACAGCTATCGGCAAATTGGACTCATGGAATATTGTATTCTCTGCAATTATATGCATAGGTCCGGATATACTTACTACGTCCGAAGACTATTCTAGAGTTCGGAAGGAGGGAACCCGCCTTGCAATGCCGAAGACAAATCTGCGCGCCGGACTCCTCGTCATTGAAGCCAGGTTCAGGGGCTACTGAGGGAGTCCTGGACTAAGGGGTCCTCGGGCGTCCGGCCTATTACTCATTGGGCCGGGCTGGTGGGCTGTGAAGACATGAAGGCCGAAGACCGTACCCGTGTCCGGATTGGACTCTCCTTGGCGTGGAAGGCAAACTAGGCGACCAACTATGAAGATTCCTTCTTATGTAACCGACCCCATGTAACCCTAGATCTCTCCGGTGTCTATATAAACCGGAGAGCGTAGTCCGGATAGGTGGATACTGATTACCATATTCACATAGGCTAGACTTCTATGGTTTAGCCATTACGATCTCGTGGTAGATCAACTCTTGTAATACTCATATTCATCAAGATCAATCAAGCAGGAAGTAGGATATTACCTCCATAGAGAGGGCCCGAACCCGGGTAAACATCGTGTCCCCCGTCTCCTGTTACCATCGATCCTAGACGCACAGTTCGGGACCCCCTACCCGAGATCCGCCGGTTTTGACACCGACAGGCGCGTTGTGCGAGTTGCTGCCCGTGAAGCAGGGAATCGGGGGCGGCCCCTGTTGGCCGCCCGCAATCCACGCCTGCAGCCCCTCAAGCAAGGTAGGCATAATGGCGGTGATCGTCGCTCCCAGTTGGTCTCGCACTTGCTCTTCGACTATCTCCGGAATTCGCGCCACTTGTGCCTTGAGTTCTCTAACCTCGCGCTCCTGGCTTTCCGAGCTGGTCTTTCTCTCCTTTCGCCTAGCCTTATAGTATTCCGACCATTTCGTGGACAAGCCTTTGCCGGCCACACGACCAGCTGACGACGACTTACTGAACTTATCCTTGCGTTTCATTACGTCAACGCCCTATTTAAAGTGCTGTCCCAAGGGACAGACGGGGAGCTCTGAGACCCCGCGCTACTGCTTTCAGTTTCCTGCGGAAGGAACGTGAACCATTTAGAAATTTGGCTTCGTTAATTAGAATGCAACCATATGGAGCTAATTACGCGGGGGTGTATTCCTTACCAAAACAAGCTCAAGTGCCTTGGTCTTCGGATCCGTGGTAAGCTCCTTTGTTACTGGGTCCACCTTGTACCAGGCCCTGACATAGTTCCTGGTCTGCTTGTCACGGTATTTATCGAAGAGGGGCGGTAGGCCTTGCTCGGCACGCTCCGCGTCCTCCTTGCCCCATATAGGTTCCACCACTCTGTAACCGCCGGGTCCGAGTGTGTGGTGTCCTAAGTTCAAGTCCCGCATATCTTTCCCCCACTGAGTTGATTCCGCGGATGCGTTGCTCTCGCACTTGATCTTGAACTCCAGGTAGTCAGCTTCGCTGATCGAAGGATTTGTCTCCTTGATCTTCTCATAACGATCACCACTTAGAATCCTTCTCTTCACCACGGCTCTCCAAGTAGCTAGGGCCGTTCTCATCTTCGTGAGGGCGGCACTGTTCACTTTATTCCCTGAGAGGCGTGTGTTTGCGAAGTTACCGGGGAAGTATCGTTCGTGCAGCTTCGTGAAGAGGAGGTTGCGCAAATTCCCTCGCTCACGATGCCTTATGTTCTTGGTGTTGATCGAGACGGTTCTCCGAAGAATGCACCCGAGTTGTCCCGCGTACCCACTGACTAATTCTTTGGGCGCCGTTGGATGCCCACTGGAGGACACTTCAGTAAATTCTTCCTTGACGGTGCCGAGCACGTTCGGGCGCCGGTCCTTCCGTTGCCTCTTTGGTTGGCTGCCATCTGTGCGTGCACTGCCATCATCAGTGGTGGCATCCCCGGCGGCACCATCAGTGGTGTCATCCCCAATGCCACTAGGGGTTGTGTAGTCGGGATCGGTGTCTTCTGCGGCGTCCTCATAGCGGTGAGGTTCTTCCTCCATCTCCTGGGACAGCTACCAGAATGACTTGCCCGAACCGCCGGCCTCATCGTTGTCGGCCATGTTCGCTCTAAATAGGAAAAAAGGCTACTAGAGTTATTGGATGAGATCAGGGTAGTATCTATTCTTCTATCCTATATATTTTCACATTACAGGTTATAAACACCCCTTTACCCAAAAGATTGTTCCTAGTGCACTATTGCTATCCTACTAAGTGCACTATTGCAGGTTATATATTTTCTATCCTACTAAGTGCACTATTGCTAAACCTGACTCAACTTAAAGTAGCATTCATGATGAAAGGAAACATGAAACCATGCTTTCAGCAAACTCTCAAAAGAAATCAAAGACTGGCCAATACCAAGTATCATTTACTTTAGTTGTATATTAATACTCTGCTAATCAACATTGAAGGAGTTTGGACATTTTGTGTATAACAAACATTACTTCATTCATATAGCATGATGATGCTTTTACCCCTTGAACTGCAGCATAGACCATGTATTTAATCACTTTGCCACATACACAACAGACAAAGTACCCTAGGCAGTACTAGATACTAGCAAATGTAAAGCCATTCATGCAGATTAATTTTTGTTTCGGTTGAGAATCGGGCACCTTCTAGGTCAAGAAAATTGGGCATGACCTTTGCTAATTTTCTTGACCTAGGAGTGCCCCATTCTCAACCGAAACGGAAATTAATTAACATTTCAGGAGAAAGGGGTATGAACAAGCAGATTTTACTCCAGAGAGTTCTTGCAGGTGCGTATGAACTGCAGCATCTCAAAGCAGATAACAACACATCAACAAATGAAATTGCCAGAACTGAATGCTCTGCTTCTTCTCATACCCTCCAAAGAACTGTGGTGATTCACAGGATATACAATTCAGACACATATCCAAAACAGCAGCGATAACAATGTATCTTAATTTTACTGAATAGGTTTCCGTTTATCTTAATTTTACTGAATAGGTTTAAGTTAATTAAAAGACAAAGGTTTCAATGTATCTTAATTAACAGAAAAGTGTTATAGTTAAAATTATAAAAATGATTTAAAGTTAATTAAAAGAAAATGTTTCAGTTTATCCTAAGCTAACCAAATGTAGCAAGATGCTACTCTAAGTAACAGTACTAGAGTAGGCAGGGTTTCCATTTCGCCTACTAGTACCATGCCTGCCTTTTTACCCCTCTGAACAATAAAAATATAAAGTGTTATTACTCTGTCTCCTAGTAGAATCATGGCTCTGCTGTATATACAAACATACTACTGCCCGTAGGTAGGTAGAGGTGACTCATTTTTTGTTGCTCCTGTATATTTAATACACGCATGTGTGTGTGGAGTCCTGTTTGTTTCCTATCTAGTACTGCCTGCCATCATGTGCCACCATATGTTCCAAGTAAGATTAGCAGACGATTAGTGGCTTGTGTAACAATTTTATCATGCCCATGGTTGGGGTGCGCTGGGGTAAACACAAGACCACGCACTAGTAACTGCAAAACTCCGAAATGCTTGCTAATGATTACTCATTGTTACACCATGCACCTACAACTGCAGGAATTGGTACTGGTTACTGAATATTGAGCATCTTTCTTAGTTTGATTGAGAAATGCCCCCCCTTTTGTGCATACATACATCTGCCCACCAATTAAGCCACCTGAATGTTTTAGCGCTTACAATATGTCAATGGTGTGACCCTGTGTTTACATTGTCTCCTAGTACAATTATTATGGCTCTCTAGTACAACTCTGTGTTTACATTGTTTCAATTTCAAATGCCCATGGGTGCAAAGGGTGAACACACAACACACTAGTAGTAAGTGCACAACTCTGTATATTTACCAATTGCTGTGGCATGCACCTACAAAGATTTGTACTGGTTACTGAATGATATGCACCCCCCCCCCCTTTCTGTGCTTACATATGCCTACTAAGGCACTAAAATCTTTTAGTTAGTGCTCATCAGAAGTGAAGCTACTGACAGTAACAGTACAGAATAGAGCAACAATCTACAGCAACGAAAAACAAATGAAGGGGGGGTTCATCGATCGTCGTCGCGTCTCACCAGGTTGCCAGTGGCCAAGGGGATGAGGCAGTTGAAGCGGCGGGGAGCGGGCCGGCTGGTGGTGGAAGCCCCAGTCCAGGCACGGGATCAGCTCCGAGTGCCTCGCGTCGCACACCTGCACACACAGCATAGCGAGTCAGCAAATCGAACCAGGCACCATTAGCACGAAGCGACGCAGGCTGGGGTATGCGGACCGGGAGGGAGGAGAGCGCGAGGTCGACGGGGACGGGGGATCTCTAGCTCGAACGGATCCTCCAAGATGGCGTAGCGGAGCTTGGCGCAGCTCCTAGGCACGACGACGGAGCATGGGGCGGTCGGTGGCCGCGGTGACGCGTGGAGGCCGCGCTCGGGGAGGCGGATCTGGAGGAGGAAGGGAGGCCGAGAGGGCGATTGAGGAGTGGAGGGAAGCTAGGGGCGCGGCGCAGTGGGTCTGGGCGGCGGCGCAGGTAGGGGCGGCGGTGCAGTGGGTCGGGGCGGCGGCGCAGTGGGTCTGGGCGGCAGCGCAGTGGGTCGGGGCGGCGGCGCAGGTCTCTGGCTCTGGTCTGGTTGTTGGGGAGGGGAGAGGAAGGGAGGCGGATAGGGGGGAGACGACCAACCGGCTGGGTGATTTTAGTGGTGGGGGGGGGGGGGGGGTTTAGCAATGGCGCACCTTTCAGGGGTGCGCCATAAACACCGTGATAGCAATGGCGCAACTTCTCCTGGTGCGCCATTACTAAATTTTTTTTGGATTTTTAGTTGCATGTAATAATTTTTTAGAAAATGATCATAAATTTTAAAATGTTGCAATATAAGTAGTTATTACTAATTTTCAAATACTTGCGTTTCAAAACATTTGTGAATTGGTAAAACATTTATGAATATGAAAAAATATCATCAAATTTGAAAAAATATTCATGAATTCAAAAAGTGCCCATGAAATTTAAAAATATTCATGAGTTCAAAAAATATTAACAAATTCAATACTTTTTGCGAGTTAGAAAAATGTTCGCATTTTCAAAAAATGTTTGCAAATTTAAGCAGGAAAAGGAACACTGAAAAATAAAATACCAGAATAAAGATAAATAAAAATTGGTATATCAATGGCGTACCTTTCAGGGGTGCGCCATAAACACCGTGATAGCAATGGCGCACCTTCTCCTGGTGCGCCATTACTAACTTTTTTTTGGATTTTTAGTTGCATGTAATAATTTTTTAGAAAATGACCATACATTTTAAAATGTGACGATATAAGTAGTTATTACTAATTTTCAAATACTTGCGTTGTAAAACATTTGTGAATTGGTAAAACATTTATGAATATGAAAAAATATCATCAAATTTGAAAAAATATTTATGAATTCGAAAAGTGCCCATGAAATTTAAAAATATTCATGAGTTCAAAAATATTGAACCCCCACTGTTTTGAACAAAAGAGGTTACTAGATAGAGGACTAGAACAGAAGAAATGCCATTTCCATATGTCGAAATACAATCGAGAAATGAAGACTACAATTTAAACCATTGTGCAAAGATTTAGAATTAGATCGATGACATGGTTGAAATCAAGTGATACATGTAATAATTTAGTTGCATGTAATAATTGAGCTTGCCACTGACACACACGCGCGCGGCCGACATGTCGTGATTTGATCTTAGCTATCTTTTCACAATCTTCTTGCCCTTCTTTTTCGCAAATGGAGTTCTTCTCTTGAACGGATGTCCTTTAGGTAGGGTGGTCCTGCTTCTTCTTGTGGTGTATGGTACTTCATCGTCGTCGTCATCTTCCATCTTCGGGTCGCCGTACTTATCGAAGTCTTGCTCATTGGCGACTCCATCCATTCCGATGATCTTCCTTTTGCCTCTCTTCACGACAACACGACTGGGCTTTGACGGGTCGGTAATGAAGAAGCATTGGTCCACTTGGGAAGCCAGTACCCATGGCTCATTTTTCGCGGTGGCGTTTGCGCCCGCGGCCTTGCATTTGGCTTCGGGCATAACCATGGTGGTGAAATACCGGTCTTCTTTTAGGACGCTCTTGACCCATCTGACACGGAACATCGGGACCTTCTCTCCAGCGTAGCTCAGCTCCCAGATCTCCTCGATCCTTCCGTAGTATCTGTCCTTGTCGTTATCGGTGTTGGATTCCATCGTTACCCCGGAGTTCTGATAATCATCGCTCTTCATGTCCTTCTCCTCGGTGTACAATGTGTAAAGGTTGATATCGTACGCCTCATAGGTCATCAGGTTGTGCTCGGCACCCTGTGACAAGGCGAATATGGTTTTTCTTCCGCGGAAGAATCCTCATGTAAAGGGTGCGACAGAAGCTTCTCCTTGAACCAACGCGTGAAACATGAGTTGTGCTCTTTGATTATATCTCCGTCCGTCCTCTGTTGGCCTCGGTCATTGTACGTCTTCTCAATAAAGGTTATGTGCTCTACCACCCAAGGATCGATCACGTCTATGTGTTGCAGCGCGACTAGGTTTGCTCTTTCAAAGTCGGCGAGTCGACCCGTGAAGTCGACATGCATTTCGCGGTGACCCCATCCAGCGAGCCTGTCGAGGTGCCTGTTGACGGGCAGACCAACGGGGTTCTCGATGCCTAGATAATTCGTGCAATAGGAGATGCACTCTTCGGTCAGAAAGCCCTTAGCTATGCTTCCATCTGGACGTGCCATGTTGCGAACGTATCCTTTGATGACACCATTTATCCTTTCGAACGGCATCATGCTGTGCAGGAACGTCGGCCCGAGTTGTATGATATCCTCCATGATATGGACCAGCAGATGCACCATAACGTCGAACAATGCGGGGGGGGGGGCAGTAGATCTCAAGCTCACATAGTATCACCACGATCTCTTCCTGTAGCCTTCTGAGTTGCCTCACGCCAACCGACTTCCGAGAGATGAAGTCGAAAAAGTTGCATAAGCCAAATAGCGTTTCACGGACGTGCGCGTCCATGATCCCACGGATTACAACTGGAAGTATCTGCGTCATCAGCACGTGACAGTCGTGAGACTTCATCCCGCTGAACATCCGCTTCGCTGAGTCTAGGTATCTGCTTATCTTCCCCGCGTAACCGTAAGGAAGTTTTACTCCTACGAGGTAGGTGAAAAACTTCTCGATCTCCTCCTAACTTAGAGTGAAGCACGCGGGAGGGCAGTCATTTCCGATCTTCTTGGCCTTTTTGCCATTACGACGACTTTCCGTTTCCTTCGCCTCATCATCAGCATCATCATCATTAGCGTGAAGCTCCTCCGTGATGCCCATTGATTTCAATTCTGCCCTTGCTTTCGGCCCATCTTTGGTCCTCTCTGACATGTTGAGCAGGGTACCAAGCAGACTCTCGCACATGTTCTTCGTGATATGCATGACATCAAGGCTGTGAGGCACACAAAGTATATTCCAGTACGGCAAGTCCCAGAAAATAGACCTTGTTTTCCATACCTTCAGCAGGCTCTGGCGCCTTTCGCTTCTTTCCCGGCAGTGGGCACTCTTTCCAATTTTTCAACAGCTCGTCTATTTCCTCGCCGCTCCTCGTACGCGGGCGTCTTCGGGGTTCGGTTTCACCATCGAGCATATCCTTGCGTTTTCTCCATGAGTCATCGTCGTGAAGCCACCTTCGATGTCCCATGAACACGGTTTTCGAAGACCCGGGATCTCTATCTAGCTGGCGATACGTTGTGTCATCCATGCACCTGACGCATGCACAAAATCCGTGGACCACCTGCCCCGCGACATATCCGTAACTGAGATAGTCATGCACCGTCGTGAGCAGTGCGGCTCTCATAGGGAAATATTCTTTCTCTGCGGCGTCCCACGTATTGGCGGGCGTTTTCCACAGCGTGTCTAGCTCCTCTTTCAGCAGCCCCAGATACAGATTGATGTCGTTCCCTGGTTGTTTCGGCCCTTCAATTAGCAGACTCATGTGAATGTACTTCCTCTTCATGCACAACCAGGGGGGAAGGTTGTACATCCACACAAACACAGGCCAGGTGCTATCTGTGCTTCTCTGGCTGCCAAACGGATTGACTCCATCAGTGCTTGCGCCCAGCACGATGTTCCTTGGATCGTCCCCAAATTCTGGGTGTTCAAAGTTCAACGCTTGCCATTGGCTCGCATCCTTAGGGTGACTCAGCATCTTGTCTTTTTATTTATCTCCGGATCATTTTTGTCATCTTCTCGCTTCTTCTCCTCCCTATCCGCGTGCCAACTCAGGAGCTTTGCTAGCTTAGGGTCCGCGAAATACCGCTGCAGACGAGGAGTGATCGGAAAGTACCACACCACTTTTCGAGGAGCTTTCTTCCTCTTCTTGTATCGAGTGACGCCGCACACCGGACATATGGTAGACTCCGCGTGCTCGTCCCGATAAATGATGCAATCGTCATGGACACATGGTATTTCACGTGCGGTAAATCCAAAGGACACACGATTTTCTTCGCCTCCTCGAAACTGGTCGGGCACTTGTTCCCCTTGGGAAGACGTTCGTGCCAGAATGACATGTTCTTGTCGACGCATGCGTCGGTCATTTTGTGTTTTGCCTTCATCTCCAGAGCCATGAGCGTTACTTTCAGGCGGGTATCCTCGGGCCTGCATCCTTCATACAATGGAGTAACCGCGTCTATCTCCAGTTGATCCAGCTTGGCTTTCTCTCGGGTGGCAGCTCTTGCGTTACCCGTCTGCTTGAGAAGCAGCTCTTGAATATGAGGGTCCTGCACCCAGCCCATCGATGGTCCATCGTCATCTGCTCCGGCATCTTCATCTTCATGATCATGCCCTTCGTCTTGATCTTCCTCATCATCATGTCCGGCATC
Source organism: Triticum aestivum (assembly GCF_018294505.1). Lineage (NCBI taxonomy): Eukaryota > Viridiplantae > Streptophyta > Magnoliopsida > Poales > Poaceae > Triticum > Triticum aestivum. The sequence goes on along the minus strand of NC_057802.1, from coordinate 582,593,290 downwards.
TTCTACATGATGACTGTGTCCTGCATCTACTTCGTGATCATGTCGTGGAGATTCTTCGTCTTCTCGCCCGCCCTCGCCGCGGTTGTCTTGCTGCCCTTCCTTATTTCTTGCCCGGCCCCCATGGACGACTTCATAATTATCTTCATCACCTTGCCACCGATAGCCATCCATGAATCCACGCAAGAGCAGGTGGTCCCGCACCTGTCCGGAATCCGGGTCCATAAGGCGCTTCAGCTTGCATCTTCGACACAGACATCTTATCTCCGTCTCGTTCTTTTGAAGCATCTCGGCCTTCGTGGAGCTCAAAAACCTATTCACGATGCCTTCGGTCATCGTGCGGACCATGGTCGCCTGCGGGGTAGAGCAAAACAATATTTTAGAACCAAAAATTTTTTTGGCATGACTTTGCCTAAAAATAGGACCAAAAAGAATGCATAGTGCCATATTCTCGCCGAAACGGAAATGAATCAACATTCTGGCAAAATATTGGCAACTATCGCATTTTCAAATACCGGTACCTGCAAACACAAACATGCAACACCACAAACATATGCAACACCACAAACATATGCAACACCACAAACATACGTAGATCTAGGACATAAAAAGTGTGTACATTGTTGGAGGGAGAAAAAGGTAGATCTAGAACATAAAGAAAGCTTTCCCCTTACTTACCTATAAAAAAAAGAAATTTAACCACTTAATTTGGGTGAATCTATGGTGCAAATGAGGTGAGGAGGAGGAGGCAGCCGAGACCAAGCTTGGTAGAGGTGGAGAGAATAAAGTGCGGAAAGTGAGTGTGGTAGGTGGCTGTCAAAAATATCTAGCTGCTCCCAGGTTACCAATGACGCACCTCCTAAGAATACGCCATTGGTAACCAGGATTACTAATGACGCACCTGGTGTGTGGTGCGCCATTACTAAAACTAGTAATGGCGCACTATCCCCTGGTGCGCCACTGCTAAGTCTGGGGAGGGGTGTGGGGCCAGGACAAAACTAGTAATGGCGCACCACATACCAGGTGCGCCATTAGTAATATGGTCATTAATGGCGCACCTATATCTGGTGCGCCACTGCTATATAGCAGTGGTGCACCACATACATGATGCGGCATTAATGTCCATATTAGCTATAGCCGTTTTTCTAGTAGTGCTCTCTTGAACTCTCAGCTTGTTCTTTACTTGCTCCTTCACCCAGTTGTCACAATGTGGTCCAAAGAATACAGATGACTTGTGCAAGTTGATCTTATGGCCCGAGCCTTTATTCCTATTCTCGATAGCAGTTTTAGGAGTGTGTGCGCTTCTATTGTCGCCTTTCACAAAAAAGATGTTATCATCAAAAAATAACAAATGGGAAACAGGAGGGCCCACTTTCCATTTGCGATTCCTCTGACGTTCCCTTTTGCTTCTTTAAGGGCGCCCACATTTCCAACACCATCTCCTAGTAATCTGGAGCCCTCATCCATGTCGCCTCAAATTTGAAATTGCTCCAAATTGGAATAACAAGGTTCAAGGGACCATGTTACTCGTGAAATTGCACATCAACATAAAAGAGTAAGTCTTGATTCTTTCTAAACCTGAGAAACTAATCTATATGTGGCGAGATCACTACTTCTTGAATGGCTAAATAATGCATATTCATCATAAATCAAGACCTAGATCATTTGAAATCGAGGACTAATAGGTATAGTTGGGCAATGTGGCTGTAAATGCTCCACCCCTTGCCTTTTCTTATAGGTTTGTGGCTTAATTCTGGAAGGCGTTAAGTTTCCATACATGTTGGTACTGATCAATCCATCGCCCTAGAAACATGATACCCTCTTTCACATGCTTCATATAAGCTATGCACATGCCATCTCCCCAATCACTGATAACATGTTTCAGTTAAGAGAGCATCAGAGATTTGCATGATTCTTTTGAGAATGGGCAGGGCAACATCGACACCGGCTACGACCAATGTCGGGGCAACAGTGAACCAACAGAGAAGGCGGCACTGGTAGGATGGCGCAAAACTTCGACACCGCCACGACCAGTGTCGGAGGATGGGCCGTTGGGAAGGAAGGAGGCACAAAAATTTACCACCAAAAAACAGCCGAATGGTGCATAAAGAAATTGATAAAAGATTGGCGCGGGGGGGGGGGGGCTTATATATATATTTGAAGGATAGTCATCAGTTTGATTTATTTTCATGTATTTCACTCGTAGCAACGCACGGGCATTCTACTAGTAACAGTAAGAGGCAGCAAGCTTGTGCTTTTATAACAAATGTGCGTGAAATTTATGTAAAATGATATACAATGTGGAAAAAAATGTTTGTGTAATTTGGAAATATTGTTTTGTGCCATTTAAAAAATGGATGTTACATTTAAAAAAAATCTCCCTTTTCAAAAATATGTTTGTTACACTAAAAAAATGTCAAAGTGTATTTATAAAATGTCAACATGAATCAATTTTTTTCAAAATATGTATTTGAAATAAGTATTAATCATGCATTTGAAAAATGTTAAACGTACATAAAAATATAAAATGCGTATGGACAAAAGTAGCCATCAAAATATATATTTTAAAATGTTTGACGTGCATACAAAATGTTGTTGATGTATAAATAAAATTTACAATGTGTATGACAACTAGACATGCGTTGAAGAAATAAGGGAAAACAAAGTAAACTGGGAAAAATGAGGACAGAAATAATAAAAGGTAAAAAATAAATAAAAAAGGAAAAAGGGAAACGCAAAGAAAAACAAAGAAAACTGATGCAAAACAGTGAAAAACACCGATTAGAAGGCCACGGAAAAATAAACTCCTGCGTAGTTACAGTATTGGGTGGGCACAGTAGTGTCACACTGTAGACAACACCTATTAGGACTCGTTTGTCTAAAAGACCTATTAGGACTCGCAAAAGGGTGAGAAATAGCATTCAAAACGGCGCATCCGCTCTTGTTTTCTTTTCTTGGTCTCTCTTTAGTAGCTTTTAGGTGTTTTTGCTATAGGAATTTTTCTTTCCTTTTGTCTTTTTTACTTTCTTGGTCTCAATTTCTTCCACTTTAAAAACAATATGAACTTACTAAAATTCATGTTTTTAAATGATTTTTTTCGGAAATTCACATATATTTTCAATATACATGAACAACTTTATATTATGTATATATATTTTACATTCATGAATGTTTTATATCCATGAAAAACTTTTATATTTCATAAACATTGTTTAATTCATGAAACTATAAAATTATCTTTTGATAAAGTTTCAAATAATTCCAAAAATAAAAAAACTTTAATCAATTTATAAATTTATTAATGTTTATTATGTTTGCAATTATTTGAAAATTTATCAACATTATGAAAATACAATGTAAACACTTCTAATTTTTAAAAACTATTTTAAAATGCATGACTATTATTGTAAATAATTCATAACGAAGTCAATGACATTTTTAAAAATCCATGATATGTTTTATATTTCATAGAACCTTATAAGAAATAGTGAAACAAACTGAAATTTTTATAATTCTTGGATATTTAAGTTGAAATCATTTATTATATCTAAACTAACGTTTTTTTTCTTGAACATTAAATAAGGTACCTATTAGGAAATGATAAAGCGACAAAACCGAAGGGAAAATATTTTTGGAAATGAAAAAACTAACATGAAATCGGGACATAAGGGCCGGCCCATTACTACAGGGCGACTTTGTGTTGTGCACTTTGCTTATTTATTTTTCTTATGTCTCCCTGCAAAGAATGGGAATAGTGGGGCCCTCATTAGCGATTCTGAGATGTTAAACTCGCCGGAGAAGAAGGGCCCGTCACCGTCCATCCACCTCCCGACGAGCTGCGGGTACAGGGACCCCTGCCACCATCCGCTCGATCCATCCCGGCCATCACCACACTCCGTCGTGGTCTCACGCCAGTGAACGTCGCGTGCCTCTGCCCCCTCCCTCTGTATTTAAATCTCCCAAAGGACCACACTAATGAGTCAGTCAGCGCCCCCTAATCGGTATTTAAGTGAAGACATAATTATAAAGTACGCCTTCGACGTGGCCCCTCTGAATTTCCAGATAATCATTTTTAATTCATTTTTTGATCACCAGGTTGACCCAACTATGACAACCTATATCTTTTAAACCACAAGTCCAATTAATCTCAAACTTTTTGCACATTTTTATTTTGAGCTCATTTCTCCGCTTGAAAATGCTTGATTTTTTTGGTCAGCCTAGAACTTATGGACAAATAAGTTGCTTTATATGTTGTTTACATTTATTTATTAAAATATTTCCAAAGACATATAGCTAGGTGGTGCAGATGAGAGGTATTCCTACACCTACTTGGAGTAAGGCAAGTCACACCATCCATTTGCATGATGGCAATGCAATGCCATGGTTTTAAGATAAAATGTTGGCTTAAATTTTGAAGAATTCAATAATGGTTTATTCATTGCTATTTTGTGGTAACATTTGAGTTTGCTACTGCTTTGTTAAATATAGAGTTTAATATGAGTAGTAGCTACATATTTAAAATAGTGATGGAAAAATATAGAATACTTATTATTTCGCATAGGTTGGAAGTAGAAATAACATGGTTATCATATTTTTCGGAATGTTAAGTTGGATAATTCTATCTCTACGACTATGATCATGTTTATAAAATTAATAGGGAAGGAATTGTTTTAACTAAAATAAACATGATGACATAATTCCTTTATTTGTTCATCAAGTCATAGTGCCGCTGAACCAAACTTACCAGTGCAACCACATTTGCCTTTATGGAAAGGCCCTAGCTTGGTTTATTTTTATGCATGTTACCTGTAAAACCAATGAGGGAAGGTCGTGCGTGTATGATACCCTGATGAGGTAGGCAGCGATAATCTTGTGAGCCTAATTTAGTATATATGGATCCAGATCTCCATTTAGGATCATTGAGCCACGATGTGACATAGGGGCCACCCCGGACATGACCCAAAGTTAGGCAAGTTTTGCTGGACGTATGTCCATAGTGTGCGTAAAGTGCGCAACCACTGCATAGTGTTTGAAACTATTTGAATAGATGTATCCGCGCTATTGGACACAATTTGTACTGGGTCAAACTATCTGATCACCACTGATAATGATGGAAGGACTTATCTTTATAACTGAGTAAGTAACAGTTTAGCAGAAAGTCGATGATAATCGTGAGATGACCATGAGGTGATCACGAGATTAAATTGATTGATGAGAGGGTCAACAGTAAGATGGTCCATGTGACCTTAAACGATGGGTTATTACTACAATAAGTTTAACAATATCATTTTTATTATTTACTTTCTTTCTTTTAATAATTGCTCATAACTTAACCTGTTGTTGCCATGTAATTGTTTTGTCTTGATGCTTTTGGTTGTTGTGAGCTTGCAAATACATACTTACCTCGCTTGTGATGCCAGATGTAGGTGATGTCGTGAATGTGTATCTCGAGGATCTCGAGTCTGTGAACTAGGAAGTGTCCCAAAAGTGTCCCTTTGGAGTGGAGTTCATCATCATCGCGCTATTCCGTTGCTACGAGTTATTCCACTTCTAGTAATAGAGGCTCGAGCATGTTAACCATCTTGCCTCACTAGGAGTTGTAATACATGTACCCCTATACCCTTAGTATTTGCAATAAAGAGTTGTTCTTTCTATGCCAAGTTGTGATGTGTTTCGAGAAGAATTGATCTTTGGGTTGGAACACAGGGCATCCGGTTCTCTGAGCCGGGGTGCCAAGTTGTACTTTGCCCTCGGGTATATCATCACCTACAAGAAGCCCCTTATTGCCGAACATATTTCATGGTTGAATAGATCCCAGTCTCGTTGGTAAAAGATGGCTGGACCCGCCCGGCCCAAAGCTTTGGTTGGGCCCATTTGAGAAACTGCTGACTTGATAACCTCATTGGTATACTCTCGTCCAACAATCCCATCATCTTCCCGTTCACTTTGATAGGGATGGCATCTAAGACAACGTCCATAGATGTGCATGGTTGACACGAGAAAAGGGTTCACATAGTAGTCATGAACAAGCTTTGGATGCATTTATGATCTTCACAAATTGTGCCATCACTCTTACGCAAAAAAATGATTCAATTTACTCTTCTCCTTTTCGAGGCTCTTGCATGCAAACATAGTTATTTATGTCCTCTTCCTTGAGCTAGTCTATTCTTGAGTGTTATTGGGCCATTATTTCTTCTCTTCCAACCATTTCACATATCTTATTTTCATATTATTCTCCTCTTGAGAAACGTCTCACCCATTATTGCCTTCGGATTGTAGTTAATCTCTTCTCCATCTTCTTAATCTCCTTTTTATAGACCCGTAAGAGTCCCTACTCCAGGTTTGCAAAAAGTTATTATGTTCATAGTATTCCATGTATTTCACTAGTAGAAAATAGGGCTTTCGTCCTAGCCGGAAAGGATCAATAGTCCCGGTCGCGTTACGAACTGGGACTAATGTGAGCATTAGTCCCGGTTCGAGCGGCTAGGACACCGGACGGGGCTGGGCTAGCTTTATCCCGGGTCAAACGCAACCTTTAGTCCCTGTTGGAGATACCAACCGGGACTAAAGGGGCTGCGGCCTGATGCGGACGGTGCAATCCCCTTTAGTCCCGGTTTGTGTCTCCACCCGGGACAAACCAGGACTAAAGGGGCTTTAGTCCCGGTTTGTGTCTCCATCCAGGACTGATTGTCTAACCTTTAGTCCCGGTTTTGAAAGTTTCTTTTGTGTTTTCCATTAGTTTTCTGTTTTTAGTTTCTATTTTAAATTGCTTATAACTTTTAGGATATTTGATGTTTTTGAGTAATTCTTTTTGCATTAGATTCAAAATTTTCTCTAGTTTCTGTTTGTGCCATTAGTTTTCAAGAATGGTTTAAATTTGAATTTGTTCAAATTTGCTTCAAACCCTAGATTGTGAATAACTTGGGCTTAAAAATAGTTTTTAATGAGATTCTTTTTGCTCCTAGTTACATGTTAGATTGTTTCCATAGTAAGATTTATTTGGTTGTTTTTAGAATAATTTGAATTAGGATTTTAATTAAAATAGTATTGTTTTTATTATATAGTTGTTTTAGTCATTTAATTATTGTTTTTAATTATTTTTAGTTAGTTCTTTCAGTAGATTTTAACATGTTGTAGTATGCTTGAAGGAAATATGCCCTAGAGGCAATAATAAAGTTGTTATTTATATTTCCTTATGTCATGATAAATATCTATTGTTCATGCTGGAATTGTATTAACTGGAAACTTGATACATGTGTGAATACATAGACAAAACAAAGTGTCCCTAGTATGCCTCTACTAGACTAGCTCGTTAATCAAAGATGGTTATGTTCCCTGACCATAGACATGTGTTGTCATTTGATGAACGGGATCACATCATTAGGAGAATGATGTAATGGACAAGACCCATCCGTTAGCTTAGCATAATGATTGTTAAGTTTTATTGCTACTGCTTTCTTCATGACTTATACATATTCCTTTGACTATGAGATTATGCAACTCCCGAATATCAGAGGAATACCTTGTGTGCTATCAAACATCACAATGTAAAAGGGTGATTATAAAGATGCTCTAAAGGTATCTCCGAAGGTGTTTTGTTGGGTTGGCATAGATCAAGATTAGGATTTGTCACTCCGTGTATCGGAGAGGTATCTCTGGGCCCTCTTGGTAATGCACATCACTATAAGCCTTGCAAGCAATGTGAATAATGAGTTAGTTACGGGATGATGCATTACGGAACGAGTAAAAAGTCTTGCCGGTAACGAGATTGAACTAGGTATGATGATACCGACGATCGAATCTTGGGCAAGTAACATATCGATGATAAAGGGAACAACGTATGTTGTTATGCGGTTTGACCGATAAAGATCGTCGTAGAATATGTTGGAGCCAATATGAGCATCCAGGTTCCGCTATTGGTTATTGACCGGAGATGTGTCTCGGTCATGTCTACATAGTTCTCGAACCCGTAGGGTCCGCACGCTTAACGTTCGATGACGATATGTATTATGAGTTATGTGTTTTGGTGACCGAAGTTTGTTCAGAGTCCCGGATGAGATCACAGACATGATGAGGAGTCTCGAAATGGTTGAGAGGTAAAGATTGATATATTTGAAGGTCATATACAGACACCGGAATGGTTCCGAGTGATTCGGGTATTTTATCGGAGTACTGAGGGGTTACCCGAACCCCCCGGGGGAAATCTTAGGCCTCATGGGCCATGGGATAGAAGAGGGGACAGCCCAGAAGGGGGAGGCCCCCCCCAAGGGGAGTCCGAATAGGAAGGGGAGGGGGCGCGGCCCCCCTTTCCCTCTTTCTCTCCTCTCCTTCCCTCTTTCCCCCTCCGTTGGAAGGAAAAGGTGGGGGGGGGGGGCGAATCCTACTTGGACTTGGAGTCCAAGTAGGACTTCCCCCTTTTGCGCGCCCCTCCTAGGCCGCTGGCCTTCTCCTCCCCTCCTTTATATATGTGGGCAGGGGGCACCCCAAGGACACAACAGTTGTTTCTTAGCCGTCTGCGGTGCCCCCCTCCACAGTTTACGCCTCCGGTCATAGCATCGTATTGCTTAGGCAAAGCCCTACGCGGATCAGACCACCAACACCGTTGCCACGCCGTCGTGCTGACGGAACTCTCCGTCGATCCTCTACTGGATCAAGAGTTCGAGGTACGTCATAGAGCTGAACGTGTGCTGTACACGGAAGTGCCGTACGTTCGCTACTTGGATCGGTTGGATCGTGAAGACGTTCGACTACATCAACCGTGTTAACATAACGCTTCCGCTTTCGGTCTACGAGGGTACGTGGACACACTCTCCCCCTCTCGTTGCTATGCATCTCGTAGATAGATCTTACATGATTGTAGGAATTTTTTTGAAATTGCATGCTACGTTCCCCAACAGTGGCATCCGAGCCAGGTATATGCGTAGATGATATATGCACGAGTAGAAGACAATGAGTTATGGGCGATAATAGTCATACTACTTACCACCAATATCTTACTTTGATTCGGCGGTATTGTTGGATGAAGCGACCCGGACCGACATTACATGACCGCGTTCATGAAACTGGTTCTACCGACGTGCTTCGCATAAAGGTGGCTAGCGGGTGTCTGTTTCTCCAACTTTAGTTGAATCGAGTTTGACTATGGCCGGTCGTTGTTGAAGGTTAAAACAGCACACTTGACGAAATATCGTTGTGGTTTTGATGCGTAGGTAAGAATGGTTCTTACTAGAAGCCCGTAGCAGCCACATAAAACTTGCAACAACAAAGTAGAGGACGTCTAACTTGTTTTTGCAGGGTATGTTGTGATGTGATATGGTCGCACATAGGTGGCTAGCGGGTGTCTATTTCTCCAACTTTAGTTGAATCGAGTTTGACTATGGCCGGTCGTTGTTGAACGTTAAAACAACACACTTGACGAAATATTGTTGTGGTTTTGATGTGTAGGTAAGAATAGTTCTTGCTAGAAGCCCGTAGCAGCCACGTAAAACTTGCAACAACAAAGTAGAGGACGTGTAACTTGTTTTTGCAGGTATGTTGTGATGTGATATGGTCAAGACGTGCTGAGATATAAATTGTTGTATGAGATGATCATGTTTTGTAAAAGTTATCGGCAACTGCAGGAGCCTTATGGTTGTCGCTTTATTGCATGAAATGCAATCACCATGTAATTTCTTTACTTTATCACTAAGCGGCAGCGATAGTCGTAGAAGCAATAGTTGGTGAGACGACAACGATGCTACGATGGAGATCAAGGTGTCAAGACGGTGACGATGGAGATCATGACGGTGCTTTGGAGATGGAGATCAAAGGCACAAGATGATGATGGCCGTATCATGTCACATATTTTGATTGCATGTGATGTTTATCTTTTATGCATCTTATTTTGCTTAGTACGGCGGTAGCATTATAAGATGACCCCTCACTAAATTTCAAGGTATAAGTGTTCTCCTTGAGTATGCACTGTTGCTACAGTTCGTCGTGCCGAGACACCACATGATGATCGGGTGTGATAAGCTCTATGTTCACATACAACGGGTGCAAGCCAGTTTTTGCACGTGCAGAATACTCGGGTTAAACTTGATGAGCCTAGCATATGCAGATATGGCCTCGGAACACTGAGACCGAAAGGTCGAACGTGAATCATATAGTAGATATGATCAACATAGTGATGTTCACCATTGAAAACTAATCCATCTCACATGATGATGGGACATGGTTTAGTTGATATGGATCACGTGATCATTTAGATGACTAGAGGGATGTCTATCTAAGTGGGAGTTCTTAAGTATATATGATTAATTGAACTTAAATTTATCATGAACTTAGTACCTGATAGTTTTTGCATGTCTGTGTTGTTGTAGATCAATGGCCCATGCTACCGTTCCCTTGAATTTTAATGCGTTCCTAGAGAAAACTAAGTTGAAATATGATAGTAGCAATGATGCGAACTGGGTCCGTAATCTGAGGATTATCCTCATTGCTGCACAGAAGAATTATGTCCTTGATGCACCGCTAGGTGACAGACCTATTGCAGGAGCAGATGCAGACGTTATGAACGTTTGACATGCTCGGTATGATGACTACTTGATAGTTTAGTGCACCATGCTTTACGACTTAGAACTGGGACTTCAAAAATGTTCTGAACGCCATGGAGCATATGAGATGTTCCAAGAGCTGAAAACGATATTTCAGGCTCATGCCCGTGTTAAGAGGTATGAGTCCTCTGACAAGTACTTTGCCTACAAGATGGAGGAGAATAGCTCAGCTAGTGAGCATGTGGTCAAAATGTCTGGGTACTACAATCGCTTGAATCAAGTGGGAGTTAATCTTCCAGATAAGATAGTGATTGACAGAGTTCTCTAGTCACTATCACCAAGTTACTTGAACTTCGTGATGAACTATAATATGCAAGGGATGATGAAAACGATTCCCAAGCTCTTCGCGTGCTGAAATCAGCGAAGGTAGAAACCAAGAAATAGCATCAAGTGTTGATGGTTAACAAGACCACAAGTTTCAAAAAAAGGGCAAGGGAAAGAAAGGGAACTTCAAAAATGGCAAGCAAGTTGTCACTCCCGTGAAGAAGCCCAAAGCTAGAACCAAGCCTGAAACTGAGTGCTTCTACTGCAAATGAAATGGTCACTGGAAGCAGAACTGCACCAAATACTTGGGGGATAAGAAGGATGGCAAAGTGAACAAAGGTATAGTTGATATACATGTTATTGATGTGTACTTTACTAGTGTTCATAGTAGCCCCTCGGTATTTGATACCGGTTCAGTTGCAAAGATTTGTAACTCGAAAGAGGAGTTGCAAAATGAACAGATACTAGTTGAGGGCGAGGTGACGATGTGTGTTGGAAGTGATTCCAAGGTTGATAAGATCTCCATCGCACACTCCCTTTACCTTCGGGATTAGTGTTGAACCTAAAATAAATGTTATTTGGTGCTTGCGTTGAGCATAATATGATTGGATCAAGTTTATTGCAATGCGGTTATTCATTTAAGTCAAAGAATAATTGTTATTCTGTTTACATGAATAAAACCTTCTATGGTCATACACCCAAGGTAAATGGGTTATTGAATCTCGATCGTAGTGATACACATATTCATAATATTGATGCCAAAAGATGCAAAGTTGATAATGATGGTGCAACATACTAGTGGCACTGTCGTTTAGGTCATATTGGTGTAAAGCGCATGAAGAAACTCCATGCAGATGGACTTTTGGAATCACTTGATTATGAATCATTTGATGCTTGCGAACCATGCCTCATGGGCAAGATGACTAAGACTCTGTTCTCCGGAACAATGGAGCGAGCAACTGACTTATTGGAAATAATACATACTGATGTATGCGGTCCAATGAGTGTTGAGGCTCGCGGCGGGTATCATTATTTTCTGACCTTCACAGATGATTTGAGCAGATATGGGTATATCTACTTTATGAAACATAAGCCTGAAACATTTGAAAAGTTCAAAGAATTTCAGAGTGAATTGGAAAATCATTGTAACAAGAAAATAAAGTTTCTACGATCTGATCGTGGAGGTGAATATTTGAGTTATGAGTTTGGTCTTCATTTGAAACAATGTGGAATATTTTCGCAACTCACGCCACCTGGAACACCACAGCGTAATGGTGTGTCCGAACATCGTAACCGTACTTTATTAGATATGGTGCGATCTATGATGTCTCTTACCGATTTACCACTATCATTTTGGGGTTATGCATTAGAGACAGCTGCATTCACTTTAAATAGGGCACCATCTAAATCCGTTGAGATGACACCGTATGAACTGTGGTTCGATAAGAAACCTAAGCTGTCGTTTCTTAAAGTTTGGGGTTGTGATGCTTATGTGAAAAAGCTTCAGCCTGATAAGCTCGAACCCAAATCGGAGAAGTGCGTCTTCATAGGATACCCAAAAGAGTCTGTTGGGTACACCTTCTATACAGATCCGAAGGCAAGATCTTTGTTGCTAAGAATGGATCCTTTCTAGAGAAGGAGTTTCTCTCGAAAGAAGTGAGTGGGAGGAAAGTAAAACTTGATGAGTTAATTGTACCTACTATTGAATTGGAAAGTAGTTCATCACAGAAATCAGTTCCAGTGATGCCTACACCAATTAGTGAGGAAGCTAATGATGATGATCATGAAACTTCAGATCAAGTTACTACCAAACTTCGTAGGTCAACCAGAGCACGTTCCACACTAGAGTGGTACAGTAATCATGTTCTGGAAGTCATGTTACTAGACCATGACAAACCTATGAACTATAAGAAAGCGATGATGAGCCCAGATTCCGCAAAATGGCTTGAGACCATGAAATCTGAGATAGGATCCATATACAAGAACAAAGTGTGGACTTTGGTGGACTTGCCCGATGATTGGCAAACCATTGAGAATAAATGGATCTTCCAGAGGAAGATGGACGCTGATGGTAGTGTTACTATCTACAAAGCTTGACTTGTCGTGAAAGGTTTTCGACAAGTTCAAGGTGTTGACTACGATGAGATTTTCTCACTCATAGCGATGCTTAAGTTTGTCTGAATCATGTTAGCAATTGCCGCATTTTATGAAATCTGGCAAATGGATAACGAAACTGCATTCGTTAATGGATTTATTAAAGAAGAGTTGTATATGATGCAACCAGAAGGTTTTGTCAATCCTAAAGGTGCTAACAAAATGTGCAAGCTCCAGCGATCCATCTATGGACTGGTGCAAGCATCTCAGAGATGGAATATACGCTTTGATGAGTTGATCAAAGCATATAGTTTTATACAGACTTGCGGTGAAGCCTGTATTTATAAGAAAGTGAGTGGGAGCACTACAGCCTTTCTGATAAGTATACACTACTAGGAAAAAGCCTAGCAGCAGCGCGGGTTTTAGGTATAGCAGTAGCGCGGGCACCCGCGCTCCTGATACGGCGCTACAGCTAAACTGTAGCAGCAGCGCGTGTTGTCCTGCGCTACTGCTATACAAGCATAGCAGCAACGAACTGTGGAACAGCGCGCTACTGCTAATAGCTCTAGCACTGTGTGTTAGGCCGTGCTACTGCTAGCGGCACGCTGCTGCTAACTTTTCTCCCCTCGCTACTGCTAAGTTTATTAGTTTTTGATATTTTTCTGCATATTTATTTTGTATTTGAACAGGCTTTGTACAAGAATCTTTAGCACATACAAATGCCATCATCATACACATACAAATGGCTGCGAGACCACAAATGTAATCATAGCATATACATACAAATAGTCTCATCAAATCATGTCATCATCATAATCATCATCCAACACAAAGTGGTCTCCCGTCATCATCTCGAAAATAGTGATACATGCAAGTCTCGAATACTTGCAACTACATCATCATCCATCTAAACAATGATATACGCAAGAAGTGCTATCACTATGAGTGATAGCTGAACTATGCAGTACATGAGGCGGTGGTTATGAGTCCTCTCTCGCGCTAGCGTGAACCTCAAGTAACTAGCTTCTGCTTCTTGTCTGCTTTTGAAGCCTTTATGGCTGGCGCTTGAGACCCCCTGCACTTGCGCCTGACACTCATGCCACTCGTAGTACACTCCCGAAACCTTCCCTTTGTACACAACATAGCACTCCTTCTTCGCCATTAAGAATCTAGGTACCTGTTAGAGATGCATCTTCATCAAGAGAACGTACGATCATATGAAACAAAATATACTTGAGCAACACGAAAAAGAAAGGGTTAGCAAGTAGATGCAACATATAGTACGCAAACTAATTAACTAGAGGTACGCATGTCATCGTACCCAAACTAACAAAGTAGCATTACGCAAGTTCGGCAGGGACCGTGGACACACAAAGTTTCATCGCTACAGAAAGTATACAAGTTCAACCGACACATATCATCATCATCGGCATCGTAAATCATTAGAAGTTCCATCCTTCCATATCATCAAGGATGGACCCCAGCTTCTTGAACGGCGTGAGGTCATGACGTTGCATGCCGATGTGAGTTCGGACGTCAGCTCGCGATATAGGGTCGTGGTGGAACATCCCCTTCTCATCAACGACTTCTTTCATGATGATCGTCGCAATTTCCCTTTGGATGCGAAAGAAGTCATCTCTAAGTTTATAATCCGCTTCTCCATAAGATTCTGCCCACTTGCGGATATGATCATTGTTTCTGCTTGTCACGCGAAGCTTTTGGTGATCTGTGTTGAACTCAATCATGAGATGGAGGAGGTAGAATCCATCGTTCTTGCTTGGTTTTGGGACATGGATGCAGCACAAGTTAGTTTTATGCGAGAAACCCAACTTCTTGTTCCTTTGTTTCCTGATCTGCAGGTGGCCACCCCTAATGCTGAAGCCTTGGAGAGCATCATCTAGAATATTCATTATGTGGGTGTAGTCCTTCTTCTCATAGTTTCTGGTAGGGTCGAAATACACGGCGTGGGAGACTCGCGGGTAAAGAACGATAAGGACGGCGTGCCCGATGCTACGGGGAAAAAGACGCCTCAAATTATTCTCCATAAGAGCGAGAAGGAATGATTGAAATGTACGAAAGGGTTGTCCGGAACTGACTTACTTTGGATGGTAAGGCAGGAGGACAATTTCCTGGTCCTTATTCTGTACCATGAAGTTTTGGAGGTAATACCTAGCAGTTTCACACTCAAAGTCGCCGAGAATCAAGAAAGACTCGTGCATGTAGTATGGATCCGCCAAACAGATTTGCGAGACTTCTTATCTCTTCATGACGGAGCTCATATGTAGTGCAAAAAGGCGGACAATTGTAAAATCAAGCCGGCTTGTCAGAAACATCTCGAAGATATGGTCAAACCGCAGGAAGAACACCTCCGTGGGCCGTGTGTCGATGTAGCACTTCCCCTCAGGCACACGAGCCATGTATGTCGGATATCCTGGATCCTTCGAGGCTAGTAGGCTTTTCTCAGTTGACAACACATGGTCGTGCAGTCTGCTGAGATCCCCTGATAGTGCCTCCAGTGGTTTCGGCGGTAGCATCGGCTCGCCCGTGACATGGAACATGGCCGCACCTTTCACAGGTACACGCTCTTCAAAATCCACTGTCTGGCTGCTATGTGCTCTGGCTTGTTTGGAGGCAGTTGTCTTCCCCGGTCTCTTCCTCTCCTTTTTCTTGGGCACACCTTCCAGACCCTTGCTTAACCCCTGCCCCAGTGTTGCCGGGCTAAGAACTGTACGACCCCCGGCTAGTTGAGCCTGTGTTGAGGCAGCATCTTCAGGCGTGTCCTATGAGGATTTCATGAAGAGAGACTTCTTGCAATCCCTGCTACGACATTCCTGCCCGGGCAGATCATCCATATCCTCATTAGCATGCTGATAGCCCGATTCGCCATATGGTTGACTCATCATATCTAAGTCACTCTCATAGGCGTTTGTATTGAGGGAACCCATTGGGTCCTCCATCTCCTCCGTCTCATCATCCATTCTCTGTTCTACGGGACCGATTACATCAGCCAGTACTATTGTATCCCCTTCATCACGTCGTCCGCCGCTCTCACCAGGCACTACAGGAGCTGGTAATTGCGTAGGCGGGGTGGTGGTCTCCATACATGCTTGTTGATGTGCGGTTATTGGTGTGCTCTCAGCCGGCTCCAGACGAAGAAGATTCTTCGGCCATAGCAGCACCCAACCCTTGCAGCTTCCAATCCGCGGTGGGGTCTCGTCGTCCTCTCCCCCTAGGCGTAATGGAGGAGGCAAATCCTCGTGCCCCGATGTCACACTCGACAAGGTAACCCTGAAGTGCCCAGCGGGCATCGGCTGGTTGTGGAACGTGAGATCCAAGGGCTTCATTATCACTCCCTTTCCCACGTCCACCTTCAGGCCTTTGATCAAGTAGAGTACGGTGCACGGGGTTTCGTCGGCCTGCAAACACATGTCTGCGGCATAAAACATCCGAAAGGCAACGGAAATGGAATATTCTAGATATATATGTTCGTGCGGCATGTAATTACCGTGAGGGCGTCGAGCTCAGCCAAAGACGAAGGCCTGCCTAGCGTGCCAGAGACTGAGGACGGGCTGCTATGAGCGGGTGCGGGTGCGAGAGGAAGCCCGGTTGCGTGAGCAAGTGATGTTCCGGTGTTGTTGTTGTTCACGGAGTTGCTCGCGACGAAACTGGGCAATGGGAAATCATGTACCGTCTTGTATGGATTTTCCTTCGTCCAGTTGATGATAGCCGGGACCAAGTTAGTAGCGAAGTCATTTCTGCAGGCAGTTACAACTGCATTGACTGCCTGCTCTAGCAACTCATTTTTCTCCTCGACTGTTTTTTTGCGTCCTCGGCTGTTTTTTTCTCGACCGCAAGCTTCACCTTCTCGTCGATGTCCGCCTGACTAAACTGCTTTTTCTGCTTCTTGGCCTCCGGGCCCTCGTTGTAAAACACCTTCCACGTGGCGTCTTCTCCGGCGCCGTGCACACGTCCATATTGCGGCCGCTGGCCCAAAGGGAGTCCCTTAAGTTCGTTCAAGGCCCGGTTGAGAGGGGTGTCCCACTTGGGCCTCATTGGAGAAGTAGGATTTTGGCTGCAAGCTGGTGTTGCTTCTCCTGCAGAAGGAACGTGAAACGTTTACGAATATGTAGTCGACTAGATCTGGAGCTAAATGTAAGGTGGTAAAAGAATAATTACCAGTAGTCTAATCAATTTCCTTGTGATCTGGTCCGTGTAAAAAACCTTCTTTTCCTTGTCCCACTTGTAGCAGGCCCTGATAAAGTCACGCTCCAAGGGGTTGGTGAACTTCGCGAAGGGGTCTAGGAGACCCGCGGCTTCATGTTCCGCGTCCTCCTTATCCCATATGGGCCTTTTACCGAGGTTGCCATGGCTTCCGAGGCGATGCTTCCCCGTATTCCTTTGCTGAAGGCTCTTGAATTTTGCAGCCTTAGCCTTGGCTTCCTTGGTAGCGCAAGTGTCCTTGAACTTTTCGAACTCCTCTTCCGTAAATTTTGGATTTTCCTCCAGAATCTTGGACAGGGGTTCCTCAGCCTCAATAGCTCGTTTCACCCTCCCTTTCCAGGAGGCCAAATCATTGCTGAACATTCCCATGGCGTGATTGTTAATCTTGTTCATCTTTGGATCATCCCACGGTTGTTCTATGCTATCATCCCGGTCGGGGAACTTGAACCTCTTGTACAACTTCGTCAGGAGCAACTGCCTCAAATGTTGTTTACTCCTTAAGTCATCGTCGTTGATGCTCGCGCTTTCCTGTAGGATGCATCCTACTTGGTTCCCATAGCACTTGCGAGGTTCTTCCGGCTCTAATGGCTCAAACTTGCCAGGTGCCATCTTTGTGATCACCGGTCGTCCAATGCCGAGTTTGTTAGGTTTTCGTATCCTCTCCTTCTTCTTTTCGGTAGCGGCACCGGCGCTGGTACCTTCCCCGCCGGTCTCGGCGCCGCCGTCGGTGTCGATGTCGGCGTCAGTACCATCCTCGAGGCCGACCTACAAACCTTGACTGTGCTTAGCAGACAAAAAGTCGAGGTACTCTTGTTCACCCTCATAATCCATCTCGTCTGCATCTTGGTTAGAAGGCCCGGTTTCTTTGTTGTTCGACATGTTTCGTATGATTAAGTCTCCTCGTTTAATTCTAAAACTATGAAAAAATGAGAGATGACATAAAAAAGATCTATGTTTGCCGGAATGCCATTTCCCATCAACTCCCGGCACTCGATATGCCTACTATCTAGCACAAGTCATGCCAAAATTCACGAAAAATTTCGGCATGACCTTTGTTAAAAAATAGACATATCGAGCGCCTGAAATTCACCGGAACGGAAATGAATCAACATTCCGGCGTAACATAGGCCACTCAGATCATTTACCCTGCACATAATCATCATTTTCCAAATATGACATGTCCAAAACATCACATGTCCAAATGACATGTCCAAATTCCACATATGACATGTCCAAAACATCACATGTCCACATATCACATGTCCAATTCAAATTTGCATATAAATTCAGCCTACCTAAATTAACCGAAGAACCCTAGCTAGCAGAGAGAGGAGGAGAGGCGGGGGGCTCACAAAGGTTGCAGGGGGCGAGGAGGCAGGCCCGACGACGGCCGAGGTTGGGAGGGGAGGAAGCAGAGGAGCCGGGGTCGGGGGCGAGCGTCGGGGTTGGAGCCGGGGTCAGGGGCGAGCGCCGGGGTCGGGGCCGGGGTCGGGGACGAGCGCCGGGGTCGGGGGCGAGCGCAGGGGCGCGGCGAGGGCAGGGCTCCGGCGGCGCGATGAGGGAAGAGAGAGTGGGGATTTGGGGGGAAAAGAGGCGCGATGAAGCAGAGAGAGTGAGGATTTGGGGGGTTAAGTGGACGTAGCAGTAGCGCGTTTAGAAAAAATGCGCTATAGCTAAGTTAGATATAGCGCTTTTATGCATAAAGCGCTACTGCTATTACAGGTAGCTATAGCGGTTTTATACGGAAACTGCTACTGCTACCTTGACTAGCTGTAGCTCTTTTTCAGTAAAGCGCTACTGCTATAACCAGTACCTATAGCAGTTTTCCTGTTTGTTTTCTTCTATTTTCTTTACCTTTATTTTCTCTCACTTTTCTTTTACTTTTCTCCGAGAGCAGTGAACGAAGGGAAGGTGATACAATGTATATAACTAAGGCGATATATATTGCATCATTTGACAGTTAAGTATGTATACAAAATAGGAACATATATATTACATCATTGGACCCATGCATAATGGCTAAGTGTGTACACAAAATAGGAACATATATATATTACATCATTTGACCGATAACATACGCTTCCTCAGCGTTGACATTTTCGTTTTTGAGTGAGATTCTTTCCCTTCTTGTTCGTTGAAGAATAATGGAGCCCCTCATTGTGACTTTTCCTTTTCCATGGAGTACGATTTTTCTTAGCTAATGTAGTATTGATTCTTCTTTTGACGTATACTTCATCGTCATCTTCCCTCATTGGGTTGCCGTACTGGTCGTAGTCTTCCTTGTTGGCGACTCCATCCATTCCAATAATGTTCCTTTTGCCTTTCCTCCCGACAACACGGCTGGGATTGCGCGGGTCGGTTATGAAGAAGCATTGTGTCATGTGCTTAGCGTGTACCCATGGCTCGTTTTTTGCGATAGCATTCACGGTAGCGCTCTTGGCGTCAGGTATAGTCATGGTAGTGAAATACCGATTTTCGCTTTCGACATTCTTAGCCCATCTGACACGGAACATCGTCGTGTTGTGCATTCCAGAGTAGTCAAGCTCCTAGATCTCCTCGACCCTTCCGTAAAATCTCTCAGTTGCGCCGTTGTCGCTGCCGGTCATGCATTCCATCATCACTGTCCATATCTTTAGCCTCCGTGTAGAACGTGTATCCGTTGATATCGTATGCCTGATAGGTGACGAGGTTGGGCGAGGGGCCATGTGCTAAGGCGTATATGAGCAATCCGTCCTTAGAGCCCTCTTTCGGGGGATTAGCAATAATATGCTCTTTGAACCAATGCAGGAAAGTGGAGTTGTGCTCACTAGTAACTTTGGCGTCCGTCCTGCATACCCCCCGGTCACGATACTTCTTTGCGATAATTTCTTTGTGCAGTGCCACGAAAGGATCTACCTCGTCTAGGTGTTGTAGCACTACCAAGTTTGCTCTGTCAAAGTCGTTGCGTCGATCTGAGTATGCCACGTGCAGTTCCCTACGACTGTTGGAGTGACCTTCTCCTTCGAGCCTCCCATCGTGCTTGTTAACGGGCAAACCAACACCAACACCAAGCGGCTGGTCTGCGCCATATAGAAAATTCTCGCAGAAAGAGATGCACTCTTGTGTCAGATAGCCCTGGACGATGCTTCCATCCGGACGGGACATGTTACAACTGAATCCTTTAATGATCCCATTCATCCTCTCAAACGGCATCATGTTGTGCAGGAATGATGGCCCCAGGTCTATTATGTCGTCCAGAATATGGACACACATATGCACCATGACGTCAAAGAACGCGGGCGGGAAGTACATCTCAAGCTCATTCAGTATCACAACGATCTCTTCCTGTAGCCTTCAGAGCTGCTTCACACTGATCGACTTTCAAGAGATGACGTCGAAAAAGTTGCAGAGACCAATAAGCGTGTCACGGACGTGCTTGTCCATTATCCCTCTAAGGGCAACAGGTAGTATCTGCGTCATCATCACATGGCAGTCATGGGACTTCATCCCGCTGAACCTTTCTTGTTCGTGTCTAGATATCTGCTTATCTTGCCACAGTAACTGGAACTAACTTTGACTCCGGTAAGGCACTTAAAGAATTGATCGATCTCATCCTGACTTAAGGTGAAGCAAGAAGGGGGCAATAATCCTCTTCCTTTACTTTCTTGCCCTTCTTCTCCCGCGCCTCTGTCTCCGTCTCTGTCTCGTCTGTCTTTTTACGAGGCGGTATGTGCAGATCTTCCCTGGTATTCAAATCTTGCAAGTCTTTTCTTGGCTTCGGCCCATACTTGGTCTTATCCGGCATGTTCATCAGTGTTGTGAGCAAGCTCTCAAGGACATTCTTATAGATATGCATTTGATCAAGGCAATGAGGTGTGTCAAGTTTGTGCCAGTACTCCAAGTCCCAAAACACAGACCTCGTCTTCCATACCTTCAGCAGCGGCTCCAGCGCCTTTTTCATCGTCTTTCCCGACGCGGGGCACTGTTCCCAGTTTTTCAACAGCTCATCGATTTCGGCGCCGCTCCGCTTACGTGGAGGTCCTCGATGCTCAGCGTGACTATTGAATAGATCTCCAAGGTTTCTCCATGGGTCGTCCTGATCGAGCCATCTTCGATTCCCCATGTACACAATTTTCCCAGACCTGCCATCTTTCCTTGACGTTAGCTGCTAAGACATCGTATCATCCATGCACCGCGTGCATCCGCAATATCCATGGCACACCTGGCCTGTGACATATCCGTAACCAAGATAGTCGTGCACCGTCGTGATCAGCGTGGCTCTCATGTAGAAATACTCGCCTTTGGTGGCGTCCCATGTCTTGGCCGGTGTTTTCCATAACGTGTCTAACTCCTCTTGAAGTAGCCTCAAATACAGATTAATATTATTTACTAGTTGTTTCGACCCTTGAATCAGCATGCTCATGTGAATGTACTTCGACTTCATGCACAACCAGGGGGGAGGTTGTACATCCGTACAAACACGGGCCATGTGTTATGGTTGGTGTTCTGGTTGCCAAATGGATTCATGCCATCGGTACACGCGCCGAGCACGATGTTCCTTGCATCACATTCGAAATACCGATAGAAGCCGTTCAACGCTCTCCACTGGCTTCCATCCTTAACGTGTCTCAGCTTCGGATCATCTCCATCATCAGGCTTCTTCCTCTCCGCGTGCCAGCGCATGAGCTTTGCTTCCTTGCGATCTACGAAATACCGTTGGAGATGGGGAGAGATCGGTAAGTACCATACAACTTTCTAGGGACATTTCTTCCCGGCCTTCTTGTATCGAGAAGCATTGCAAACCGTAGAACTTGTTTTTTCCGCGTGCTCCTTCCGATAAATTATGCAATCGTTGATGCATGCATGGTATCTAACATGCGGCAGATCAAGAGGGCACACGATCTTTTTGGCCTCATCCACACTAGTAGGACACAGATTCCCCGTGGGAAGACCATCCTTTAGGTACTTGAGATGCTAATCGAGGCTAGTGTCGGTCCATTTTTTTTAGCCTTCGTCTTCAGGAGTTGGAGTGTGAAACTCAAGGGGGTCACCTCAGGATTGCAACGATCATACAATGGAGTGTTCGAGTCTACTACCAGTTGCTGCAGCTTGGCCTCCTATCTAGAAGCAGCTCTCTCAGTACTCGTCTCCTTGCGAAGCAGTGCTTGAACATGAGGGTCCCGCTCGATCGAACTTAGTACCGACGAACTCTGCGGCTTGGAGTCCATGTTCTCTCCGCCGCCATGTCCGGCCCCTTCTCCTCCACCATGTCCGGCCCCTTCTCCGCCACCATGTCCGGCCTCTTCCCCACCGCCATTATCAATCATCTCTTCGTCTTGCCCCGTGTCGACATTGCCTACCCCGTCCTCAACATCATCATCCTCATCTCAATTATCCACCGAGTATAGCCATCCATGAAACCATTCATGAGTAGGTGTGCCATCGCATCATAGGGGTCGAGCCAAACTCCGACTTTGCATCTTCGACACGGACATAAAACATCGGTCAGGTTATTTTCTTTCATGTCCTGCACCGCCGACCGCAACCACCTGTCCACCATCGTTCCACTGACCATCATGAACGCCTGCACGGTAATAATAAACAAATTGATTATATAAATGCATGCATGCATCAAAGTCATACAAAAATTCGGCATGACCTTCCCTGAAAATAGGACATATAGATCTAGTCTTAGCCCAGAATTCGTCGAAACGGAAATAAATCGACATTTCGGCAAAACATAGGCAACTCACAAGCACAATTCGGCGTCAACTCATGCCATAGACACAATTTCCATCATATCGCCCAATTATCATATTGCACACACATACACATATTTCCACTAATTCTTGCAAAAGCATGAATTTTTAATCACCTATCTCGAGATCGACCACACGGTGGAGATGACGATGTAGTAGGGAGATCAAAAGTGGACAAAGCTCTTCTTGACAAAGCTAGATCTAGTTAGGGGGCACATAGGTCACTTCACTAAATGCTACATCTACCCAGCTAGCTAATTTGGGAGGAGACAACTTCAACTAGTGGAGGGGAAGGAAAAAGAGAAAGGAGATGCATTAATGGAGGTGGTGTAGTTAGCTAGGAGTAATAAAGAGAGAGAAGGTAGGTAGAAGAGGGAGAGTAATGGGGGGCGAAGTATTGAGGAAGAATCAAGTGAGGGAGAGAGGAGGTGGGAGGTAGGGGAAAGTGAGGAAGAGATGATGGGGAGGGAGGGGAGGGGAGGGAAAAGGTGGTATTATGCTGCGTCTTAGCAGTAGCACGGGCCGCGCTACTGCTAAGAACATAGCAGCAGCGTGCTTCCTGCACACGCGCTACTGCTTAGCGGGGCCCGCCATGTGGCTAGTTTCAAAATTAGCAGTAGCGACCAGAAATAAAAGCGCGCTACTACTATTACTTTAGCAATAGCGCGGGTCGCAGCAGCGCGCTGCTGCTAAACCTAGGTTGGTGGGTACTGTCGGTCGATTTTAGTAGCAGCGCGGTTCAACTTGGACGCGCTACTGCTAACAGAGTAGCAGTAGTGCTTGTTCTGTACCCGCGCTACTGAAAATTAGCAGTAGCGCCTCTTTTTGTACCGCGATGCTGCTAAGATTCTGTGTATAAGGTTTTCCCTAGTAGTGATATGTGATGACATATTGTTGATCAGGAATGATGTAGAATTTTTTGGAAAGCATAAAGGAGTGTTTGAAAGGAGTTTTTCAAAGAAAGACTTCAGTGAAGCTGCTTACGTATTGAGCATCAAGATCTATAAAGATAGATCAAGACGCTTGATAAGACTTTCAATGTGTACATACCTTGATAAGTTTTTGAAAGAGTTCAAAATGGATCAGTCAAAGAAGGAGTTCTTGCCTGAGTTGTAAGGTATAACGTTGAGTAAGACTCAAAACCCGACCACGGCACAAGATAGAGAGAGAATGAAAGTCATTCCCTATGCCCCAGCCATAGGTTCTATAAAATATGCCATTCTGTGTAACAAACCTGTTGTGTACCTTGCCTTGACTTTGGCAAGGGGGTACGATAGTGATCCAGGAGTGGATCACTGGACAGTGGTCAAAGTTATCCTTAGAGGACTAAGGAAATATTTCTTGGGTATGGAAGTGATAAAGAGCTTGTCTTAAAGAGTTACATCGGTGCAAGCTTTTACACAGATCCGGATGACTCTGAGTCACAATCTGGATACATATTGAAAGTCGGAGCAATTAGCTAGAGTATCTCCATGCAGAGCATTGTAGACATAGAAAATTTGCAAAATACATATGGCTCTGAAGGTGACAGACCCGTTGACTAAACTTCTCTCACAAGCAAAACATGATCACACCTTAGTACTCTTTGGGTGTTAATCACATAGCGATGTGAACTAGATTATTGACTCTAGTAAACAATTTGGTGTTAGTCACATGGCGATGTCAACTAATCACATAAGATGTGAAATATTGGTGTTAAACCACATGACGATGTGAACTAGATTATTGACTCTAGTAAACACTTTCGGTGTTAGTCACATGGCGATGTCAACTAATCACATAAAGATGTGAAATATTGGTGTTAAATCACATGACGATGTGAACTAGATTATTGACTCTAGTGCAAGTGGGAGACTGAAGAAAATATGCCCTAAAGGCAATAATAAAGTTGTTATTTATATTTCCTTATGTCATGATAAATATCTATTGTTCATGCTAGAATTGTATTAACCGGAAACTTGATACATGTGTGAATGCATAAACAAAACAAAGTATCCCTAGTATGCCTCTACTAGACTAGCTCGTTAATCAAAGATGGTTAAGTTTCCTGACCATAGACATGTGTTGTTATTTGATGAACGGGATCACATCATTAGGAGAATGATGTGATGGACAAGACCCATTCGTTAGCTTAGCATAATGATCGTTAAGTTTTATTGCTACTGCTTTCTTCATGACTTATACATATTCCTTTGACTTTGAGCTAATGCAACTCCCAAATACAGGAGGAATACCTTGTGTGCTATCAAACGTCACAACGTAAAAGGGTGATTATAAAGATGCTCTACAGGTATCTCCGAAGGTGTTTTGTTGGGTTGGCATAGATCAAGATTAGGATTTGTCACTCCATGTATCAGAGAGGTATCTCTGGGCCCTCTCGGTAATGCACATCACTATAAGCCTTGCAAGCAATGTGACTAATGAGTTACTTACGGGATGATGCATTACGGAACGAGTAAATAGACTTGCCGGTAACGAGATTGAACTAGGTATGATGAACCGACGATCGAATCTCAGGCAAGTAACATACCGATGACAAAGGGAACAACGTATGTTGTTATGCGGTTTGACCGATAAAGATCTTCGTAGAATATGTAGGAGCCAATATGAGCATCCAGGTTCCGCTATTGGTTATTGACCGGAGATGTGTCTCGGTCATGTCTACATAGTTCTCGAACCCGTAGGGTCCGCACGCTTAATGTTCAATGACGATTTGTATTATGAGTTATGTGTTTTGGTGACCAAAGTTCGTTCGGAGTCCCGGATGAGATCACGGACATGAAGAGGAGTCTCGAAATGGTCGAGAGGTAAAGATTGATATATTGGAAGGTTATATACGGACACCGGAATGGTTCCGAGTGATTCGGGTATTTTATCGGAGTACCGAGGGGTTACCGGAACCCCCGGGGGAAATCTTGGGCCTCATGGGCCATGGGAGAGAAGAGGGGACATCCCACAAGGGGGAGCCCTCCCCCCCCAAGGGGGGTCTGAATAGGAAGGGGAGGTCCCTCTTTCTCTCCTCTCCTTCCCTCTTTCCCCCTCCATTGGAAGGAAAAGGTGGGGGCGCGAATCCTACTTAGACTAGGAGTCCAAGTAGGACTCCCCCCTTTGGCGTGCCCCTCCTAGGCCGGCGGCCTTCTCCTCCCCTCCTTTATATATGTGGGTAGGGGAGCACCCCAAGGACACAATAGTTGTTTCTTAGCCGTATGCGGTGCCCCCCCCCTCCACAGTTTACGCCTTCGGTCATAGCGTCGTAGTGCTTAGGCAAAGCCCTGTGCGGATCACATCACCAACACCGTTGCCACGCCGTCGTGCTGACGGAACTCTCCCTCGACCCTCTACTGGATCAAGAGTTCGAGGGACGCCATCGAGCTGAACGTGTGCTGAACACGGAGGTGCCGTACGTTTGGGACTTAGATCGGTTGGATCGTGAAGACGTTCGACTACATCAACCGCGTTAACATAACGCTTCCGCTTTCGGTCTACGAGGGTACGTGGACACACTCTCCCCCTCTCGTTGCTATGCATCTCCTAGATAGATCTTGCTTGATCATAGGAATTTTTTTGAAATTGCATGCTACGTTCCCCAACAATGCTTCTGTTAGACAATAGTAGAACAAATTTTATAATTAATTAATATTAATTTTGCTACTGTTTTGTATTAATAGTTGTTTAGCCTTTAATTATAGTTGATAGAATTAGTTTTGCAATATTAAAAAGTAATTCTTTTTGCCACTTTAATATAATTAACTTTAGTTTCTGTTGTTTGACAATAAATTAGTTTTTGTAATTAGTTAATATTGCTTTATTGCTATGTTAGTTTTAATTTCTTATGCTTATAACTTCAAAAGTTAAAATCCTTTGAGATGTTGTTATTTTTCTACATCTACTAGTTAGGAAAATAAAAAAACATAAATTTCGACTTGTTTTGCAACAAAGTTTTATGAAAAAGTAAAACGGTTATAACTTTTGCACACGATGTAAAAAAACGTATAATAACATCACCAAGAAGCAATTCATTCCATCATATGAGAAATAATTTTAAAAATTAATTTATATTTTAAAAAATGATGTCATATTTGGGTTCCTCGCATTTTTCTGATAATAATGGATATATTATTTGTCGAATTTTGATTCACAGATTTAAAGGTATTAATTATGCCATATTAAATGAATAAATGGCAAAAAATGAATAAAATAATATTATTAGTTATTTTATTTTCATTGAAATTTAATATTATTACTTATTTTATTTTCATAACTGTTTGGAATTCAAAAAATTAAATCATGTGACATCAAGACCTAAGGGTTAATAGGATTGATACCTTACTATTGTAGGAAAACAACAAGTGCAGACTTGAAAACTAGGAGAAATAGAACTGGGAAGTTAAGCATGCTTTGGCTGGAGTAGTGAGAGGACGGGTGACCGGCCGAGAAGTTAGACGATTTGGAATGAATGCTCCACGCTGGAGCAGTGAGGAGGGGTGATTAGAGATTAAATTGTCAAATAGTTCAAAATTTCGATAATCGAAAAAACTTTAAAAACAAAAAAACAATTTTGAATCAATTTCTTTAGTCCCGGGTTGGTGGGACTAAAGGCCAACCGAGACTATAGGTCCTCTAGCCCCGCTCCAGACAGCGGCCACGTGGAGTCCCTTTAGTGCCAGTTCGTACACAACCGGGACTAAAAGTGGTGGCCTTTAGTCCCGATTGCTTAGTCCCGGTTGCGAAACCGGGACTAAAGGCCCGTTTTCTAGCAGTGTTTGTAGGAGATGGTGGGACTTCTTTCAGGGTCACCCACTTGTTCAGCACCATCTCCAAGTAATTTAGGGCCCTCATCCATGCTGCCTCCAATTTCAAGCTACTTCGACCTGGAACAGCAAGGTTCAAGGAACCATGTTACTCGTGAAATTGCATCTCAATGTAAAAGAGGAAGTCTTGATGCCTTCTAAGCCTAAGCAAGTAATATAGATGTGGTGAAATCACCACTCCTTGAATGGAGAAATTATGCGTGTTCATCATATCTAGAGGATTTGAAATTAAAAACTAATATGTATAGTTTGGCAATGTGAATATAAAGCCCCATCCCTTGCCTTTTTATATGTTTGTGTGTCTACGAGGTTATTAAATTTGCGCACATGAAGTCATGAACACATTTCTAGTGGGGGTGGGGGGGGGGGGGGTGGTATGTTTAACATATAATAACTAGTGCAACTATTGGGGATGATACTAGATAGGTGGTTGCAACGAGTGTGGCATTTTGGATCTCGGCCTCTAGGAGTCCAAATTTTTGAAATATTCCAAATTCCAAATTTCTGGTTCCAAAAAAATCTTAAAAAACTTGTACAAGTAAACAAGGATGTGAGGTCTATGTGTCTAAATTTTCAGGATGAAATACTCTAAAATGCGACCTGTACAAAAAGACAAATTCATGATCTGAGAGGATTTATAGTATCATGTGTTAAAAAGTCCTAGATTTCTTTTTTCTCTTTTTGCATAACCCTCATTTCAACGTATTTCATCCTGAAAATTTTACGAAATTGTGAATTATGCCTTCATCTCTATTTTTATTTGTTTTCAGAAGCTTTTAAATGTAAATATATGAATTTTCACGAATTTTAAATTTTGCATTTGGAGGCCGCTGTCAGAAACATATTCTTTCGGGTGGTTGCCATGATTTATTTGAGTTATTGCAGTTTTAATGGGCACTTTTTTGTATTATTTTCAAATTTTATAAATAAAGAAAAGTCCAAACGGCCAACAAGGAACCCATAATTCTGATGCTTGAGGGAGCCTAATAGGACATTATCTATTCAATGCCTTGTCCCCTGAATCGCACTCGCATAGGGGAATGCTACAAGGCCTTTTTTCTTCATCCTTATTTATTTGGGTTTAGGTGTTTTTTCTACTGATTTTTTTGTTTCTTGTTCATTTTTCGTGTTAATTTTTCTTTTTTTTAACATGAATTTGTTAAAAATCATATATTTTTTAAAAGATAATGAATATTTTTTTGTCAAATTAACATAAATTTTTAAATTCTGTGAACATCTTACGTGCAAATATATTGCGCCCACCACTGCTTTGCAAGTTGCAGTGACGGGCGTTTATTTTTACCTGCCACTGCTACCTTTCCAAAATAGCAGGTGCCAAACGGTCTTACCTCCACATAAAGTTGTTATAAACACCTTTAAAATTTTGTGAACATTTTACAAATTTATCAATATTTTAAAAATCATTAGTTTGAAATTTAATTAATATTTTGTAAAATGGAAGTGAATTTTTTATATTTCATAGAACCTTCTAAGAAAAGGTGAACAATTTCTAAAATTTTGAACATTTTAAAAATCTTGAGAAAAATTGAAGTTCAAATCATTTAGTAAATTTGTTAGAAATAATTTTAAAATGTTTTTAAAATTCTTGAGCATAAAATAAATTTCCTTTCAGGAAATGAAAAACCAAGATAAATTCCGGCAGGTAACTCTTTCCTTGAAAAAAAAAAGAAAACATGACATAAAGGCCGGCCCGTTACCACGGGCATCTTTGGCTTGTGCGCTTAGCTTCTTCATTCTCCCTATATATGACTCCCCACAGACAGCGGGGAATAATGAGGCGCTCATTAGCGATTTACAGCATGTTAAACTCGCCGCAAGCTGATAGGTGGCACCAATAAGAAATTTGGTCTAGCAGATGGCCCGTCGGCCTACGGTCACAAGAAGATACATTAGACTTTTTTGAAACGAAGGCCAAAGTTGTGGTTCATCCCATTAATCTATCTATCTATTATATACATAAAACAGAAGTCAAACAAGCCATCACGTTTGTCCACATATTCTAATTATATTTACATCGTCCGATCAAAAAAATAACGGCTGAGATCTAAAAGTTATTACGTAACATACAAAGATGTATGTACAAATATATTGGACTGTCACGTAGATATTTCCAATGTATATAGACTTGAAGATCCGATGCCGGATCAGGATGTAAAAAAGAAGCACGTGACCCGAGAGTCTTAATTTGTCACGCACGGTGCTGGCTTCCTTTACCGATTCAATTTCCAACAGAGACCCGAAGGCCATATACAATAAAAAAAAGTGGCTTCGTGCTAGCGCATAGTACTAATCAGAAGCGCCCAAACACACTAGCACATGCATGTATATTAATTAACTAATATACAGTTTGCCCTCTTAAAATAAGAAAAGGCACAGTTTCTCGGTAAATAAAAAAACAAATAGTCATTATGTATGCACATATAGTTGCTAATTTATTTTATGATGGTTGTTCATTACACGTAGGTAGAATTTTATAAATAAGCATATTATTTTGTGTGAAAATAAATAAGCATATTTATCTATCTATAAGCTAAAAAAGCCAAATGTATCGATACATTACATGTACTATTTACTATTACAAATCCACAAATTTCTTTATTTTTTAAAATTAGAAATAAATATATGTATATACTTGCATGAAATTACTCATGCGTGTAGAGCACATCTAAAAGTACATATGCTATTTATTTCAAAATATTCTAAAATCAACAAATATGCGCCTCTTTACTATTGAAAATTCTAGGTTGACTATATAAGTATATAGATGGTCTCTAACTCTAGATATGTTTTTCTCTTTCTGACTTCTCAAAATTTTCTTCACCCAAGAATTTTGTTTTTCTTACTTTTGAAAAAATCTTGGACCTGAATTATGGGTATGTAGTTTTTTCCAACCCCATATATGTTTTCTCTTTTTCTATCGAGAAGATTTTTGTTGTTCGTGAAGGCAAATCCGTAATTCAGATTCACATATCAGTTTAATTAGCACATGTTTTTGGCAACAGATGAAAAGTGTGTATCAATTGAGGCCATATGTTTTCTCGAAAAAAAATCGAGGCCATATCCGATGGCAATGTCTCAAATTTTATACGCCAACCAACCGGGAAATCAAATGCATGATTTTATCTCTAACATATATCTGAGTGTGCATATGTTAGAAGCACTATTTTTGTATATCTTGGTGCTATAGTAAAATAAATTTGGCATTGTGGCAAATAGTTAGACCAGAAACAACTCCATTTTTTATTTCTTTCCAATTTGTAATTTTGTTAGGAAGTTTTCCATAGTTTTGAATGTCAAATTAATGACACACTAACAACTCAGAGCAATAATAAATATGTAAAATACAAAATAAATTGATATGTGCTCGCGAGAGTACAACAAAGACGAACAAAGGTATGGATGAAACAATGGTAACTAGCGGATTTCATGACTATTAGGGAGAAACAGAGACTGGCTTAACTAGAAATGATAAAATGTTATTAGATGTGTGCATTTCGATGTACAATATGAGCAAGCAAAACAGAAGATCAATTCCAACAAGCCACAATGTGCATGAACGAGCATATTCTTTTTTTGATAGTTTGGAATAGCTTATTGCGCTTCAGAATTGAATTGAGTCTATCCTTGATGTATTTGCAATTCAATCCGAACCAATATGGAAGAGTCATGGCGCCCCGGAAGCATTCCATCCAGCAACAGCATCTCCTTCAACCACGCGAGGACAAAACTGATGTTAGCTACATTCGAGCGTTCATCCACATAAACTGGATAATCTGCCCTGTTAAGTATATGGTGGGTCCATGGATCCTAAAATCAATTTTCGGCATATAAAAATACAAATTTGGATTGGAATAAAGGGGAATCCTTAGAAGTCTAGAGCAGTAAGTCCAGTTGAATAGGAGTCTGTATATGATTTGGAATTCACTTGCATGCGAGGTGGGGTGGAGGAGGGACGTTAGAGATGAATATGAAAGTAAATGCTTTCACATGGTAGGCCACAAACTCAAATAACATCAATTTTCATCATCGGCCTTGCCAAAAACACAAAACGATCATCAGAAGATTTATATCAAAATGCAGTCCTATTTCCGAAAGACACATATTATAAAAATATATTTCAGTGATAATTAATCACAAGTACAAAATAGCTTCAAGAGAATATGATTACAAGTAAGACAAAACGTCATCAGAAGATTTATATCAAAATGCAGTCCTATTTCCGAAAGACACATATTATAAAAATATCTTTCGGTGATAATTAATCACAAGTACAAAATAGCTTCAAGAGAATATGATTACAAGTAAAATAGTATGGACCGATTTTTGTAACATTATCAAGACAAAACAATATGTATTGATCCTAGCCGCGCAAATGCGCGGGTTACCCCGCTAGTTAAGAAAGGTTTAAGTTGTACAAGGACCGACATCCGACAATAAAGACGGTGATAATAAGACTAACAATAAAGACGGTCCGGAGCAAGCAGACACGATACGAAATTCTACTAATTTGCTAAGCTGTAATTTGAGGTGTTTGCTTAAAACGCATGCTGAGTTGTCTTGCATGCTGGGAAGTGAAATGTTGGACATCAGTCTTAGCCTTTGATAACACGAATTTCACTCACTCGCCGATCATCTGTTTTATTTACTGGAGTTTTACATATTAACTTGTTGCTTGGGTGGGCAGCACAAGAATTAGCAATGGAGGAGCTCCTCTACGAGCAGCTAGGCGCCTAGGTTATCAGCGACCTAGCACGTCCCTACGTACGTACAGTGCGTAGTGCAATTCGTAGAGAGCCGGAAGAATTCCGAGGATGCATGGATTCTGTCATCACCATATGCCAAAAGGGTAAGGAAGAGCTACGGCTGCCCACGAAAGAACGGATAATTCCATTGCCACATGTTGCCACGTCTGGAACGACAAGATGGGGAACCAAGCATAGATGCTACTCCTCCACACCGCACTAATTGGAGCAGTAATTGACAGTGTCATAGTGTCCAGCTCAAAGATGACTCGTGAGGAGATTATGGACGCACACTTGTCAAAGTAGTGCTGGGTCAGGATCAGTTCTGCATGAGCAATAGAGAAATAGAGTTTACAGTTTTTTTTCACTGAAAAACCATGCGTGACTTTTCTGACGAAGAAAACTAGAAATACTAGAAACAGAGCGGAAGTTCCCCACGGTGGCATCGGACCGGAAAATCTCTGGATGACTCGTTCATCCCGACGGTGGCGACGACCTGGGTCGCCGTTCTCCTCCTTGTAGGCGCCGTCGAGGTCCCTGCCCTCCACCCCGACCCCATGCCCGGGTGAAAACCCAAAATCTTCTTAGATTGAGCGGTGGCGGCACTGCGTGTGTCGTACCCTTCTTGGAAGCGCCGCCTGGGGCGTTTGGGTGCTCGGTTAGAGGAACTGCATGCGGAAGAGATGGGGTGGACAGGCGGTGGAGCGGCGTGGTATCTATCGCGTCATCGACGGGTCTCGGCGGCGTGGCGCAGCAGGGTCTCGCCGACAGATGCATGACGATGGACGCGCGCAGGGAGGTGGCGCTGTCTGGCGTCGTGGTGGCGTCGACGGCAGTTAGACCGGGCAAGTTGGATGCAGCAGTACAACACTGAAGATGAATTGATAGCAGGTGGTTGCGGCGGCCACATACCCGGCAGGCGTCCTGGTTGAGGAGTGCGCCGGACTGGTGGGTGCCCCATACCCGGCAGGCGTCCTGGTTGAGACCTCAGGTTTTAGATGTTAGGTTTGGCTGCGAGGTCTGTTTGGTATCAGGCTCAGACTATCAGCATCTCTTCATCAACTGGATAGGAGTAGCGACAGATGTTGCCTAGACGGTGGCTTTAGCCTTATTGTTGTATGACTTTGTAAGGTCTTGTGTGAATAATTAATAAAGTGGCTGCATGCATCGTCCACATGCCGGGGGTCCTCCTCGTTTTCAAAAAAAAAAGAGCGGAAGTTCCCCAGGTGCCGTGGACCCGCCAACTGTCTTTTTAATGAATCTTTAAAAGATATATTTTGGACAATTCCATGCAAGTTCAGACAAGTCAAATAATTTCTTCCGCTAACCCGGCAGTTGGATTGTACGAAATAGATATTATACGGACGGAAGTGTTGAACCCGCAAAAAAAGACGGGCGAAAGTGTTGAACCCGTAATTGCATTCTTTCCGTGACAAGAACGTTCTCAACGCCACTGATCACCGGCCCTCGATCAACTTGTCTGTCAGTCAGCTCGGAAGCCCTAAGTAACTCATATGGAACTGATTCCATCTGCGTTTATTCCGTTTTCACCAAATGCAACATGGCCTCTTTGGTACGATTTGATTTGAAGATGGATAAATCCACAAGCGCTCCAATCTGTCAATCCAGAG
Source organism: Triticum aestivum (assembly GCF_018294505.1). Lineage (NCBI taxonomy): Eukaryota > Viridiplantae > Streptophyta > Magnoliopsida > Poales > Poaceae > Triticum > Triticum aestivum. Next base: position 582,559,176 of record NC_057802.1, on the reverse strand, counting down.
GCTGGTAGGTTTTGATAATATCAAATCTAGACACGGCGGCCGGCGGCCACGGCATGCAGAGCCCAAAGAGACGGCGCGGTCTTGCCAGCAGAGGAAAGGCGCCCTGCTTGAACTCGCTCTACCTTTTTTCCCTCCTCCCGTCGACTTGAACTGGTTTGTATTTCCGTTCTTAGTAATAGAAAGAGGTAAAGCCTGGGCTGTCGTATGATCATCATCGGTGAAATTACCACCTAGACTGTTTTAATGACATGGTACATAATAAAAGAAGAAAGAGAATGGCATCGTATGAACCTGAAGCAACGCTCCACGCACAAGCTCCGAGGCAAGTCTGTTCATTTCTTCAACATTTAGTGGATCCGCCTGGTTGTTTAACATACGCTTAACATATGCCTCATTAAAGAGCCTGTATGACGTGGACACTTATACCAACGATTGAACATAAAAACTGTTGCACATGCTCTCATGGGACCTTGAAGCTGTCGCAAACGTGCTACTGAATGTCTTGACGGCACATGTCAACGTGGATGTCCGGATGGCTCTATCTCTCGTTGGCAGCGATGGAACCTCCACACTCCTCCGTTCCAGTGAATTTGGGGTAAGAGCATGAATGTTGCTGCTGTTGTCTTATATGTCCGGAAAATACTTCCTCACACAGATGTAAGTATCACCGAACATGCTAACAAGGCAAAACAAACGAAAGAGCCTTGTGACCCAATTGGTGCATGGCTAGGCGAGAAGGTGATCTGAATGGGTTCTCGTGTGGTCCCATTGATACTTTCTAATCAGCGTAAAGTCTTTTCTGCAGTATGAACAATGCACCAAGTTTGGTTTTAATTCCCGATGCCTTCTAATCCCTTGATTCTAGCTCTTGATACATCATAATCCCTGGTGACTCATCGGCGGAGTGGCGTGTGAACACTATATGAATATTAGTGATTGTCGGTCAATCTTTTTGTTTGCTAGAGAAGTATAGCTGAGTAGAGACTATGGTTTACAATGTCCACGGTGACCTATATATCTACTCTGGTTGCCCAGGTGGATATGCGTCAGTTATTTCTTTGAATGCATTTGGCTGGTGGTTGATGCTCATCAATGTTATACACAGATGTTCAGCACATGATGTTCACTTGATTTCGGTGCATTCACCTGGGCTGGGATTTTTATGCAAACTTGCCTTTAGGGTTAGTTTCATTACCTAAATGAGAAGGTTGCTTGGCCTAGGCAGCTCTCTCAGCAGGCATCCGATTCTGCACACCTGGGCTGGGATTGCATGCACTTATCAAAACCCGCCATTAGGTAGGTAGCTTCAAGCCATGATATGCATGTTCATATTTTTTGTCGTACAAAATCTGGGCATTGTCTTCGCCCCGGGTACTTTTCGCTTGATTAAAAACGAGACACACCCAGACCCAATTTACAATACAGTACATGGCACAGGTGGGTGTCAATTAAATTGTTGCACATATCAGTTCTCTAGAGTCTAAACACACGGTGGTCGAACGTGTGGAAGTGTTTGGCTAGTTGAAAGAGTTGAAGTGTTGTTTGGCCGCTAGCCCCCGTGGTCCCTAACCTAGCCCCCGCGTCGCCCCTCTCGCGGGCGACACGGGCGCCGCCGCCACAGTCTGCCGCTAGCCCTCCCCCTCCTCCCCTTCCCCGCCGCCGCCGACCAGAGCCGCCGGGGCAAAGCCCCCCGTGGTGGCTGGCGGCGGGGGCCTTCTCCCCTCCTTGCGTTTGTGGTCGGCAGGAGCGGCAGGCCGAGCGGAGGCGCCGGGGTGCGCGGATCCTGGTGGCGCGGCGGCCAAGATCTTGACGGCGGCGGGCCCATGGCGCGGCTGCAGATGGATCGATGCCTAGCTGTGTGGCGGCTGTGTGCGGGTCTCCTCGTGGCGGCGGCCTTCGCCGGCGGCGGGGCGGCACGTGCGCGGCATCCGACAAGGGGTGGGGAGGCTGCAGCGTGTGTCCTCGAGGAGGATGGCTATCCTCGCCCAGATCCGTCGGCGGCATGGCGGCAGAGGTCGCAGTGGCTGGTCGGCGGCGGCGGAACAAGGCCGGTGGCAGCGGCGATGTTCTGTCTGGATCCCGGGGCGGCGGCCCTGGACGGTGGTGGCGGGTGAAGCTCGGGCTTCCCGCGGTGGCATGGCGTGGTGCAGTCCCTGTCCAAGGCGGAACTGTGACGGTGATCTGTTTGCGGATTGGTTCGGATCAGAGACGGTGACGAGCGCACGGGATCTATCTCGGCGACTCTTGCGGTTTGGTGAGGCGGGGTGGGAGCCCTTTTCCTAGGCTCCAGTGGTGGCACACTCACGCAGTGGCCGGTGCGCCAGGGATCCCACGGTGGCACTGTTGCTGCGGTTGGTCGCCGGATCTAGGCGGCTGGATCTGGGGCTTTGAAGGCGATCGAGACGGTGCAGAGGTTGTTGGGTGGATTTCTTGGGACGGATCCGGGTGAAAACCTGGTCTTCGGTCGATGGCCGGAGCCGGTGATGACGATGCTCTTATCATCGTTTCCTTCATGAAGGCATCACCGAGGTGAAGTTCCCGACTCCACTCAATACCTCCGGGGAAAACCCTAGATCAGCTGATCGGATGTTGGAAGCAATCATGTGTCGTAACCCCCTTGGGGGCGGCATTTTTGGAGGTGCACTCGGCTTCGCGGGACCAGCGGACGACTTCTTTGGTGGAGCGGTGCTTCATCCATACATTGATGGCGACGGATCTTGACGGCGTGGCGCAGTGCAGATACGGAGTTTGATGTGGGAGGATGGACTCGCGCAGGAGGACAACGCTGTCTGGCGTCGTCACTATAAGAAATATGTCAACTTGTGACCTTGACTATTGGTCACTGAATGGTCATTATTTTTCATTTGTGACTTTTTTGTGACGAAAAACAGATGGTCAAAAGCTGACCGTCGTAACCTGAAATTAGCGACCTTCTCTGTGAGAAGGTCGTAGACGTTTACGACCAAAATATGCCTATTGTTTTGTTTTGGTCACTAGCAGCCTCCCCAGGCCACGTAGGCATCCGACGTGGCAATCTGATGTGGCACAAGAATCAGCCCGGTCCAATTCGGTGTTTTATATGGGCCGAGTCCGTTAATTCAGCCCATTTATATATTTTTTCCTATGAATTTTTTGTCAGTTAAATGGACCAAGCCCAACATTGCAGCCTTTTTATTTGTGGGCCATGGCCTTTTTTTCTCAACAATTTCATTTTTTTCTTTTTTTCTAAATTGGGTTCACTAGTCAGGTGGGTCCCCATTGTCAGGTTCTAGTACTGGGTCCTAGCCGTCAGGGCAATATTCTTCATTTTTTTATTTCACGCAAATAAATACCTGGTATTTAAATTGGCACACAGAAAACACACGAAATACTTCAAATATTATCAACCATCAAAGTGCTACATCATATAACACACATACAAATGTGATAAGCATCAAGTTTACAATCATATAACAAGCTCCACAAGTGTACAATCACATGAGCCAGTTCTGCTCCACAAGTGTACAATCACAAGTTCTGCTACATCATACACACATACGAACTATGCTTCACGAAGAAACATGAGCAGTATAAAGGGCTTCATTAATGCAAAACTTGACAGTTGACAGCAATGTTAGAACTATGCTTCCTCCGACTTCTTTGTCCTGATCAGCATCTGCACGTTACAGAACAATATTGATCAATTATAAGCCACAACTTCAAATGCCCATACAATTTGTAGTTGCTTAAAAAAACAAAGCAAGCGAGTACTCAGGAGCTTTGGTTAAAACCCATCTAAACAGAGATAAAAACTGGCAAACTATACATCCACTTACAACATAGCAAAAGGAAAGAAAATTACACATGATTAAGTAATATATATCATTCATGTTGGAACAAAGAGCAGACTAACTAACACAATGTGGTAACTAAATCATTCAATCCCTGAGACTGATTGGATGTCAGTTTCTTTTACTGCCAGTACCTATTGGTAAATTAAATTACTAATCAGAGGAAATATTTAAGCAGCCCAATTACCTACCAGATCATTGTACTTACACTTCCTAATCAGATCACCTAATAGGATATACTATTAAGAATGAAAAGATGATTGAACAATGAAAGAGGTTAGCAAGTTGCTTGTTGGTTTCATCACAAGTACCAGGAGTATTTTTAAACCTACGCAAGTCATTTTTAAACTATGCAAGTACCAGGAGTATTTCAATCCTTTCCAGTGCAAGTACTCAAAATTTGTTTGAGTAGCAAATCTAGGAGTACTGGAGAACTCCAAGTTAAATGTACTCAAAGCAACCAACAAAATCTCTCAATACCGGTCCCAACAAGTAATCGGAATATAGCAGCAACAAGTACCAGGAATAAATCACATAGGTAACTAGAACAGAGAAAGAAAATGTAGAAGTGGCAGCGAGGCATGAATGGTGTCCTGAGTTACTGCTGCATCGGCCGTAACAGAGGCCGGGGAACTCGCTGTGATGGGTTGCAGCATCTGTGCTGATGCAGTCTCAGCCACAGGCTCCTCCTCACACCTGAAGTTAAACACGCAGGTTGGTCAGCAGAACTACAGCATTTTAGCTTTTGGAGATGACGAATAACTCAAATTACCCTTGATATCTGTTTCAAAAAAATTAACCTTCTAGTATGGCCATGTTAATAGATAAAATTAACCTTTTCCCTTTTACTTTCTATGAAAAAGGTAAGAGACCAGAATTCTACATGCAGCTTCTGTAGACATAAATCCAAGAGAAATACATCTCTGTAGTGCATGGCGATGGCAGTTAGGATCAAGCAGGTTTTACATTCGAGTCCAGAAATATCAAGGTTCTATAAGCTTAAATTTCAGAGACCTGATTCAATTCAGAAAAGGAGTGGGAGCTTATTTTAGAGGCAAGTGAGTGAGTGAACATGTTATTAGGCTTAATTACCAGGATTTGGAAGAGAACGCTGGTGGAGAAGATGCACGCAAGGCCACCAAGCCAGCTGTAACAGCAGTAGGAGCAGCAGTTAATTGGAGGAAACAAACCAAATGGGATAGCTGATGAACGCGGCAAACAGTCGAACAATGGATGTACTTACACTGTCAAGGCAGAAATCGATCAAGAGTAAATTGACAGCAGCAGCATCATCATCCAGGCAGCCAAACGTGCTCCCAAACCAGGCAGTTTACCTAATATTTACCATCCAAGGCCACTGTAAAGACCCGAAATACATGCAATGATTTAACAGGATATTTTTGTGCAGAGCAAAGTAACATATGGGCATCAGAAATATGTTGCTTTAGAATGCAGAGCAAAGTAAACCTCTCAACTCCACTAGTTATTATTATGAGTACAATGATCCCCTTTGATAACATGAAGCAGGCACAGCAACAGAATGAAGTGAAATCTTTATGCAAGCCCATGTATTTTGGTATAAAGAAGCATTGAAGCAATTAAAAGCAAGCTTCTAGATCTATGTTTGGACGACAAAAAATTGTACAATCTGAGTTATTTGATGAAATAATCCAAGCCTTTAGGCTCCTACTGGATATGCTCTTAATGTAGACAGTGCGTAGAACCACTATGGACAGTTGGACACAATCACAGTAAGATCTTATCTAATGTAGATGTATTGTCTTTGTCAGGATCACAAGCTATATGGATCATGATGGACTGTGACTAATAGCTGAATGGCAATCTAAGATGGGATGGAATGATTATAAAAAGGAAATCTGAAGGGCGGAAAACTGAACCCCCAACCCACCGAGACCAGCCAACCAGGGATGCTCAGCACACAAGTCAGACCATATAATACAAGTCCGGACAGATGAATTTCGAGTCATCTACAGCGGTCGATCACATCAGTGGCGCTCCGAATCGCATTCCTAAACTAGAGCACGAGCACGAGGGGAAGAAGCCCGTCGGAAGGAGGAACGAACGGGTCACCTGCACGGCTCGGACGGCGAAGGCCGGGCGCTGCGCCGGATCCTTGGCCAGCTCGAGGAGGCGCTTGTGCGTGAGCACGTCCTCCGCCCTCTCCACGTTCACATCCATCGCGTAGCTGCACACAAACCCGAAACGCCAAAATCGAGAATCATCACTCATCAGCACCGCCGCGTCGCAGCCGTCAGCAGGAGGGACCGGGAGGAGGGCAGGGCGCGTAACCGTGCAGGGAGGCGGTTGAAGTGGCTCCAGAGGTCGTCGTCGAAGTCGGGGGCACGCTCCTCGGCGGCGTGGAGGCGCGCCAGCACCTCGGTGTAGACCTCCAGCTTGTGGTGGTGCTGCTACTGCTGCTTCCTCGACTGCGCCCCCGCCCCTTCCAGCAGCACCAACTCGGATGAATGGGCGGCCCTATAGGAGGAGAGGAGAGGAGGGACGATGGGCGGCACACGCTCGAAAGGAGTGGTGGTGGTGGTGGCGCGAGGAAGGGGAAGGGAGAGAGGAGGGCGTGGGGGAGGCCATGGGCGGCGGGGAGCTCCGCCGGAGGGAGGTGGCGGCCGTGATCTGGAAGGGAGGAGGTGGCGGCTGCGATCTGTAAGGGACAAGCGCGGATCCGACCGCGGCCGTGGGAGAGAAGGGGAGGGGTGGGGAATCGCCGCGGCGCTCCCCACCGACGAGATCGAGGGGAGGATCGGTGGAGCTGGCGGGGAGGAAGGAGACGGGATCGAGAGGAGCTAGGGTTTGCGTTAGTGAAAAAGGGAGGGGATCGGGGAGCGAGGGAAAGAAAGGAGGCGGTGGGTGGATGGAAATTGACCCGGAGGACATAGCTAGGGTTTCGGGGTTGGTGTGGATGGGTCGAGGACAACCGTTGGATCCCCGTCGGATGCACGATCCGCGTGATATGTCCACGGACCAATCAGAATGCAGTACGATTTTATGACCATCTAAATTGGTCGTAGTTGACTTAAAATAATGTGTTAAAATCATTTAAGCTACTTTATGATCTGAGAAATTCTAAAACAAATGGAAAACCTTCTCATTGTGTCACCAAAATTTGAACAAGTTTTCAGAAAAAATAACAACATGGAATAAGATAAATATCTTTAAAAAGGTGTCGTCGGAAATAAGTTTTTTGCACAAAAAAAACTGTTTTTTGAGTGCCCAAAATGAGTTTTTTGTGAAGGACCTACAATATATTTATTGCAAAATTGGATGAAATCAATTTTATAAACTATTAGGCCATATTTAATGCACAAATGACCAAATAGTTGGGTGTCAAAAGATTTTATCCACCTCTGGTAAAAAAGACAAATTTCCGCTGATCCAGGTGGAAGCGGGTCAAATTTGAACTGTAGCTGCCTCATAGTTTGATATTCATTTTTTCCAAAAATCATTTCTAGGTACATAAGTATCTATTTAATAAGAGAAACATCAAATGTTTTCCAAGATTCAACCACTAGCTAGGAACGGTCAAGCCCGCTGTTTTGACCGCATTTTGAAACGGGCATAAGAAATTCAAAAAAAATCAAAAAATTGGAAAACCTTCGCATTGTGTCATTATATGTGACCAAGTTTACAGGAAAAATAATAAACTTGTAATACGGCAATTCTTTTAAAAAAGTGTTCTCAGAAACGAGCTATCATGCGTGAAGATTCATGGCTTTCAAGCCAAATGATCAATCTTATAGCCACATTCATGGCATAGTTTGTTCAAATGATCTCATATTGTGCACAAGGGTGCATCTTGGAATTCCAAACAATGTTGCCTAAGGGAGTTTTCAATTTCTTCGCACGGAAAATTCATTTTCCATTTTTGAGTGCCCGAAATGAGTTTTTTTTGTGAAGGACCAACCATATATTTGTTGCAAAATTGGACCAAATCAATTTTATAAAATACTAGGCCATATTTAATGCATAATTGACAAAATGGTTGGGTGTCAAAAGTTTTTATCCACCTCTGGTGAAAAAGACAAATTTCCGCCGATTCAGTTGGAAGCGGGTCAAATTTGAACTGTAGCTGCCTCGTAGTTTGCTATTTATTTTTTCCAAAAATCATTTCTAGGTACATAAGTATCTATTTAATTAGATAAACATCAAAAAATTCCAATATTCAACCACTAGCTAGGAACGGTCAAGCCCGCCGTTTTGACCGCATTTTGAAACGGGCATAAAAAATTCAAAAAAAATCAAAAAATTGGAAAACCTTCGCATTGTGTCATTGTATGTGGCCAAGTTTCCAGGAAAAATAATAAACTTGTAATACGGAAATTATTTTAAAAAAGTGTTCTCAGAAACGAGCTATCATGCGTGAAGATTCATGGCTTTCAAGCCAAATGATCAATCTTATGGCCACATTCATGGCATAGTTTGTTCAAATGATCTCATATTGTGCACAAGGGTGCATCTTGGAATTCCAAACAATGTTGCCTAAGGGAGTTTTCACTTTCATTGCACAAAAGAGCCATTTTCCATTTTCCGAGTGCCCGAAATGAGGTTTTTTTGTGAAGGACCTACCAAATAATTATTGCAAAATTGGACCAAATCATTTTTCTAAAATACTAGGCCATATTTAATGCACAATTGACCAAATGGTTGGGTGTAAAAAGTTTTTATCCACCTCTGGTGAAAAAGACAAATTTCCGCCGATTCAGTTGGAAGCGGGTCAAATTTGAACTGCAGCTGCCTCATAGTTTGCTCTTTATTTTTTCCAAAAATCATTTCTAGGTACATAAGTATATATTTAATCAGAGAAACATCAAAAGTTTTCCAAGATTCAACCACTAGCTAGGAACGGTCAAGCCCACCGTTTTGACCGCATTTTGAAACGGGCATAAAAAATTCAAAAAAAATCAAAAAATTGGAAAACCTTCGCATTGTGTCATTATATGTGACCAAGTTTCCAGGAAAAATAATAAACTTGTAATACGGAAATTATTTTAAAAAAGTGTTCTCAGAAATGAGCTATCATGCGTGAAGATTCATGGCTTTCAAGCCAAATGATCAATCTTATGGCCACATTCATGGCATAGTTTGTTCAAATGATCTCATATTGTGCACAAGGGTGCATCTTGGAATGGCAAACAATGTTGCCTAAGGAAGTTTTCATTTTCTTTGCACGGAAAATTCATTTTCCATTTTCCGAGTGCCTGAAATGAGTTTTTTTATGAAGGACCTACCATATATTTGTTGCAAAATTGGACCAAATCAATTTTATAAAATACTAGGCCATATTTAATGCACAATTGACAAAATGGTTGGGTGTCAAAAGTTTTGATCCACCTCTGGTGAAAAAGACAAATTCCCGCCGATTCAGTTGGAAGCGGGTCAAATTTGAACTGCAGCTGCCTCCTAGTTTGCTATTTATTTTTTCCAAAAATCATTTATAATCATAAATACATGGTTTGGTGGCGATACGTCGAGGTTTGGACGGTGGCCGAGGGCCCCAACTCTAGAGCGCGTAAACTCGCATGCCCGCCGCGTGGTCACCGCGTGACCGTGGCGTTGCCATGTGTTCTGGGCTGCCTAGGCATGTCTAGTGGGTTGGGCACTCCCCAGGTAGGTGCTAGGAAGAAAATCACAACATAAGATTCTCACGAGGAGACCGATCGATGCTCAAACATGAATAAGCAGCCAAGTGTTTGATTAGCGGTACGGGAAATGCACATGGCTAATGGGTGTGAGTTTTGGCTGAGGATGATCAATTACTAAGAAGACCGTCTTCACAAATTTTCAGCTCAAAAGGAGGAGCCTAGGTGGTACTTGCTTTGCAAAGTACCACACTGGACATAAATACGAATGTTGAAGCCGGGCTCAAAATAATGAATGGATTGAGCTGGCATTTGGTGGAGGATGGTTATTTGGGTAGAGGAAAGCACTGTAGAAAATGGATACCATTTGGACATGCCAAAGTGGTATTTCCTTCACAAAGTGTTTTCCTGAACAGAATAGGAAAATGAATATTTTTGAATTATTTTTGAACTACGCAAGGAAGGTTTTTTACATATTTGACGAAGATATGACCCAAAGAATTTATGAGATTTTTTGCGAATTTTGGGAATGACAGAACTATAGGTTGCTTCACAACCTAGGGCAGAAACTGCCACATGGACATGACACATAGGCAAAACTGATGAGGTGGCACCTAGTCATAGCAACCCACCACAATTTACAAGGTTATGACCATCTATATTGGTCATGATCAGCTAGAAATAAGGCAGCGGGCCAGTGCTATCTGCTTTATGACCATTTCGTGTAAGGAAATTACGACCTTTCTGACCAAAATGGTCGTTATAGTTTAGGGTTTGGAGCCCCCCGAACAGCTTTTGACCAATTGGTCTGAAATGGTCATAGATCTATGACCAATTCTTCCAGGGTCACTGACAGAAGGTCACTAGTTGACATATTTCTTGTAGTGCGTGGTGGCGCTGATGGCAGAGAGACCTGGCATGGTAGATGCAACAGTACAACTCTGAAGATGGACTCATGGCAGGTGGCTGCGGCGGCCTCACACCCGGCAGGCGTCCTGGTTGAGGAGTGCGCCGGACTGGTAGGTGCCCCATACCAGGCAGGCGTCCTGGTTGGGACCTCAGGTCTTAGATGTTTAGGTTTGGCTGCGATGTCTGTTTGGTATTAGGCCCAGGCTATCAGCGCCCCTTCATCAATTGGATAGGTGTAGCGACAATTGTTACTTAGACGGTGGCTTTAGTCTTGCTGTTTTATGACTTTGTAAGGTCTTGTGAGAACAATTAATAAAGTGGTCGCATGCATCGCCTAGATGCAGAGGCCGGGGTCATCCTCCTTTTCAAAAAAAACTTGAAGTGTTGTTTTCTCTTATAAAGAGGGTTTGTGTTGACTCAAAAAACCACATCAAGGCAATACAACCAAAAAGAGTATCTTTGCCCGACCTTTGCATAAAAAGATGCACTCAACCCATAAAAAGATGCCCGACCTTTCCATCCATATGTGACAAAATGTGCTATTAGCCATGGTGAAAGTAAAAGTGATAACTAAGAGACTCCATTTTTTTACAGCTTAATAGTAACCACAAAATGTACTGGTAAAACAAGAGACTCGTCGATTTACTAAATAGAGCTGTAATTAGTTTCGTTTTTTCCATATGGTGTCGAGAGGACATGTGAAATTACTGTTGAAACAAGAGACTCATCGATTTACACTAGTAGAAAACAGGGCTTTGGTTGGGGCCTCACCAGCCCATTAGTCCCGGTTCTGTCACGAACCGGGACCCATGGGGTGCATACGTCCCGGTTCGTGCGCCCAGGTGGCCGGCCGGGCCTCGGGAGGCATTTGTCTTGGTTCGTGTGGACTCATTTGTCCCGGATCTAGGCACGAACCGGGACCAATGGTCCTCGCTCCTGGCCCACAGCCATTGGTCCCGGTTCGTGCCTAGAACTGGGATAGAAGGGGGGCCTTTAGTCCCGGTTCCAGCCACGAACCGGGACCAATGATGTGGATATATATACCCCCGCGAGCAGAGCACTCCACTGCTCTATTTTTCTGGCCGGCGAGGGGAGAGCTTTGTGGTGCTTTAGCTCACCTCCTATGCACATGAGGTGTTCGATGAAATGCCCGAGCCACACTAGTTAAGCTTTCTCCTATCGAAACTCGACCTCCGAGCTCCATTTTCCTCGAGGTTTGTCTAGGTTTAGCGGTCCGTCACGTCCCGTCCCCGTCTGACGGCGCCGTCGATCTCCCACGCCGATCTCGTCGCCGGCACCACCGTGGTGAGCCTCTTGTTTTTATCTTCTTTGTGAAAGAAAGAAAATTCTTACTTTAGATAGATACTTGTCTAATTTTCTTACTTTTATTATTGCTTGTTATTATATAGTGCGATGGTTTTGGTATCCGCCCCCGTCGGCCCTCGTCCTTTCTATGATTCGGATGTGGTATATATTATCCTTTTATAACTATTTGGTTCATTTATTGTTTATGACAATTATGCCGACCAAGGTGACATAGATTTTATTTATCTAGAAGGTAGTTGAACCGGAAATTCCAATCGACCCTATTGTCGAGAGGTTAAATTTAGTTGAAGAAGAAAACAATTACTTGAAGGAAAAAATAAAAAAAATTGAGGAGGAGAAGATGATATTGGAGTTGCATGTTGCGGATGTCGTCGATGACCACAAGATCAAGATGGATGCAATGCGGTTGAAGATTAGAAAGATTAGCAAATATGCCATTCATACCGAGGCTTGGTATCATTATGCCGTTGGATCAATTGTTACCTTCGTTGTGATTATGATCGCATTTGTTGTTGCATTGAAAGGTTTTACATAGTTTCAATTTATGGTTTAACTAGATGCTCTAGAGAGCTATATGTTGTTCAATGAGAACTATGTATGTACTTTGGTTTTAGTGTGATGATGAACTTCTATTAATTTGGTCACTTATATATCCATGTGAATCTTTAATAGTTTTTGACACACATAATTATATATAATGCACGCAGATGAACCGACAATGGATGTACGGTACTAGACACACCTCCGAGTACATTAAGGGCCTGCATAATTTTCTCGAAGTGGCTGAGGCAAACAAGCAGAATGGTTTTATGTGTTGTCCATGCCCTAATTGTGGGAATACGAAGTCTTACTCTGACCGGAAAATCCTTCACACCCACATGCTTTATAAGGGTTTCATGCCACACTATAATGTTTGGACGAAGCACGGAGAAATAGGGGTTATGATGGAAGACAACGAAGAAGAAGAGGTCGATGACAACTATGTGCCCCCTGAATACGGTGATGCTGCAACGGGGGAAGCTACTGAAGATCAAGAGGAACCAGACGATGCGCCTGATGATGATGATCTCTGCCGGGTCACTATTGATGCAAGGACACAGTGCGAAAGTCAAAAGGAGAAGCTGAAGTTCGATCACATGTTAGAGGATCACAAAAAAGGGTTGTACCCCAATTGCGAAGATGGCAACACAAAGCTCGGTACCGTACTAGAATTGCTGCAGTGGAAGGCAGAGAATATTGTGCCTGACAAAGGATTTGAGAAGCTACTGAAAATATTGAAGAAGAAGCCTCCAAATGATAATGAATTGCCCAACAGTACGTACGCAGCAAAGAAGGTCGTATGCCCTCTAGGATTGGAGGTGCAGAAGATACATGCATGCCCTAATGACTGCATCCTCTACCGTGGTGCGTACGAGGATTTGAACGCATGCCCGGTATGCGGTGCATTGCGGTATAAGATCAGACGAGATGACCCTGGTGATGTTGACGGCGAGCCCCCTAGGAAGAGGGTTCCTGCGAAGGCGATGGCACAGAGAGCATCGTAAGAAAGACAGGAAGTTGAGAGCACCCGCTGATGGGTCGCAGTGGAGAAAAATCGAGAGAAAGTACTGGGTTGAGTTTGTAGGTGACCCAAGGAACGTATGGTTTGGTTTAAGCATGGATGGCATTAATACTTTCTGGGAGCAGAGCAGCAATCACAGCACCTGGCCCGTGACTCTATGTATGTATAACCTTCCTGCTTGGATGTGCATGAAGCGAAAGTTCATTATGATGCCAGTTCTCATCCGAGGCCCTAAGCAACCCGGCACCGACATTGATGTGTACCTAAGGCCATTAGTTGAAGAACTTTTACAGTTGTGGAATGGAAACGGTGTACGTGTGTGGGATGAGTACAAACAGGAGGAATTTAACCTACACGCGTTACTGTTTGTAACCATCAACGATTGGCCTGCTCTCAGCAACCTTTCAGGACAGACAAACAAGAGATACCACGCATGCACACACTGTTTAGCTGACACCGAAAGTATATACTTGGACAAATGCAGGAATAATGTGTACATGGGCCATCGTCGATTTCTTCCGACCAACCATCAATGTCGATAAAAAGGAAGCATTTCAAAGGCGTGGCAGATCACCGGAAGAAGCCCGCCATGCGTACCGGTGATCACGTACTTGCTATGGTCAATGATTTACACGTAATCTTTGGAAAGGGTCCCGGCAGACTATTTGTTCCGAATGACGCTGAGGGACACGCACCCATGTGGAAGAAGAAATCTATATTTTGGGACCTACCCTATTGGAAAGACCTAGAGGTCCGCTCTTCAATCGACGTGATGCACGTGACGAAGAACCTTTGGGTGAACCTCCTCGGCTTCTTGGGCGTGTATGGGAAGACAAAAGATACACCGGAGGCACGGGAGGACCTGCAACGTTTGCACGAAAAAGACAGCAAGCCTCCAAAGCAGTATGAAGGTCCTGCCAACTACGCTCTTACCAAATAAGAGAAGGAAATCTTCTTTGAATGCCTGCTCAGTATGAAGGTCCCGTCTGGCTTCTCATCGAATATAAAGGGAATAATAAATATGCCAGAGAAAAAGTTCCAGAACATAAAGTCTCATGACTGCCACGTGATTATGACGGAACTGCTTCCGGTTGCATTGAGGGGGTTTCTACCGGAAAACGTCCAATTAGCCATTGTGAAGCTATGTGCATTCCTCAATGCAATCTCTCAGAAGGTGATCGATCTAGAAATCATACCAAGGCTAAGGAGTGATGTGGCGCAATGTCTTGTCAGTTTCGAGCTGGTGTTCCCACCATCCTTCTTCAATATCATGACGCACGTCCTAGTTCATCTAGTCGTCGAGATTGTCATTCTGGGCCCCGTATTTCTACACAATATGTTCCCCTTTGAGAGGTTCATGGGAGTCCTAAAGAAATATGTCCGTAACCGCGCTAGGCCAGAAGGAAGCATCTCCATGGGCCATCAAACAGAGGATGTCATTGGGTTTTGTGTTGACTTCATTCCTGGCCTTAAGAAGATAGGTCTCCCTATATCGCGGTATGAGGGGTGACTGACTGGAAAAGGCACGCCTGGAGGGGACTCAATAATATGCAGGTACGGGCATTCTTGGTCTAAGGCACACTACACAGTTCTATAGAACTCTACCTTGGTGACCCCGTATGTCGATGAACACAAGAACAGTCTGCGCTCCAAACACACGGACCAGTGTGACGACTGGATTAATTACATGTGAACACATCAGGACTTTCAGCAATTGGTTGGAAACACGTCTCAGAGGTGACAACACTGTTTGTGATGAGCTGTACTCGTTGTCCAGGGGACCATCTTCGACTGTATTGACTTACAAAGGATACGAGATAAATGGGAATACATTTTACACGATCGCCCAAGATCAAAAGAGCACCAACCAAAACAGCGGCGTCCGCTTTGATGCAGCAACCAAGAGGGGAAAGGACACATATTATGGTTACGTAGTGGACATATGGGAACTTGGCTACGGACATGATTTTAAGGTCCCTTTGTTTAAGTGCAAACGGGTCAATCTGTCAGGAGGCGGGGTACAGGTAGACCCACAGTACGGAATGACAACAGTGGATCTGAACAATCTTGGGTACACTGACGAACCGTTCGTCCTAGCCAATGATGTGGCGCAGGTTTTCTATGTGAAGGACATGTCTACCAAACCGAGAAAATGAAAATATAAGGAAGCGAATACATCATACGATGAGGCAAAGCGCCACATAGTTCTTTCAGGAAAAAGGGACATCGTGGGAGTGGAGGGCAAGACAGACATGTCTGAAGATTATGAAAAGTTCCATGAAATTCCTCCCTTCAAAGTCAAGGCTGACCCGAGCACCCTGTTAAACGATGAAGATTATCCATGGTTACGGCGCAATAAGCAAAGGACATAAGCGAAGAAAAAGTGAATACTTTCTCTCCACAACTATTATGATGATGCCTTTGATCTAGAATATCCATGTAACAGACGAGTTTCTGTATGAAACCAATCTTCGAAAGAGATTGTCTGTTTTGTACACGAAGTGCATCCAGTTTTTGCCCTAACCCTCTCATCTTTTTAACGCATGCTATTTTGGGTGAAATGATAATATCATGCCAGCTTTCAACCTTTTCAGAGTTCATTTGTAATGCTTTTCAATTTCAGGGTCATTTAGCTCAAAAAATCAGTAAATGCATAAAAAACTAATGAAGTCAGAAAGGGTTGAAAATTGATGATGTGGCTTTGAATGGTGCATTTTGAACACACAAAAAGTCTGGAGTTCAAATAAGTTCAAAAAAATGAAATCCCTTTGTAACAGATGAGTTTTCGTCTGAAACCCTGATAGTTCGAAAGAGATTGTCCATTTTGTACACGAAGTGCATCCAGTTTTTCCTGTAACCCTCTCAACTTTTTAGCACATGCTATGTGGGTGAAATGATGATACCATGCCAACTTTCAACCTTTTCAAAGTTCATTTGTAGAGTTTTTCAATTTCAGGGTCATTTAGCTCAAAGAATGAACTAGTATAAAAAAGAATGAACTAATAGCAAAAAAATGAACTAATAGCTAAAAGAATGAACTAAAAATAATCAATTTTCATAAAGAATTTTTTTGCTAGAAACTAAAATAACAAAATCTGTTTCTGAATATAATGAAAAGATGCGGTAATATTAAATAGCAGGAAAAAGAATCACTCAAAAATATATTTTTATAGTGAAGTTATTCACAAACTAGTGATTCACACAAATTTCAAAGAATTCAAATTTTAACTATTAAAATTTGGAAACTAATGGCACTACAGAAAGTTTATAATTATTCGGACCTAAAAGCAAAAAAGAATTAAAAAATAAAGAAAAAACAAAAGAAAATCAATAATTCAAAAAAAAATACTGGAAAAAAATAAAAAATGCCGCCAACCGGGCCACACGGCATGCATACGACCAGAAACCCATCTGTACATGGGCCATGATGCAGGCCCGCAGGCCCAACAGGCCCAACATGGCAGTGATAATGGTAGGCAAGTACTACCTGCATATTAGAGAGGAGCTCAGCACCTGAGCCGCAACGTAGCTTATAAACAGGTGCTGAGCTCTCTCAGCTAGCGAGGTGGGACTAAACTCCCACCACACCATCGTTGTGCCACCCTTTGGTCCCGGTTGGTGGCACCAACCGGGACCAATGCCCCCCTTTGGTACCGGTTCGTGCCACCAACCTGGTCCAATGCCCCCCTTTGGTCCCGGTTCGTGCCACCAACTGGGACCAAAGGTCTCTGTTTCCCGCCCTTTGGGCTGCTGAAAAGAGACCTTTGGTCCCGGTTGGTGGCATGAACCGGGACCAAAGGGGGGCATTGGACCCGGTTGGTGCCACGAACCGGGACCAAAGCTCTGGCTATATATACATCACTTGTCAAAATTTTCATTCAGTTCCTCCCCCGACAACGCCGACGACATCGACGCCGCCAGGCTGCCCCGACGTCGTCCGCCGCCCCTGCTGTCGCCCGTGCCTCGTCCTCGCCGACGTCGTCCCCGACCCCGCGCGCCCCAGCCCCGGCCCGCCCCTGCCCCACCCCCAAGCGCGCCGGCCGGCCGCGCCCCTGCCCCGGCCAGCCCCCACCGTCGCCGTCGCCGTGCCCTCGCCGCCCCCGCCGTCGCCCTCGATGTGCCCTTGCCGTGGGCCCCGCTGTGAGCCGTCGCACTTGTCAAATTTTTATGCGATTTTTTTGTGATGATATTTTTTGTTCATATATATAATGTATATATGTATGTGTGGATGTGGCTATGTATGTATGGATATAATGTTCATATATGTATTAATTTTTTTATTTAGGTTGTTAATTAGTAGATATTAATTTTATTTAGGTATGTCGTTTTTCGATATACCCCCTCCTTGATAACTTCGACATGAGGGTGGGGTCGATAAATAATAGAACTAGTTAAACTAGTTTATTTTTAGTAAGTACAACTTTATTTTATTTATAGTAAGTGCTTAGTAGTTGAACTAGGTGATTTAATAAAACTACTTTATCTTACTATATAAGTAGTTTATTTTTAGTAAGTACTACTTTATTTTATTTGTAGTAAGTGCTTAGTAGTTGAACTAGTTGATTTGATAAAACTACTTTATTTTACTATAGAAGTAGTTTATTTTTAGTAAGTACTACTTTATTTTATTTATAGTAAGTGCTTAGTAGTTGAACTAGTTGATTTAATAAAAACTACTTTATTTTACTATAGAAGTTGTTTATTTTTAGTAAGAAAATTAATAGAACTAGTTTATTTTTTAGTTAAAGCAATTATTCCCGCATCGACGCCGACGATGCCTATCCCGCATCCTCGTCGTCGACTCGGCGGAGGAGGCCTGCTTGATCAGAGGAGCCAGCCCGTCATTGAACCGAACCTTGTTTTGTGGCGGTCGCGTGGGCCAGTGACGGTGCCGAGGCTTCTGGACACCGCGGAGGTGGTACGTCACCGTGTCAGCGAGGAGTACGAGCACGTCCGTCGCTACATGGTTGCATTGGAGGGGAGTTTTGACAATACCTGGCAGGTTCTTCAGGGCTCACTGGAGCTATGATCCTGTGATGGTTCCTTCTCTTTGGGTGTCCACCGCCCGCGTCGATACCCGTCGGGCGCTACGGTTCTAGCTGTATTAGCGACGCTATATGTATAATACTATTCGAGGTGTATTAGTGATAATATTCGACGATGTATGGACGCAAGAGATGATGTAGTTTTGCTTATTAAATGCTTGCTAATTTGAATACTAATTTATTTTACGATTTGGTTTTTCTTATTGAATGCTCAAATTGGAAAACTACTCCTACTTTGAATGCTAAAATTGGAAAGCACTATGCAAGGCATATGCATTTGATTAGTTGATAGCTTATAGGGTTTTTATTTTTGCAGAAATCTAGGAGCCCTCTCCATCGTCCCCGCCATCGTCCCCGTTACCGACCCCCCTCCGACCTCGAGGTGAGACCAGCCAAATCTCCATGTCAATATGAGTCCTATAAGATATTTTGAAATGTTTTTGCTCATATTTTCAACCATTAAAATGTAATGGCCATCAAGTTTGAATGCTCATATGATGTAGATAAAAACATGTATATTTTCGTTCCGGCAAATTTCAGGCGCTCGATATGTCCTTTTTAGAAAGATAATTAAACGATATTTCGGGTTGACATTAAGAGTGTGTATATATGAGAGGACGAAGAATCCCGACTGTTGTCGTGGGGGTAGCTTCTTCTTCGTTCCCGTGTGCTAGACAATTTGGTGTAATGCACTCAGGAACGAAAGGAGGAGCTACCATCATCGACGGTCGCAAATGTCAGAGAGGAATCAGTAAGGGAGAGTCTCCACCATATATGAGAGGACGAAGAATCCCGACTGTTGACGTGGGGGTAGCTTCTCCTTCGTTCCCGTGTGCTAGACAATTTGGTGTAATGCACTCGGGAACGAAAGGAGGAGCTACCATCACCGACGGTCTAATATATACACCACGTGAGCTGAGAGTTTTCAAGAAAAGACTCGACAACCGATAGTCAACCCGTGATGAATAATAATGTTCTAATTTAGTTTTTGTGGTACATATATTTAATTGTACAAGTTTAATCTTTTAATTATGAACATAGGAAATGTCGTACTCGGACGACGAAAGTCTCCCAGGGGAGTGCTCCTGGTGCAACGACGACCGAGGTCTGTGCGACGGGTGCCCTCACCTGGACGAAGATCGGTGCTTCAGCATTAAGCTCCAGGAGACCTTCGATGTTGAAACGGTACGCAATGACGACAAGTGTTTTTTTCGTAATTAAGCATGACTTCAACTATTTTAACATGTAATTTTCATCTTTCACAATTCGACTAGCTTATCCCATGTCATGGAAGACGCTATGTCTTGGAGAGGATGGGTTTTGAAGACCATGAAAGTTTCGAAACAAAGAAAATTCACCTAAGGACCCATCATGGTATGGATTTTGAAGTAAATCTGTACAATTCTCAGAGCGTAACCCATTTTGGTTGCCCAAATTGGGAAGCACTTTGCAAGATGTATGGTTTTTATGAGGATATGCTTGTCACCATGGATCTTGGTGATCCTGACATCGAGCAAGACAATATGGACATTTGGGTCCTTGTTGATACGCTTCCAATTCTACCGCTATGTGAGTTTCTCAAACATAGTTATTAGCTAATTTATATTGTTTATTTCAAAATAGTTGACAGCTTATTTCCATTGTCAGCTTATTTTCATTCTTCAAACAATGTGCAGAAGATGTTAGACAAAACCCACTACACCGATGGCTCCGAATTAACTTATCAGGAGAAAAATCATCTGATCGCATTTTGTACTGACCTTGAGAATTACAATACCTATTATGATACTCCTCCAAATTATAGTCAATACGTGCCAATAGTGCACGTATTGAACCACGGTAACTTCTATGGAGATACCCTGGTAATATTTTTTACTATTACTGAAGGAAATATGCCCTAGAGGCAATAACAAAGTTATTATTTATTTCCTTATATCATGATAAATGTTTATTATTCATGCTAGAATTGTATTAACCGGAAACATAATACTTGTGTGAATACATAGACAAACAGAGTGTCACTAGTATGCCTCTACTTGACTAGCTCGTTGATCAAAGATGGTTATGTTTCCTAGCCATTGACATGAGTTGTCATTTGATTAACGGGATCACATCATTAGAAGAATGATGTGATTGACTTGACCCATTCCGTTAGCTTAGCACTCGATCGTTTAGTATATTGTTATTGCTTTCTTCATGACTTATACATGTTCCTATGACTATGATATTATGCAACTCCCGTTTACCGGAGGAACACTTTGTGTGCTACCAAACGTCACAACGTAACTGGGTGATTATAAAGGTGCTCTACGGGTGTCTCCGAAGGTACTTGTTGGGTTGGCGTATTTTGAGATTAGGATTTGTCACTCCGATTGTCGGAGAGGTATCTCTGGGCCCACTCGGTAATGCACATCACTTAAGCCTTGCAAGCATTGCAACCAATGAGTTAGTTGCGGGACGATGTATTACGGAACGAGTAAAGAGACTTGCCGGTAACGAGATTGGACTAGGTATTGAGATACCGGCGATCGAATCTCGGGCAAGTAACATACCGATGACAAAGGGAACAACGTATGTTGTTATGCGGTTTGACCGATAAAGATCTTCGTAGAATATGTGGGAGCCAATATGAGCATCCAGGTTCCGCTATTGGTTATTGACCGGAGACGTGTCTCGGTCATGTCTACATAGTTCTCGAACCCGTAGGGTCCGCACGCTTAAAGTTTTGATGACGGGTATATTATGAGTTTATGAGTTTTGATGTACCGAAGGTTTTTCGGAGTCCCAGATGTGATCACGGACATGACGAGGAGTCTCATAATGGTCGAGACATGAAGATTGATATATTGGAAGCCTATATTTGGATATCGGAAGTGTTCCGGGTGAAATCGGGATTTTACCGGAGTACCGGAGGGGTTACCGGAACCCCCCGGGGGTTTAATGGGCCATGGTGGGCCTTAGTGGAGAAGAGGAGGGGCGGCCAGGGCAGGCCGCGTGCCCCCTCCCCCTCTAGTCGGAATTGGACAAGGAGGGGGGCGGCGCCCCCCTTTCCTTCTTCTCCTCTTCCTCCTTCCCCCCTTCTCCTAATCCAACAAGGAAGGGAGGGAGTCCTACTCCCGGTGGGAGTAGGACTCCTCCTGGCGCGCCTCCTCCTGGCCGGCCGCACCTCCCCCCTTGCTCCTTTATATACGGGGGCAGGGGGCACCCTAGAGACACAACAATTGATCTGTTGATCTTTTAGCCGTGTGCGGTGCCCCCCTCCACCATAGTCCACCTCGATAATACTGTAGCGGTGCTTAGGCGCAGCCCTGCATCGGTAGAACATCATCATCGTCACCACGCCGTCGTGCTGACGAAACTCTCTCTCAATACTCAGCTGGATCAGAGTTCGAGGGACGTCATCGGGCTGAACGTGTGCTGAACTCGGAGGTGCCGTGCGTTCGGTACTTGATCGGTCGGATCGTGAAGACGTACGAATACATCAACCGCGTTGTGCTAACGCTTCCGCTTTCGGTCTACGAGGGTACGTGGACAACACTCTCCCCTCTCGTTGCTATGCATCACCATGATCTTGTGTGTGCGTAGGGAATTTTTTGAAATTACTACGTTCCCCAACAGTGGCATCCGAGCCAGGTTTTATGCGTAGATGTCATATGCACGAGTAGAACACAAGTGAGTTGTGGGCGATATAAGTCATACTGCTTACCAGCATGTCATACTTTGGTTCGGCGGTATTGTTGGATGAAGCGGCCTGGACTGACATTACGCGTACGCTTACGCGAGACTGGTTCTACCGACGTGCTTTGCACACAGGTGGCTGGCGGGTGTTAGTTTCTCCAACTTTAGTTGAACCGAGTGTGGCTACGCCCGGTCCTTGCGAAGGTTAAAACAGCACCAACTTGACAAACTATCGTTGTGCTTTTGATGCGTAGGTAAGAACGGTTCTTGCTCAGCCCGTAGCAACCACGTAAAACTTGCAACAACAAAGTAGAGGACGTCTAACTCTTTTTTGCAGGGCATGTTGTGATGTGATATGGTCAAGGCATGATGCTATATTTTATTGTATGAGATGATCATGTTTTGTAACCGAGTTATCGGCAACTGGCAGGAGCCATATGGTTGTCGCTTTATTGTATGCAATGCAATCACCCTGTAATGCTTTACTTTATCACTAAGCGGTAGTGATAGTCGTAGAAGCATAAGATTGGCGAGACGACAACGATGCTACGATGGAGATCAAGGTGTCGCGCCGGTGACGATGGTGATCATGACGGTACTTCGGAGATGGAGATGACAAGCACAAGATGATGATGGCCATATCATATCACTTATATTGATTGCATGTGATGTTTTTCTTTTATGCATCTTATCTTGCTTTGATTGACGGTAGCATTATAAGATGATCTCTCACTAAATTTCAAGATAAAAGTGTTCTCCCTGAGTATGCACCATTGCCAAAGTTCGTCGTGCCCAGACACCACGTGATGATCGGGTGTGATAAGATCTACGTCCATCTACAACGGGTGCAAGCCAGTTTTGCACACGCAGAATACTCAGGTTAAACTTGACGAGCCTAGCATATGCAGATATGGCCTCGGAACACTGAGACCGAAAGGTCGAGCGTGAATCATATAGTAGATATGATCAACATAGTGATGTTCACCATTGAAAGCTACACCATTTCACATGATGATCGGTTATGGTTTAGTTGATATGGATCCGTGATCACTTAGAGGATTAGAGGGATGTCTATCTAAGTGGGAGTTCTTAAGTAATATGATTAATTGAACTTAAATTTATCATGAACTTAGTACCTGATATATCTTGCTTGTCTATGTTGATTGTAGATAGATGGCCCGTGCTGTTGTTCCGTTGAATTTTAATGCGTTCCTTGAGAAAGCAAAGTTGAAAGATGATGGTAGCAATTACACGGACTGGGTCCGTAACTTGAGGATTATCCTCATTGCTGCACAGAAGAATTACGTCCTGGAAGCACCGCTAGGTGCCAAACCTGCTGCAGGAGCAACACCAGATGTTATGAACGTCTGGCAGAGCAAAGCTGATGACTACTCGATAGTTCAGTGTGCCATGCTTTACGGCTTAGAACCGGGACTTCAACGACGTTTTGAACGTCATGGAGCATATGAGATGTTCCAGGAGTTGAAGTTAATATTTCAAGCAAATGCCCGGATTGAGAGATATGAAGTCTCCAATAAGTTCTACAGCTGCAAGATGGAGGAGAATAGTTCTGTCAGTGAGCATATACTCAGAATGTCTGGGTATAACAATCACTTGATTCAACTGGGAGTTAATCTTCCGGATGATAGCGTCATTGACAGAATTCTTCAATCACTGCCACCAAGCTACAAGAGCTTCGTGATGAACTATAACATGCAAGGGATGGATAAGACGATTCCCGAGCTCTTCGCAATGCTAAAGGCTGCGGAGGTAGAAATCAAGAAGGAGCATCAAGTGTTGATGGTTAATAAGACCACCAGTTTCAAGAAAAAGGGCAAAGGGAAGAAGAAGGGGAACTTCAAGAAGAACAGCAAGCAAGTTGCTGCTCAGAGAAGAAACCCAAGTCTGGACCTAAGCCTGAGACTGAGTGCTTCTACTGCAAGCAGACTGGTCACTGGAAGCGGAACTGCCCCAAGTATTTGGCGGATAAGAAGGATGGCAAGGTGAACAAAGGTATATGTGATATACATGTTATTGATGTGTACCTTACCAGAGCTCGCAGTAGCACCTGGGTATTTGATACTGGTTCTGTTGCTAATATTTGCAACTCAAAACAGGGACTACGGATTAAGCGAACACTGGCCAAAGACGAGGTGACGATGCGCGTGGGAAACGGTTCCAAAGTCGATGTGATCGCCGTCAGCACGCTACCTCTACATCTACCTTCGGGATTAGTATTAGACCTAAATAATTGTTATTTGGTGCCAGCGTTGAGCATGAACATTATATCTGGATCTTGTTTGATGCGAGACGGTTATTCATTCAAATCAGAGAATAATGGTTGTTCTATTTATATGAGTAATATCTTTTATGGTCATGCACCCTTGAAGAGTGGTCTATTTTTGATGAATCTCGATAGTAGTGATACACATATTCATAATGTTCAAGCCAAAAGATGCAGAGTTGATAATGATAGTGCAACTTATTTGTGGCACTGCCGTTTGGGTCATATTGGTGTAAAGCGCATGAAGAAATTCCATATTGATGGACTTTTGGAATCACTTGATTATGAATCACTTGGTACTTGCGAACCATGCCTCATGGGCAAGATGACTAAAACGCCGTTCTCCAGAACTATGGAGCGAGCAACCGATTTATTGGAGATCATACATACTGATGTATGCGGACCAATGAATATTAAGGCTCGCGGCGGGTATCGTTATTTTCTCACCTTCACAGATGATTTAAGAAGATATGGGTATATCTACTTAATGAAACATAAGTCTGAAACATTTGAAAAGTTCAAATAATTTCAGAGTGAAGTTGAAAATCATCGTAACAAGAAAATAAAGTTTCTACGATCTGATCGTGGAGGAGAATATTTGAGTTACGAGTTTGGTCTACATTTGAAACAATGCGGAATAGTTTCGCAACTCACGCCACCCGGAACACCACAGCGTAATGGTGTGTCCGAACGTCGTAATCGTACTTTACTAGATATGGTGCGATCTATGATGTCTCTTACTAATTTACCGCTATCGTTTTGGGGTTATGCTTTAGAGACGGCCGCATTCACGTTAAATAGGACACCATCAAAATCCGTTGAGACGACGCCTTATGAACTGTGGTTTGGCAAGAAACCAAAGTTGTCGTTTCTTAAAGTTTGGGGCTGCGATGCTTATGTGAAAAAACCTCAACCTGATAAGCTCGAACCCAAATCGGAGAAATGTGTCTTCATAGGATACCCAAAGGAGACTGTTGGGTACACCTTCTATCATAGATCCAAAGGCAAGACATTCGTTGCTAAGAATGGATCCTTTCTAGAGAAGGAGTTTCTCTCGAAAGAAGTGAGTGGGAGGAAAGTAGAACTTGATGAGGTAACAGTGCTTGCTCCCTTATTGGAAAGTAGTTCATCACAGAAACCGGTTCCTGTGATGTCTATACCAATTAGTGAGGAAGTTAATGATGATGATCATGAAACTTCAGATCAAGTTGTTACTGAACCTCGTAGGTCAACCAGAGTAAGATCCGCACCAGAGTGGTACGGTAATCCTGTTGTGGAGGTTATGTTACT
Organism: Triticum aestivum; assembly: GCF_018294505.1. Classification (NCBI taxonomy): domain Eukaryota; kingdom Viridiplantae; phylum Streptophyta; class Magnoliopsida; order Poales; family Poaceae; genus Triticum; species Triticum aestivum. Next base: position 582,533,641 of record NC_057802.1, on the reverse strand, counting down.
AGACCATGATGAACCTACGCACTATGAAGAAGCGATGGTGAGCCCAGATTCCGCAAAATGGCTTGAGGCCATGAAATCTGAGATGGGATCCATGTATGAGAACAAAGTATGGACTTTGGTTGACTTGCCCGTTGATCGGCAAGCCATTAAGAATAAATGGATCTTCAAGAAGAAGACTGACGCTGACGGTAATGTTACTGTCTATAAAGCTCGACTTGTTGCAAAAGGTTTTCGACAAGTTCAAGAGATTGGCTACGATGAGACCTTCTCACCCGTAGCGATGCTTAAGTCTGTCCGAATCATGTTAGCAACTGCCGCATTTTATGATTATGAAATTTGGCAAATGGATGTAAAAACTGCATTCCTGAATGGATTTCTGGAAGAAGAGCTGTATATGATGCAACTAGAAGGTTTTGTCGATCCAAAGGGAGCTAACAAAGTGTGCAAGCTCCAGCGATCCATTTATGGACTGGTGCAAGCCTCTCGGAGTTGGAATAAACGCTTTGATAGTGTGATCAAAGCATTTGGTTTTATACAGACTTTTGGAGAAGCCTGTATTTACAAGAAAGTGAGTGGGAGCTCTGTAGCATTTCTGATATTATATGTGGATGACATATTGTTGATTGGAAATGATATAGAATTTCTGGATAGCGTAAAGGGATACTTGAATAAGAGTTTTTCAATGAAAGACCTCGGTGAAGCTGCTTATATATTGGGCATTAAGATCTATAGAGCTAGATCAAGACGCTTAATTGGACTTTCACAAAGTACATACCTTGACAAAGTTTTGAAGAAGTTCAAAATGGATCAAGCAAAGAAAGAGTTCTGGCCTGTGTTACAAGGTGTGAATTTTAGTAAGACTCAATGCCCGACCACTGCAGAAGATAGAGAGAAGATGAAAGATGTTCCCTATGCTTCAGCCATAGGCTCTATCATGTATGCAATGCTGTGTACCAGACCTAATGTGTGTCTTGCTATAAGTTTGGCAGGGAGGTACCAAAGTAATCCAGGAGTGGATCACTGGACAGCGGTCAAGAACATCCTGAAATACCTGAAAAGGACTGAGGATATGTTTCTCGTTTATGGAGGTGACAAAGAGCTAGTCATAAATGGTTACGTCGATGCAAGCTTTGACACTGATCCGGACGATTCTAAATCGCAAACCGGATACGTGTTTACATTGAACGGTGGAGCTGTCAGTTGGTGCAGTTCTAAACAAAGCGTTGTGGCAGGATCTACGTGTGAAGCGGAGTACATAGCTGCTTCGGAAGCAGCAAATGAAGGAGTCTGGATGAAGGAGCTCATATCCCATCTAGGTGTCATACCTAGTGCATCGGGTCCAATGAAAATATTTTGTGACAATACTGGTACAATTACCTTGGCGAAGGAATCCAGATTTCACAAGAGAACCAAGCACATCAAGAGACGCTTCAATTCCATCCGGGGTTTAGTCCAGGTGGGAGACATAGAAATTTGCAAGATACACACGGATCTGAATGTTGCAGATCCGTTGACTAAGCCTCTTCCACGAGCAAAACATGATCAGCACCAAGGCTCCATGGGTGTTACAATCATTACTGTGTAATCTAGATTATTGACTCTAGTGCAAGTGGGAGACTGAAGGAAATATGCCCTAGAGGCAATAATAAAGTTATTATTTATTAACTTATATCATGATAAATGTTTATTATTCATGCTAGAATTGTATTAACCGGAAACATAATACTTGTGTGAATACATAGACAAACAGAGTGTGACTAGTATGCCTCTACTTGACTAGCTCGTTGATCAAAGATGGTTATGTTTCCTAGCCAATGACATGAGTTGTCATTTGATTAACGGGGTCACATCATTAGAAGAATGATGTGATTGACTTGACCCATTCCGTTAGCTTAGCACTCGATCGTTTAGTATATTGCTATTGCTTTCTTCATGACTTATACATGTTCCTATGACTATGAGATTATGCAACTCCCGTTTACCGGAGGAACACTTTGTGTGCTACCAAACATCACAACGTAACTGGGTGATTATAAAGATGCTCTACAGGTGTCTACGAAGGTACTTGTTGGGTTGGCGTATTTCGAGATTAGGATTTGTCACTCCGATTATCGGAGAGGTATCTCTGGGCCCACTCGGTAATGCACATCACTTAAGCCTTGCAAGCATTGCAACCAATGAGTTAGTTGCGGGATGATGAATTACGAAACGAGTAAAGAGACTTGCCGGTAACGAGATTGAACTAGGTATTGAGATACCGACGATCGAATCTCGGGGAAGTAACATACCGATGACAAAGGGAACAACGAATTTTGTTATGCGGTTTGACCGATAAAGATCTTCGTAGAATATGTGGGAGCCAATATGAGCATCCAGGTTCCGCTATTGGTTATTGACCGGAGACGTGTCTCGGTCATGTCTACATAGTTCTCGAACCCGTAGGGTCCGCACGCTTAAAGTTTCGATGACGGTTATATTATGAGTTTATGAGTTTTGATGTACCGAAGGTTGTTCGGAGTCCCGGATGTGATCCACGGACATGACGAGGAGTCGTCGAGACATGAAGATTGATATATTGGAAGCCTATATTTGGATATCGGAAGTGTTCCGGGTGAAATCGGGATTTTACCGGAATACCGGAGGGGTTACCGAAAGCCCCCGGGGGTTTAATGGGCCATAGTGGGCCTTAGTGGAGAAGAGGAGGGGCGGCCAGGACAGGCCGCGCGCCCCCTCCCTCTCTAGTCCGAATTGGACAAGGAGGGGGGCGGCGCCCCCCCTTTCCTTCTTCTCCTCTTCCTCCTTCCCCCTTCTCCTAATCCAACAAGGAAGGGAGGGAGTCCTACTCCCGGGAGTAGGACTCCTCCTGGCGCGCCTCCTCCTGGCCGGCCGCACCTCCCCCCCTTGCTCCTTTATATACGGGGGCAGGGGGCACCCTAGAGACACAACAATTGATCTATTGCTCTTTTAGCCGTGTGCGGTGCCCCCTCCACCATAGTCCACCTCGATAATACTGTAGCGGTGCTTAGGCGAAGCCCTGCGTCGCTAGAACATCATCATCGTCACCACGCCGTCGTGCTGACGAAACTCTCCCTCAACACTCGGCTGGATCGGAGTTCGAGGGACGTCATCGGGCTAAACGTGTGTGCTGAACTCGGAGGTGTCGTGCGTTCGGTACTTGATCGGTCGGATCGTGAAGACGTACGACTACATCAACCGCGTTGTGCTAACGCTTCCGCTTCTGGTCTACGAGGGTACGTGGACAACACTCTCCCCCCTCATTGCTATGCATCACCATGATCGTGCGTGTGCGTAGGAATTTTTTTGAAATTACTATGTTCCCCAACAATTACGACATCCGTCCATCTTTTGCATACTTCTAAAACTAGTACATCATTGCTAACTACGAAGTTATTACTATGTTTTTCAACAGAAAATCCCGATGGATTGTGTGCCTCATTTGATGTATCAGAATGGTCGCCTTGATGTTTTGAACATACAGCCAGGTCATCCTACGAATCTCACCTGTCCATACCGGATTTCTAAAACCGGTGAACACATGCTAATCAAAGAATGAAAAAAAATGTATGGACAGTCGTAAGGTGGTTCTTGGAAGAAAAAGGAAGCGAAGCGCAAGAATTGGAGACATGATGATCTCTATTCTCCATAATGGAGAGTCAGGGCCTATGTAGTTTTATGCTATTTTACCTTAAAGAGGGTATTTAGGTCCTACCTAATACTAATGATCATGTGCTAAGAACAATTAAGTTGGGTTGGTTCGATGACTATGAGGATGATGATCGTATGACTTCTTATTAATAACGAGTAGGAGTTGTATGATGATGATTAGTAGGACTTTTTATTATGATGATGCATGATGCAAGCATGAAGAGTAATTATATATCAGTGGGTGAAATGAACATGGATTGGATTGAAGTGAAGGCAACATGTGGTTCATGTCGAAAGTAGTACTAATCCAAACTTGATCAAGTTAGGATTAGTATTACTTTCGACATGCACCACATGTTGCCTTCACTTCAATCTAAGCCATGTTTAGGCATAACAGTAGCGTTGGTAAACCAAGCACGGAGATAATAGAGGACACTTCTCTCTATTAGCTATCTAACACCCTAAATTAACCCCCCAAAAACCCCTAAACCACCCTCTTTCAAAAAAACAAAAACCTCAGCTCCTGCCAGCTGCTGACGCGTGGATGCCTTTTGGTCCCGGTTGGTGCTACCAACCGGGACCAAAGGCCCTCCTGCCTGGGCTCGCCGCAGCGGCCACATGGAGGCCCATCTGTCCCGGTTGGTGTAAGAACCGGGACTAAAGGTATAGGGCTTTAGTACCGACCCTTTAGTCCCGGTTCCCCAACCGGGACAAATGGGCCCTACGAACCAGGACAAATGGCCCTTTTTCTACCAGTGTTACTAAATAGAGCAGTAACTAGTACCCCCTCTATTTTTGTAAACAAGGACACTTCATTTTTGGTGCCAAACTTTCACTTATAATTTTAGTCAGCAAAAATATGGGTTATGTGTCATCAAAAATATATCATCGGCACACTTTTTGTGCCATAAACCTCAAATTTGTTGGTACAATTAATGGTCAAAGTTAGACATAAAAATATTAAGTGACCTTCTATATGAAAATGGAGGGAGTATCTATTATTGAATTCCTAATTATGCTCGTGTCACGAGCAAATTCTGATGAATTTTATGAATGACTATCAAAACATGGTGTTGTACATATGTCCATATACATGACTCTTATGCTAAGTTTATTGAAGTGAATACATTAGTTAGTCAAACCTTTGAAAATTTAGAAGCTCACATCAGTGTTGTATGGCAGTAGAGATTATATTTAAATAAACTTAGCAAAATCAAGACCAGTAATCCTGAGTGTATAATGTCTGCATGTTTCTGGAGTACTCGAATGAGCAACACAGTAGAAGCAACGTCGGCTCCTTGAAAATATTTTTGTGGGATTGTGTACATTCTTTTCAGCTCAGACCTGCTCTAGCTGACTCGACATATGCTCACTTCGTCCATAATAATTGTGAATATGAAAGCTGGAAGGGAAAAAATGCACTCTAGCATAGGGATTTAGCCTCCTCGCACTCCATTATTTTTGGAGGATGGTCCAAAAAGAGGGATTTAACCTCCATATTTGGAAGCTATAGGGGGCTATTTTGGAATGCACTCCAAACCAAACCACTGGGGTGCCACTGAAGTTTCAACTTCTTCCTCCTAGTCATCCTCTCTTTCCCCGTTGTTTAATGGCATTGTTTCCCATACCATTCTCACATGCAAAAAAACGGTAGGAGATGTGATGGAAACCAACTCATTAATGGTGTTTGGCGCATGCCCTTGTCGCACGCCACCAATTCCCATCACGCCCCTCAGATTCCCACTGCACCACCCATCATCCCCAGTTATAAAAGGTCGGCGGCAATGCGTGCACACCCAAACACCCTCCCCTAACCCTAGATAAATCGTCGCCTCCCCATTCAGATCCACTACTGCCTCCTCTACTCATGTCGTCTAACAATGTTGGTGCATTGCACCGCGAGCACTGGCTTAACTGATTCACGAGGTGAATGTAGTGGTGCAGTTGTCGGGCTGCCTCTCCCCACGCTGCATTTGTTGTAGTTGTCGGTGCTTCCTCCTTCGATGGCACCGTTGGGGCAAGTGTTGACCTCATAAAAGTGAAATCATCAACCATACGAGTATTTTCTTTATCTATAAAAGTGATTTTTAAAAATATTTATTGAAATGAATTTTCGTAAATAAGTTGTCATAAGTAAAACACATAAAATTTCTTTTAGAAAAATAAATGATACATGTTAATAGGTTGCACCAGTTTCCATCTCACATAGATGCAGGAGCTCCCGAAATTAACTCATCGCCGTGAGCACTATTTTGCGTACATGGGATTTGAGCACATCAAGCAAGGGGTGCGCCAACTCTTATTTATGAAATCTCACTTGTCAACCATGTAAAGCTTTGATAGTTCAACATGTATCTCCACTGGCGCAATGATATAGCTCACTTGTCTTCTGATGCACCTGCAGCATTGTCTGCTTGTCGCATCGCTAAAAATGATGGAGGGTCGCTAAGGTGAGTTGGAACATCTAATCTTGGCTAAAACAAAAGGATAATATTAACTTATGTAATGTGACCTCATCTTTGTTGCTGGTCATCATTAATCATGGATACTTTTCACCAAATGCTTTGACATAGACTGGTGATAAAACTTACAATACTTGCTCAGTGCATCACTGTAATGTAGAAAAGAAAGCCATCTCAAAGACAAATTTGACTAAATGCACAGCAGAAAATGGAATATATGCCAAGCATGTCATTAATTAATCCCACATGAATCATACCTGCAGCATATACATGACCAAGGCAGGCTGACTTTTAGTTAACCAACTTAACATGATTGAACAATTGAAGCCCATGCATTTTCTACAGCCCTTTCATCAAGCACAAGGAAGTAACCCTTTGCGGCTGTGAAGTGCCTAGTGATATCATCACTAAAGACCTCTCCAACATGTGAAAGATGTTTTCTCATGAATGTTCCAGTGGCACCTCACTAGAGAAATGACTCGGATGCGTCTTCCTCGGTTACTTAGAGTATTGTAGTATCAAGTGCAACGTTCACATAATCTTCGGCAAGGGATACGTTCCACAGAAGTATCTCTCTTGAATTATAGTTCATGACTCTATCTGTGTTTATTTGGGTGCTAGTAGGATTTGTGAGAAGATAGCAAAGATGGTCGGCGCAACTGATAGAGACCAAGACTAACTATTTACATACAAGAATAGAACGCCTCATACACATGCTTTATAAAGATTGATCATACTCGGACAATCCATATCATATCATATCTTCTAGGCCTAAAACAAAGAGCATGTGTCTTAAAAATGATTTGCTCACATAATTTCTGGGGTTACAGTGTTCAGTCTGGTACCAATAAATGTGAGATATTTTCTTCCACATGTATTCCCCACCAACCAGTGGTGATATTATGTGTGTGGCGATTAGGTGGGCTTCTTATCGCGTGTTGATTCTTCAACCACGGACTCATCAATTTGGCCTTGCACACCACCATCAATAGAGGCACTTGTCCTCGAATATATTGTTGATAATTTGGAGTAAATTAACTATTGACAAAATATATAGATAGGGAAAGTAGAGATCTCAACAAATCAAATTGAATCCCCCAATCTAATAAGACATTTTAACCTACAAGACTATTTGAACTTCAATGTTTCAAATAGCTCAGATATCTGGTTCTTTGGGAAGAAAAAGAAAGTGAGTTTTCATCAAACTTTGCAGATTTGAGATCCATGGATATGAGGTTTACATGTACTTGCATGCGTACGTGCCCATTCTAAATTATTCAAGATTTTTTATTGTTGGGCGTGTGCAAACAATGTACCTAGGATCTATATGTGGCAAATCTATCATTATTAAATAAAAGCACAATACAAAGTAAATAGAGAGTTGTGTTAGAAATTCTCACAAAAAAAGATCAGATAAACATGTTGTTCTTGTTTTTAGGCAAAGCCTATTGGAACAATTTATTTGAACTTGATAATAGTAACATCATTTGCAATATCTGAACAAATAAATCTATGGGATTCCAATCCCAATCGAACTAGAGTTTGCATCAAACATGTGGTTGGCTAGATTATGTGCCACCTTGTTAGCTTCCTGTTGAAAGTGTTGAAATGATATAGCTCCAATCAGGTGCACTCTCTAAAGCAGTCAGTATGAAATGACATGTATGGACGTACTCCACACCTCAATAACATCATTGCTTGCTTGGATTAATTGGAGAGAGTTAGGTTCAACAATTATAGGTGAGCAACCTATGGTTTCCACCAATCCAATACTTTCTGAAGAGCAATAGCCTCCGTCATTGTTGTGCCTGGATGATGGCCAAGTAACTAGTTTGCCCGGGCCACAGATTTTCCATGATCATTTCAATGGACTGCTCCAGTCCAGGCCGTACCATTAGTGAAATAAGCATCATCTATATTCAGTTTATAGCTTCTCTTCGGTGGCAACTGCAATGATATTTCATGTGGTTCTCAAGGTTATGATGCAAGTCTGAAATTAACAACTAGTGCCTGGGTTTCAAACGCCAAGCATGGCACTGCTGCCACCCAAGCATCCTTGATAGCGTGACAACATGTTGTTCTCGTTAGACCTACATAATCATACACAAATGCCATCTCCTTTCATCACAATTGTATAAAAACATATCGCATTTTTTTGTCTTCACAATTGTACAAAAACATATCACATTCGTTAGATCTTCATAAACGTACCAAAATGTATCGCGTCTATTAGATCTACATAATAAAAACTATAGTAACCGCATTTGTTAGATCTACCAACTGTAGACATGAACAGATCAAATTCCCCGTATCTATGTAGAGATTTATAAACATGTCACATAAGTTAGTTCATTTTTGTTCCTAAACAAACCATAACTAGTAACTTAATTATCTAACAAAAAATCATAGTTGACGATGATCATCATTGCACTTTCAAAAATATCACATGGAAAATGTTTTTTAATGCACATGTTACTTATTAGTTGAACTATAAACTTACAACTATATGTTATGCTTCATTTAAGTATGTTAGTTCTCAATGCATACATCGATGTTAGTCTGATGCAATAGATAGATACATGATTGAAATCATAAAAACTATTATAGCTGATGGAAATATTTCTCTAACCAACTTATGCTACATAGAAAATTAGCTCTACTGGCAACGTACAAAAGTCCTTAGGGACAATACATAAAATAAAATGGTCCATAAGTGACTAGGTACCAACATGAGCACGAACGGAGGAGTAAAGAAATGAACATTTACTGATACAATGTGATTGTTGATCATCAGGTACTTAATTGGACTATTCTCTTTTCTCTTTATTAAGAAGTGAAACCATGAAATATTTTCATTTAAATTAAGTATCCCATCGAATGCATATGAGAGAGAGAGAGAGAGTAGAACATCCACAATGCAAGTCTGGTGCATGGAAGCCTATGGATTAAGATTCTTTTGTCTGTAGTCCCTTGAATTGGATTATTTACGCCGCACTGATAGAAGATGGTTATTCTTTCTCTTAAATTACCATATTTTTTATCTTGAAATATGTTATATCATTTGGTTCACCTTCGCGTTAGGTGGAAGGGTGGCAGGATCGAGTTAAATGGTGGTTAAGATGTTGTGTTAACTGGTCTCGACGGGTTTTATTGTCAATATATATCAATTGATTACACAAGAGGACGTACATATAGTCATGCCCAAGAGATGTAAGGGTTATTGCTGAACATCATCATCAAATATCGTTTTTTTCATCTACTGTATTCTTCTCCAATGATTTGACGTGATAATTATAACGATTGTCCATTGTGATGTAGCGTCCATGTGTATTTGTCCTTCACATTGTGTAGTCAATTCTTAATTTGCTATTTCTTTTGGTCCATGTGTATTTGTCCTTCACATTGTGTAGTTAATTTTTAAGTTGTTATTTCTTTTGGTCCATGTGCTTTTCTTCAAAAGAAATTCTAGCCACATTCTAGCATACCATTTCAGCTATAACATTTTTTCTTCCCCGCAATCATTTTTATTCCTATCGTAAAAAACATTTTTCACAAGAAAATTTGTTGTAATTGATAGATCGAACAATTACGTGGGAACGTCTTTTATCATTTTCATAAAGAAAAATGTAATAATGCAGAAAATACAAGTTAGGTTTGATCCAATCAATCAATACCATCCAAAAAGAGAATCCTACTGACGAGAAAATAAGTCGGAACCTTGAGTCCGATCATCACTCACACATAAAATTATCCACTTATTTATAAAATTTCTCTCTTAATGTTCCCCAATAATATCCTATTACATCTCGATATTTCCACCATTATATTTTCTTAGTTGCATGTGTCAATATATATTAATACAATGTATATTGTGTAAAAATCATGCATTACACATTCAAGGACGAAACTAGCATATAGGGACCCATTGCAACAAAGGACGATACGATAGCAGTTTATCTAGCTTTGTCCCTGTATACAGTTGAAACAAGACAAACTTTACATAAATTTTGAAAACATGGCACTAACTGAAAGCACCGACGGATGGTGGCTACATGAAACAAACTTGATTTTCTCTGAAAGTTCCGACCAGCCTCCGTTTCCAGTATACCCGAGAATTTGAACATATTACGCAGTATGCATGGGAGTTGGTTGAGATGTTTAATTCCATGAGGCTTTGTTCAGTTACACCCTGTCTCAAGGGGATTGAAGGGGTTTTGGGGGGGGATTTGACTTGTATGGGATTTAATCCCTGCCAAACCTCTTCAAATCCATGCCAACCGAACACAGCCTAGGGATTTTCAAAGCGCCCCGTCCTTTCCATGGCACGGAGATTCCAAGGCCTAAAGAAGGGCCAGAGACAAGATGGCACCCCTCTTTTCAGCCTCTCTCATCCGCTAGTCACAGCCAGCCTTTACGCACCACATAGAGAACTGATCTTTTACGTGTGGATTTAGCCATTTTTTGCCTCATGCAGCCCGCCCTCTCGAGTCTCCGGTAGCAATGTGATTGAGTGGAAAGATGGACAGGGAGATGGATAATGCCACCAAACGATCCAATCGGTAGAGCACTTTATAATTCCTACTAAAACATGTGCACTAATCTGGACCAGAACTGGAAGGCACACTGAGTAGACACAACACGTGAGTTCATGCAGAAAGTTTAATCTAAATAAACACGAGCCTGCTGATTCTAACAAGCACAAGTGGGCACAGCTATTCTCTCTGCATGGGAAGGTAGCTGGCAATACTCTACTTTTGAGCTAGGTGCACGGCATGGGAGGGACATGGACAAGATAAATCCTAAAGAATCGCGCGGCATGTTGCCAAGGACACAAAACAGACCCGGCACGCCATGCGGCACCAGAAGTCCAACTCCGATGACAGCGCGTGTTGTCTTTCGCAGTTGGCACCGCACCCTGGCACAGTTGGCACGACGACGGGCACACAAACAGTAGACGGCCTCACAAGTCCCATTGTCCCGAGCCCTGGCTCCCCAGAGACGAAGACAAGCGGCAAATCACCTTGCATCACCTCGCCCCGTTGTTTTCCGCGTGGTTTTTGGCTAGGCCCTGGCTCTTCCTATCCCGGATGCCGGATGGATAGCATGCATCCAAACCGGATAGGGTCGGGGGTGGCTAGGCGTTTCGTTGGGGTTCGAAAACCAACCCGAGCGCAGGTGGAGGCCGCACCCGGCGGCAACGCTCCAAAGCGTCGGCCTCGTGACGGAGACACGAGCAGGTGGTGCCGGTGAAGGAATTTAAGGCCGCCTGCGATGCGTCCAAGGAGACGCCGGGAAGAAGCCGACGCCCAAAAGCGCGCTGTGGGACAGCGGCCACGACCAAGCATGCGTTTGGTTTCTTGGCTCCTTTCCCTGACTTTTGCTTGTCTGGTTCGCCTGCCGAGTACTCTCCTCGCGGCCGTATCATGCGCGGCTCCTCCTCTGCTTGGCCGGGCAGCGATAAGTTCAAACTTATTCGGTGCTCTCTGTGTGTACGTTGCTGCAAAAGAAAAAAGAGTTAATACCATTTTTAGTACATAAACTTGTCCTGGTGGGAACAAGTTCATACAAGAACTAAAAAACCCCATAAAAGTAGTACACCAACTTTACTAACGAAACATTTTAGTACAAATCCGTCTATTGTGCCGGCTGCTGTTATAACGTGTGTTTGACGTTGGCTGATGTGGAACTGGACCCACTTGTCAGTGTCAAAGGCAAAGTATAAACCAAAATAATAAAATAACGAGCCGCAGGCTTCGAACCCAAGAACTCGCGAGTAGCCTGCTCACATGTAGCAGCGTGCTAATAACCAGAGAGACGACCGCGCAATTTGTTTTACTAAATGGAGTTGCACCTTTTACTTTCTTCGTGCAACACATAGCGTGGTAAACAGCTCTCACATGCTTGACGCGGTCTGCTAATAGAATCATAGTTTCAAACACAAGCGGATTTTTTAAAATTAATTATGCTATTGTTAATACTAGTTGACTGCCCGTGCGTTGCCACGGGACATCAAACCCTACCAACAAGACAAATGTTGCTCCTTGTCCACCTCTTTTATCTCAAACCACTCCTTTGCTCTAGCTTCAGTGTCGTCACTCTACTTCACTCCAGGAAACTCCAATATGACATGATATGTTAGCGTTTACGACGTGTGTCATTTGCTTTTTGTACGGATTGCTAAGGCTCATGTGTTGTTGTATGTTTCTGTGAAAGTTCATATTTTGGATTAATCAGACCTTTCAAACGAAAGCTTCATGTATTGTCCAAACCTGAATTTATTGTGATAACTCACTCATCAAAGGGAGTGAAGCAAAAGAATACCAAGTTGGGAAGATGAAAACAAAAAGATGGACAAAGTCGTTCTAAAATCTGATAATGACCAGGGTTACTCCGGTCTGTGGGAAGCTTATGAATTCATCATCATGCTATATTATTGTTCCCTAAAAAGAATAAGGAATAAAGTAGTAAAAAAGCTAAGCTTAGATTCATGGCTCCAACTTTATCCAGAACATCTCAAGTATATGTATATACAAAAACTACATGCCATCATATGTGGTACTATATAGAAAATTTATGTCCTAATGACCTTCAGTCTCAAGTAGTATGAGCTAGCACTGTCTTTCACTCTCTCTAGTTCTAAAGATGAACAACAGAGCAACAAAAGGCATGTGATTACTCTGTCTCCTCATCTTTACATAGTTCAGAATTCATACACATGATGTATTGTTATCCATTGTGCTCGGCTAGCTACAGAATGTACATTCTCCTCAGCCCCTATTACTCATTTTATTTCTGATGGTAAGGCACATATATAGCCTTGTGGATAGAAATATAGGGACACCAGCATGCAACATAGCCATTGTTCTAAAAATATATATGCACACAAAGTCTATGCAATAAACAAAAGTGAGACTCAATAGCTACTTGAGTATATATACTTAATCATGTATAGATCCGGTGACACTACAAGTCATCTGTTTAGTGCCTCTTGTAGTACAAAATGTACTAAAAACAACATAGAAAATAATACCTCATTAAGGTGCAACATTTTCATTATTACTTCATGGAGAATGAATTAATGCACACTCCAGTTTACTGAACTGAAAGTGCATCACTAGTAGAAAACAGGGCTTTCGTTCGGGCATGGCAAGCCCATTAGTCCCGGTTCAGTCACGAACCGGGACCCATGGGGGCATTCGTCCCGGTTCGTGAGCCCAGGGGGCCGGCCGGGGCCTCGTGGGCATTGGTCCCGGTTCGTATGGAACCATTTGTCCCGGTTCGAGGCACGAACCGGGACTAATGGGCCTCGCTCCTGGCCCACAACCATTGGTCCCGGTTCTTGGCATGAACCGGTACAGAAGGCCCGGATTTAGTACCGGTTCTAGCCACGAACCGGGACAAATGAGCTTCCTATATATACCCCATCGCCGCAGCAGAGCACTCCACAGTGATCTATTTTTTCTGGCCGTCGAGGGGAGGGCATTTGGGTGCTCTAGCTCACGTCCTATGCACATGAGGTGTTCGATGAAATGTCTGAGCCACACTAGTTAATCTTTCTCCTCTCGAAACTCAACCTCCGAGCTCCATTTTCCCCGAGATTTGTCTATGTTTAGCGGTCCGTCACGTCCCATCCCCGTCTTCACCGCCGTCGATCGCCCGCGCCGACCTCGTCGCCAGCACCACCGTGGTGAGCCTCTTGTTCTTACCTTCTTTCTGAAAGAAAAAAAAATTCTTACTTTAGATAGATACTTGTCTAATTTTGTTACTTTTATTATTCCTTCTTATTACATAGTGCGATGGTTTTGGTATCCGCCCCCGTCGGCCCTCGTCCTGTCTATGATTCGGATGTGGTATATATTATCTTTTTATAACTATTTGGTTCATTTATTGTTTATGACAATTATGCCGACCAACGTGACATAGATTTTATTTATCTAGGAGGTGGTTGAACCGGAAATTCCAACCGACCCTATTGTCGAGAGGTTAAATTTAGTTGAAGAAGAAAACAATTACTTGAAGGAAAAAATAAAAAAATGAGGAGGAGAAGATGATATTGGAGTTGCATGTTGCGGATGTCGTCGATGATCACAAGATCAAGATGGATGCAATGCGCTTGAAGATTACAAAGATTAGAAAATATGCCATTCATACCGAGGCTTGGTATCATTATGCCGTTGGATCAATTGTTACCTTGGTTGCGATTATGATCGCATTTGTTTTCGCATTCAAATGTTTTACATAGTTTCAATGTATGGTTTAATTAATTAGATGCTCTGGAGAGCTATATGTTGTTAGATGAGAACTATGTATGTACTTTGGTTTTAATGTGATGATGAACTTCTATTAATTTGGTCACTTAATTATCTATTCATGATGTTCTGTAATGGTTTTTGACACACTTAATTATATATAATGCACGCAGATGAACTGGCAATGGATGTACGGTGACAGACACACCTCCGAGTACATTAAGGGCGTGCATGATTTTCTCGAAGTGGCTGAGGCAAACAAGCAGAATGGTTTTATGTGTTGTCCATGCCCTACATGTGGGAATACGAAGTCTTACTCTGACCGGAAAATCCTTCACACCCACCTGCTTTACAAGGGTTTCATGCCACACTATAATGTTTGGACGAGGCACGGAGAAATAGGGGTTATGATGGAAGACGGCGAAGAAGAAGAGGACGATGACAACTATGTGCCCCTGAATACGATGATGCTGCAACGGGGGAAGCTGATGAAGATCAAGAGGAACCAGATGATGTGCCCGATGATGCTGCAACAGGGGAAGCTGCTGAAGATCAAGAGGAACCAGTGCCCGATGATGATGATCTCCGCCGGGTCATTGTCGATGCAAGGACGCAATGCGAAAGTCAAAAGGAGAAGCTGAAGTTCAATCGCATTTTAGACGATCACAAAAAAGGGTTGTACCCCAATTGCGAAGATGGCAACACAAAGCTCGGTACCGTACTAGAATTGCTCCAGTGAAAGGCAGAGAATGCTGTGCCTGACAAAGGATTTGAGAAGCTATTGAAAATATTGAAGAAGAAGCTTCCAAAGGATAACGAATTGCCCGACAGTACATACGCAGCAAAGAAGGTCGTATGCCCTCTAGGATTGGAGGTGCAGAAGATACATGCATGCCCTAATGACTGCATCCTCTACCGCGGTGCGTACAAGGATCTGAACGCATGCTCGGTATGCGGTGCATTGCGGTATAAGATCAGACGAGATGACGCTGGTGATGTTGACGGCGAGCCCCCCAGGAAGAGGGTTCCTGCGAAGGTGATGTTGTATGCTCCTATTCCTATAATACCACGGTTGAAATGTCTTTTCAGAAATGAAGAGCATGCCAAGTTGATGCGATGGCACAGTGAGGACCGTAAGAAAGACGGGAAGTTGAGAGCACCCGCTGACGGGTCGCAGTGGAGAAAAATCGAGAGAAAGTACTGGGCTGAGTTTGCAGCTGACCCAAGGAATGTATGGTTTGGTTTAAGCGCGGATGGCATTAATCCTTTCAGGGAGCAGAGCAGCAATCACAGCACCTGGCCCGTGACTCTATGTATGTATAACCTTCCTCCTTGGATGTGCATGAAGCGGAAGTTCATTATGATGCCAGTTCTCATCCAAGGCCCTAAGCAACCTGGCAACGACATTGATGTGTACCTAAGGCCATTAGTTGAAGGTGCAAGAAGGAGCCCGTGGTGACGGCTCTGGTGACCGAACAGAGTCCGGCCAGGTAAATATATTAGTTAAGCCTGTGCTGACTAGCTAATTGATGCATTCATTGTTTTGGTATGTACACATATTAATTAACTCTCGTCTTTCTTCTTTTTTCTAGCCCTCCGGATCGAGCACAACTTCGGTAAAGAGACGAGGCCCGAAGAGAAAGTTGCGCTCGGATGAAAGGTTTGAGATCACAGCAATCGCGCGCGACGGCCAACCGATTGAACCCATTCGGACAAAGGATGCATTTGCTGCTCAGTGCGGGGTTCTAGTTAGGGACAAGATCCCGATCAGCATCCACCAATGCTATAAGCCTAAGAAGGAAGACCCTGAGGTGTCTTATTGTTGGAAATATGCCCTAGAGGCAATAATAAATAGGTTATTATTATATTTCCTTGTTCATGATAATCGTTTATTATCCATGCTAGAATTGTATTGATAGGAAACTCAGATACATGTGTGGATACATAGACAACACCATGTCCCTAGTAAGCCTCTAGTTGACTAGCTCGTTGATCAATAGATGGTTACGGTTTCCTGACCATGGACATTGGATGTCGTTGATAACGGGATCACATCATTAGGAGAATGATGTGATGGACAAGACCCAATCCTAAGCCTAGCACAAGATCGTGTAGTTCGTTTGCTCAGAGCTTTTCTAATGTCAAGTATCATTTCCTTAGACCATGAGATTGTGCAACTTCCGGATACCGTAGGAATGCTTTGGGTGTACCAAACGTCACAACGTAACTGGGTGGCTATAAAGGTACACTACAGGTATCTCCGAAAGTGTCTGTTGGGTTGGCACGAATCGAGACTGGGATTTGTCACTCCGTGTAAAGAGACTTGCCGGTAACGAGATTGAACAAGGTATAGGGATACCGACGATCGAATCTCGGGCCCACTCGATAGGACATCATCATAATGTGCACAATGTGACCAAGGAGTTGATCACGGGATGATGTGAGTTACGGAACGAGTAAAGAGACTTGCCGGTAACGAGATTGAACAAGGTATAGGGATACCGACGATCGAATCTCGGGCAAGTAACATACCGGTAGACAAAGGGAATTGTATACGGGATTGATTGAATCCCCGACATCGTGGTTCATCCGATGAGATCATCGTGGAACATGTGGGAGCCAACATGGGTATCCAGATCCCGCTGTTGGTTGTTGACCGGAGAACGTCTCGGTCATGTCTGCATGGTTCCCGAACCCGTAGGGTCTACACACTTAAGGTTCGATGACGCTAGGGTTATAGGGAAAGCATGTACGTGGTTACCGAATGTTGTTCGGAGTCCCGGATGAGATCCCGGACGTCACGAGGAGTTCCAGAATGGTCCGGAGGTAAAGATTTATATATGGGAAGTCCTGTTTTGGTCACCGGAAAAGTTTCGGGTGATATCGGTAATGTACCAGGACCACCGGGAGGGTCCCGGGGGTCCACCAAGTGGGGCCACCAGCCCCAGGAGGCTGCGTGGGCCAAGTGTGGGAGGGGACCAGCCCCAGGTGGGCTGGTGCGCCCCCCCCCCCCACCAAGGCCCAAGGCGCATGGGAGAGTGGGAGGGGGCAAACCCTAGGTCCAGATGGGCCTTAAGGCCCACCCTAGTGGCGCCCCCCCCCCTCTCCTCCCCTTGGCCGCCCCCCTTGGATGGGATCTAGGGCTGGCGGCCTCCTCTTGGGGTGGGAACCCTAGAGGGGGCGCAGCCCCCTCCCCCCCTATATATAGTTGAGGTTTGGGCTGCCCAAGACACATGAGAACGTCTCTCTTTCGGCGCAGCCCTACCCCTCTCCCTCCTCCTCCTCTCCCGCGGTGCTTGGCGAAGCCCTGCGGGATTGCCACGCTCCTCCACCACCACCACGCCGTCGTGCTACTGCTGGACGGAGTCTTCCCCAACCTCTCCCTCTCTCCTTGCTGGATCAAGGCGTGGGAGACGTCACCGGGCTGCACGTGTGTTGAACGCGGAGGCACCGTTCTTCGGTGCTTAGATCGGAATCAACCGCGATCTGAATCGCTACCAGTACGACTCCCTCATCCGCGTTCTTGCAACGCTTCCGCATCGCGATCTATAATGGTATGTAGATGCACTCCCCTTCCCCTCGTTGCTAGATTACTCCATAGATTGATCTTGGGGAAGCGTAGAAAATTTTGAATTTCTGCTACGTTCCCCAACAGTGGTATCAGAGCCAGGTTTATGCGTAGTTTCTATGCACGAGTAGAACACAAAGTAGTTGTGGGCGTAGATGTTGCCAATTCTTCTTGCCGCTACTAGTCTTATCTTGTTTCGGCGGCATTGTGGGATGAAGCGGCCCGGACCGACCTTACACGTACGCTTACGTGAGACAGGTTCCACCGACTGACATGCACTAGTTGCATAAGGTGGCTAGCGGGTGTCTGTCTCTCCCACTTTAGTCGGAACGGATTCGATGAAAAGGGTCCTTATGAAGGGTAAATAGAAATTGGCATATCACGTGTGGTTTTACGTAGGTAAGAAACGTTCTTGCTAGAAACCTATACAAGCCACGTAAAAACTTGCAACAACAATTAGAGGACGTCTAACTTGTTTTTGCAGCATGTGCTATGTGATGTGATATGGCCAGAAGATGTGATGAATGATATATGTGATGTATGAGATTGATCATATTCTTGTAATAGGAATCACGACTTGCATGTCGATGAGTATGACAACCGGCAGGAGCCATAGGAGTTGTCTTTATTTTTTGTATGACCTGCGTGTCATTGAATAACGCCATGTAAATTACTTTACTTTATTGCTAAGCGCGTTAGCCATAGAAGTAGAAGTAATTGTTGGCGTGACAACTTCATGAAGACACAATGATGGAGATCATGGTGTCATGCCGGTGACAAAGATGATCATGGTGCCCCGAAGATGCAGATCAAAGGAGCAAAATGATATTGGCCATATCATGTCACTATTTGATTGCATGTGATGTTTATCATGTTATACATCTTATTTGCTTAGAACGACGGTAGCATAAATAAGATGATCCCTCACTAAAATTTCAAGAGACGTGTTCCCCCTAACTATGCACCGTTGCGAAGGTTCGTTGTTTCGAAGCACCACGTGATGATCGGGTGTGATAGATTCTAACGTTCGAATACAACGGGTGTTGACGAGCCTAGCATGTACAGACATGGCCTCGGAACACATGCGAAACACTTAGGTTGACTTGACGAGCCTAACATGTACAGACATGGCCTCGGAACGCAAGAGACCGAAAGGTCGAACATGAGTCGTATAGTAGATACGATCAACATGGAGATGTTCACCGATGATGACTAGTCTGTCTCACGTGATGATCGGACACGACCTAGTTTGACTCGGATCATGCATCACTTAGATGACTAGAGGGATGTCTATCTGAGTGGGAGTTCATTAATCAGATGAACTTCATTATCATGAACATAGTCAAAAAGTCTTTACAAATTATGTCATACGCTTTAGTTCTACTGGTTAAGATATGTTCCTAGAGAAAATTTAGTTGAAAGTTGGTAGTAGCAATTATGCGGACTGGGTCCGTAAACTGAGGATTGTCCTCATTGCTGCACAGAAGGCTTATGTCCTTAATGCACCGCTCAGTGTGCTGAACCTCAGCGTCGTCTGTAGATGTTGCGGAACATCTGACATATACGTTTTGATGACTACGTGATAGTTCAATGCGTAATGCTAACGGTTTAGAATTGTGGCACCAAAGACGTTTGTGAAACGTCGCAGAACATATGAGATGTTCCAAAGACTAAAATTGGGATTTCAGACTAGTGCCCACGTCAAGAGGTATGAGACCTCTGACAAGTTTCTTAAGCCTGCAAACTAAGGGAGAAAAGCTCAACCGTTGAGCATGTGCTCAGATTGTCTGAGTACCACAATCGCTTGAATCGAGTAGGAGTTAATCTCCCAGATGAGATAGTGATAGTTCTCCATAGTCACTGCCACCAAGCTAGTAGAGCTTCGTGATGAACTATAACATATCACGGATAGTTATGATGATCCTTGAGCTATTCGCGATGTTTGACACCGCGAGAGTAGAAATCAAGAAGGAGCATCAATTGTTGATGGTTAGTAAAACCACTAGTCCAGAAGGGCAAGGGCAAAAGGGATACTTCATGAAACAGCAAGTCATTTGCTGCTCTAGTGTAGAATCCCAAGGTTGAACCCAAACCCGAGACTAAGTGCTTCTGTAATGAGGGGAACGGTCACTGAACCAGTACTACCCTAGATACTTGGTAGATGAGAAGGCAGGCAAGGTCGACAGAAGTATAGAGGATATACGTTATATGAATGTGTACTTTACTAGTACTCCTAGCAGCACCAGGGTATTAGATACCGGTTCGGTTGCTAAGTGTTAGTAACTCGAAATAAAAGCTGCGGAATAAACGGAGACTAGCTAAAGGTGAGATGACGATATGTGTTGGAAGTGTTTCCAAGGTTGATGTGATCAAGCATCGCATGCTCCCTCTACCATCGAGACTTGGTGTTTGCGTTGAGCATGATTGGATTATGTTTATCACAATATGGTTATTCATTTAAGGAGAATAATGGTTACTCTGTTTATTTGAATAATACCTTCAATGGTATTGCACCTAAAATGAATCTCGATCGTAGTGATACACATGTTCGTGCCAAAAGATATAAAATAGTAATGATAGTTCCACATACTTGTGGCACTGCCATTTGAGTCATATTGGTATAGAACGCATGAAGAAGCTCCATGTAGATGGATCTTTGGACTCACTCGTTTTTGAAAAGATTGAGACATGCGAACCATGTCTATTGGTATATATGCATGAAGAAACTCCATGCAGATGGATCGTTTGGACTCACTTGTTTTTGAATCACTTGAGACATGCAAATCATACCACATGGGCAAGATGACTGAAAGGCCTCATTTTCAGTAAGATGGAACAAGAGAGCAACTTGTTGGAAGTAATACATTTTCATGTATGCAGTCCAATGAGTGCTGAGGCATGCAGTGGATATCGTTATGTTCTTACTTCACAGATGATTTGAGTAGATGCTGAGAATATTTACTTGATGAAACACAAGTCTGAATTATTGAAAGGTTCAAGTAATTTCAGAGTGAAGTTGAAGTCGTCGTGACAAGAGGATAAAATGTTTGTGATATGATCATAGAGATGAGTATCTGAGTTACGAGTTTGGCACACAATTAAGACATTGTGGAAAGTTTTTCACAATTAATACCGCCTGGAACACCATAGTGTGATGGTGTGTCCGAACATCATAACTGCACCCTATTGGATATGGTGCATACCATGATGTCTCTTATCGAATTACCACTATCGTTTATGGGTTAAGCATTAGAGACAACCGCATTCACTTTAAATAGGGCACCACGCAATTCCGTTGAGACGACACCATTTAGAGAAACCTAAGTTGTCGTTTCTTAAAAGTTTGGGGCTGCGATGCTTATGTGAAACAGTTTCAGGCTGATAAGCTCGAACCCAAAGCGGATAAAGGCGTCTTCATAGAATACCCTAAAACAGTTGGGTATACCTCCTATTTCAGATCTGGAAGCAAAAGTAATTGCTTCTAGAAACGAGTCCTTTCTCGAGGAAAAGTTTCTCTCAAAAGAATTGAGTGGGAGGATGGTGGAGACTTGATAAGGTTATTGAACCGTCACTTCAACTAGTGTGTAGCAGGGCATAGGAAGTTGTTCCTGTGGCACCTATACCAATTGAAGTGGAAGCTTATGATAGTGATCATGAAAACGTCGGATCAAGTCACCACCAAACCTCGTAGGACGACGAGGATGCGTAATACTTCAGAGTGGTACGTGATCCTGTCTTGAAAGTCATGTTGTTAGACAACAATGAACCTACGAGCTATGGAGAAGCGATGGTGGGCCCATATTCCGACAAATGGTTAGAAGCCATGAAATCCGAGACAAATGGATCTTTGAGAAGAAGACGGACGTGGACGGTAATGTTACCGTCTATGAAGCTCGACTTGTGGCAAAGAGTATTTTCACAAGTTCAAGGAGTTGACTACGATGAGATTTTCTCATCCGTAGCGATGCTTAAGTCCGTCGGAATCATGTTAGCATTAGCTGCATTTATGAAATCTGGCAGATGGATGTCAAAACAAGTTTCCTTACCAGTTTTCATAAGGAAAGATTGTATGTGATACAATCAGAAGGGTTTTGTCGATCCTAAGGATGCTAAAAGGTATGCTAGCTCCAGCGATCCTTCCATGGATTAGAGCAAGCATCTCGGAGTTAGAATATACGCTTTGATGGAGTGATCAAAGTTTTTGGGTTTATACAAAGTTTGTTAGAAACTTGTATTTACAATAAAGTGAGTGGGAGCGCTACAACATTTCTGATAAGTATATGTGAATGACATATTGTTGATCCGAGATGATGTAAAATTTCTGGAAAGCATAAAGGGTTGTTTGAAAGGAGTTTTTCAAAGGAAGACCTGGATAAAAGCTGCTTACATATTGGGCATCAAGATCTATAGAGATAGATCAAGACGCCCGATGATACTTTCAAAGAACGCACACCTTGACATGATTTTGAAAGAGTTCAAAATAGATCAGCAAAGAAGGAGTTCTTGGCTGTGTTGCAAGGTGTGAGTATTGAGTAAGACTCAAGACCTGACCACAGCAGAAGAGAGAGAAAGGACAAAGGTCGTCCCCTATGCTTCAGACGTAGGCTCTACAGTATGCTATGCTGTGTACCGCACATGAAGTGTGCCTTGCCATGAATTGGTCAAGGGGTACAATAGTGATCCGGGAATGGATCACATGACAGCGGTCGAACTTATCCTTAGTATCTAGTGGACTAAGGATTTTCTCGATTATGGAGGTGAAAAGGAGTTCGTCGTAAAGGGTTACATCGATGCGAACTTTGACACTAATCCGGATGACTCTGAGTAGTAGACCGGATTCGTATAGTAGAGCAGTTATTTGAAATGGCTCCAAGTAGCGCGTGGTAGCATCCACAAGCTGACATAGATATTCGTAAAGCACACACGGATCTGAAAGGTTCAGACCCGTTGACTAATAACCTCTCTCACAAGCATAATATGATCAAACCAGAACTCATTGAGTGTTAATCACATAGTGATGTGAACTAGATTGTTGACTCTAGTAAACTCTTTGATGTTGGTCACATGGTGATGTGACCTGTGAGTGTTAATCACATGGTGATGTGGACTAGATTATTGACTCTAGTGCAAGTGGGAGACTGTTGGAAATATGCCCTAGAGGCAATAATAAATAGGTTATTATTATATTTCCTTGTTCATGATAATCGTTTATTATCCATGCTAGAATTGTATTGATAGGAAACTCAGATACATGTGTGGATACATAGACAACACCATGTCCCTAGTAAGCCTCTAGTTGACTAGCTCGTTGATCAATAGATGGTTACGGTTTCCTGACCATGGACATTGGATGTCGTTGATAACGGGATCACATCATTAGGAGAATGATGTGATGGACAAGACCCAATCCTAAGCCTAGCACAAGATCGTGTAGTTCGTTTGCTCAGAGCTTTTCTAATGTCAAGTATCATTTCCTTAGACCATGAGATTGTGCAACTCCCGGATACCGTAGGAATGCTTTGGGTGTACCAAACGTCACAATGTAACTGGGTGGCTATAAAGGTACACTACAGGTATCTCCGAAAGTGTCTGTTGGGTTGGCACGAATCGAGACTGGGATTTGTCACTCCGTGTAAACGGAGAGGTACCTCTGGGCCCACTCGATAGGACATCATCATAATGTGCACAATGTGACCAAGGAGTTGATCACGGGATGATGTAAGTTACGGAACGAGTAAAGAGACTTGCCGGTAACGAGATTGAACAAGGTATAGGGATACCGACGATCGAATCTCGGGCAAGTAACATACCGGTAGACAAAGGGAATTGTATACGGGATTGATTGAATCCCCGACATCGTGGTTCATCCGATGAGATCATCATGGAACATGTGGGAGCCAACATGGGTATCCAGATCCCGCTGTTGGTTATTGACCGGAGAACGTCTCGGTCATGTCTGCATGGTTCCCGAACCCGTAGGGTCTACACACTTAAGGTTCGATGACGCTAGGGTTATAGGGAAAGCATGTACGTGGTTACCGAATGTTGTTCGGAGTCCCGGATGAGATCCCGGACGTCACGAGGAGTTCCAGAATGGTTCGGAGGTAAAGATTTATATATGGGAAGTCCTGTTTTGGTCACCGGAAAAGTTTCGGGTGATATCGGTAATGTACCGGGACCACCGGGAGGGTCCCGGGGGTCCACCAAGTGGGGCCACCAGCCCCAGGAGTCTGCGTGGGCCAAGTGTGGGAGGGGACCAGCCCCAGGTGGGCTGGTGCGCCCCCCCACCAAGGCCCAAGGCGCATGGGAGAGTGGGAGGGGGCAAACCCTAGGTCCAGATGGGCCTTAAGGCCCACCCTAGTGGCGCCCCCCCTCTCCTCCCCTTGGCCGCCCCCCTTGGATGGGATCTAGGGCTGGCGGCCTCCTCTTGGGGTGGGAACCCTAGAGGGGGCGCAGCCCCCTCCCCCCCTATATATAGTTGAGGTTTGGGCTGCCCAAGACACATGAGAACGTCTCTCTTTCGGCGCAGCCCTACCCCTCTCCCTCCTCCTCCTCTCCCGCGGTGCTTGGCGAAGCCCTGCGGGATGGCCACGCTCCTCCACCACCACCACGCCGTCGTGCTGCTGCTGGACGGAGTCTTCCCCAACCTCTCCCTCTCTCCTTGCTGGATCAAGGCGTGGGAGACGTCACCGGGCTGCACGTGTGTTGAACGCGGAGGCACCGTTCTTCGGTGCTTAGATCGGAATCAACCGCGATCTGAATCGCTACGAGTACGACTCCCTCATCCGCGTTCTTGCAACGCTTCCGCATCGCGATCTACAATGGTATGTAGATGCACTCCCCTTCCCCTCGTTGCTAGATTACTCCATAGATTGATCTTGGTGATGCGTAGAAAATTTTGAATTTCTGCTACGTTCCCCAACACTTATGTCAATGATATGCAGAAAGATGATCTTTGGACTGAGCTGAAGGCAAGTTTCACCCTACCGCCAGAGGAGGATCGGGAGAAGCCAGTTAAAGAGCAATTAATCAAGTCTCATGCTCTTAAGAAGATGGCAGACCTATTCAGGAGGTGGAAGAATGAGCTGAAAATGTTTGTCGACAAAGAAGAGACACCAGAATTCATCGGCCGGTATGAGAAGATCAGAGATCACTGGCCCGCATTTGTGGCCCACAAGACATCGGGAAAGAGTAAGATGTCAGCGACAAACAAGAAGAATGCTGCGAAGAAGAAGCTTCACCATCGCACGGGGTCAGGTGGCTACCTCAAAGCCCGGCCTAAGTGGGCCAAGGCTGAGAATGATCTACTTGATAAAGGGATCGAACCACAGACAATGAACTGGCCAGACCGTTGCCGGACTTGGTTCTTCGGGGCTGGCGGAAAATTGGACCCTGTATCAGGGAGGTGCGTTTGGACGGACGAGCTTTTGACAATATCAGTCAAGAGGCTTCAGCAGTATATCGATGTAGCGCAGGAAGGGACGTTCGTTCCAGACAAAGAGAACGACGAGCTCACAATGGCCCTCGGGAATTCTGAGCACCCTGGACGGACACGAGGCACGCCAGGCTCCGTTCCATGGAAGGCTGGTTTTCCGGACGCAGACGGTTACAAAAGCCAGTAGAGGAGGAAAAAAGTGGAGCAGACCCAAATTCAGAAGCTGCACGAAAGGGTTCAAGCGCTAGAGGAACGAGACGGCAATCGACATGCCGAAACTACCCCCGAAGCCACCCCGCCATCTCAGCGGAGAAGCAGTGTGGCTTCTACCGAGCTGCTTCAGCCGGAGCATGTCTTGACGGCTCCTGCTAGCTACCCCGTGGATGCTATCACGGAGTCACAACATTGCCACCTTATGACGCAATGGCAGAACTTCAAAGTCAAGGCGGCTGTTGGCTCTGTTTTACCACCTGAACCCGGCACAACCTACCACTGCCGGCCGATTCCAGAAGGATATGCTAGGGTGATGGTGGATGAAATAACGGAGGGATTTGAGGACCTCCGGCTTGACCACCCTACCGGTGAAGGGGAGACTCGGCTGGGTTCTGCTCTGAAGACTCCATTGTTGGAAATATGCCCTAGAGGCAATAATTAAATGGTTATTATTGTATTTCCTTGTTCATGATAATTGTTTGTTGTTCATGCTATAATTGTATTAACTGGAAACCGTAATACATGTGTGAATACATAGACCACAACATGTCCCTAGTGAGCCTCTAGTTGACTAGCTCGTTGATCAACAGATAGTCATGGTTTCCTGACTATGGACATTGGATGTCATTGATAACGGGATCACATCATTAGGAGAATGATGTGATGGACAAGACCCAATCCTAAGCATAGCACAAGATCGTGTAGTTCGTTTGCTAGAGCTTTTCCAAATGTCAAGTATCATTTCCTTAGACCATGAGATTGTGCAACTCCCGGATACCATAGGAGTGCTTTGGGTGTGCCAAATGTCACAACGTAACTGGGTGGCTATAAAGGTGCACTACGGGTATCTCCGAAAGTGTCTGTTGGGTTGGCACGAATCGAGACTGGGATTTGTCGCTCCGTATGACGGAGAGGTATCTCTGGGCCCACTCGGTAATGCATCATCATAATGAGCTCAATGTGACCAAGTGTTTGGTCATGGGATCATGCATTACGGTACGAGTAAAGTGACTTGCCGGTAACGAGATTGAACAAGGTATTGGGATACCGACGATCGAATCTCGGGCAAGTAACGTACCGATTGACAAAGGGAATTGTATACGAGATTGATTGAATCCTCGACATCGTGGTTCATCCGATGAGATCATCGTGGAACATGTGGGAGCCAACATGGGTATCCAGATCCCGCTGTTGGTTATTGACCGGAGAGTCGTCTCGGTCATGTCTGCATGTCTCCCGAACCCGTAGGGTCTACACACTTAAGGTTCGGTGACGCTATGGTTGTAGAGATATTAGTATGCGGTTAACCGAAAGTTGTTCGGAGTCCCGGATGAGATCCCGGACGTCACGAGGAGTTCCGGAATGGTCTGGAGGTAAAGATTTATATATGGGAAGTCCTATTTTGGCCACAGGAAAATGTTCGGGATTTTTCGCTATTGTACCGGGAAGGTTCTAGAAGGTTCCGAAGTGGGGCCCACCTGCATGGGGGACCCACATGAACGTGGGTAGTGGGGGCAAGGCCCCACACCCCTGGTCAAGGCGCACCAAGATCCCACCTTAGAAGGAATAAGATCATATCCCGAAGGGATAAGATCAAGATCCCTAAAAGGGGGGATAACAATCGGTGGGGAAGGGAAATGATGGGATTTCTTTTCCCCACCTTTGCCAACGCCCCAATGGACTTGGAGGGCAAGAAACCAGCCCCCTCCACCCCTATATATAGTGGGGAGGCGCATGGGAGCAGCACCCCAAGCCCTGGCGCCTCCCTCCCTCCCGTGACACCTCTTCCTCCCCGCTTGCGCTTGGCGAAGCCCTGCCGGGATCCCGCTACTTCCACCACCACGCCGTCGTGCTACTGGATCTCCATCAACCTCTCCTCCCCCCTTGCTGGATCAAGAAGGAGGAGACGTCGCTGCTCCATACGTGTGTTGAACGCGGAGGTGCCGTCCGTTCGGCGCTAGGATCATCGGTGATTTGGATCACGACAAGTACGACTCCATAAACCCCGTTCTCTTCAACGCTTCCGCTCGCGATCTACAAGGGTATGTAGATGCACTCCTCCCCTCTCGTTGCTAGCATCTCCTAGATTTATCTTGGTGACACGTAGGAAAATTTTGAATTTCTGCTACGTTCCCCAACATCCACGCCTATGGCGGAAGGAGCTCATCAACCTTCCGAACTGGACGCCTTCGGCGAGTAAGGGCACTCCGCCTCCTCCTCCGGCGAGTGATCAGGGCACTCAGCCTCCTTCAACGGCGCGTGCGGCACTCTGCCTCCTCCTCGGCGAGTGATCAGGGCACTCAGCCTCCTTCTCCGGCGCGTGGCGGCACTCCGCCTCCTTCTCCGCCTGCGCCGGCGCGCCAGAGCAGCCAGTCTCCTCCTTCTCTGCCTCGTCAGCAAGGGCGGAAGAGACCCGCCGCCGCTCCGGCCTGTCCGGCGCGTCGTAGTCCTTCTCCTCCGCCTCGTAAGCAAGGAAAGAAGACAGCCGCAGCCACTCCGTCTGCTCTGCCGACGTCTAGCAGTACAGCCAGAGGCGGGAGGCAATACAGATTCGGTCCTTCTCTGAAGACTCCAGAGAAGTTACCATACGAGAGGACCGAGGAGGAAACCACGAAGATCGTGCGAGCCGAAGTGACAAACTTCTTTGAAGGGGTGAAAGCAAATAAACATCCACCTCCGGAGGAGAAGGTAGATCCGGTGAAAGCGAAGCGCACTCTGGCTGCCCTAACAAAACCACCAAAGTCTCCGCCGAGAGGCAACTATGAGCGCATTCTTGCAAAGACATTTGCCCAAGCAGAGCGGTCGGGAAGTACTGTCAGTGATCAAAGGTTAAAAGAACGACGAGCTTAGAAAATAATTGCCCAGCTCGGCGAACAAGCGAACCAATCGTGCCCCCCGCTCAAGGTGTCTAGCGACATCGTCGCTAATGTTCCGAGGATGGTGCCCGGTTATAGCAATCTTGGAGATTACCTGCCCGACGATGTACATTATGATATCTTGGAGGTGGACGAACACAAATACCATTACGGGAAGCCTCTCGTCAAAGATGAAAGATCTCTAACAACGATGATGCGAAGATTACATGATTGGTACATGAAAACCTGCAGAGAGTCTGGGGGGACGAATACTTTGACGCTGAGAGTTAAACCGGAGCATGACCTCGTTGGAATTGAACTGTTGAATGTTTCATTTGAGGAGTTATTCCAGTTTTTCAATGAAAAGGCCCTCGATAAATCAACGATCACTTGCTACTGTCTGTAAGTAGTACTACTTCTGTCATTAAGTCTCTCTATATAGGTCAGCTCTTTCATTGCATGTATTTATAATTATCCTCACTATATTATGCAGATTGAAGATCGCCGAATTAAAGAAAAGACAAATCGGTGATATTGGGTTCATTAACACAAATCTCATAGATGCAACTGAGGTTAAATATCATGCTGAAAGTACCGAGGCCAACTTGCTACGATCGTTGGTAATAAATGAAAACAAAGATATAATACTCTTTCCTTACAACTTCAAGTGAGTGTTACTGTATTGTGCATATTCGGTTTCCCTTATTAGTCCAGGTTATAGTAATGTAATTGATGACTTATACATGCGTGCGTAGCTTCCACTATATTCTCCTAGAGATTAAGCTTGAGCAGGGAGTAGTAACCGTCTTAGACTCGAGACGAAAAGATCCCCATGACTATGCGGACATGACTCAAATGCTCGAGAAGTAAGTTAAATCGATCATTATCCACCATATTAGCAACTTTGTTCATTTCCTAATATCAAGTAATTGTTTTCTTTGTCTGGCAGGGTTTGGAGAAAATTCACCAAAAAAGCTCCGGGACTGCCGAAGAAGCTGCAATTTAAACACCCGAAAGTAAGTACTATAGTAGCATGTTCCGCGCATCTCCTAGTGATTCAAGCGCTAGTTTCGTCAATACCATTTAGCATGCTTGCTTATCAGTTTGATTGACCTCTATTTCTTGTAAAGTGGTTGTGGCAGGAACCCGGGAATAATTACTGTGGATACTACGTTTGCGAGTCCATCCGCTACACAACCTGTGAGCGGGGCTACTCTGACGAAAAATATGAAGTGCGTAACCAATAATATTCACAATTTTATTTTATTATCATCATTTGTGTTGAGTTTCATTTATTCATATATATATGTATTGACCCCCTTCTTTAAATTAGATCTTTCGGATGCGGGATGAACTCCTAGCACCAGATCGTATGCGAGCAATTCAAAAGGAATTGGCGGCATTCTTCCTTGACCACGTGATCGCTGAAAACGGAGAATACTGTGTGGACCCTGTGTTCTTACAATTTAATTAGGAGATTATATTGTAAGAGATAATTATTGTATATATGTAGCCGATAGTGTCGGATAGATATAAGAGAACTTGTTGTTCGACCAATCTCTCAGAGAAGGAGAGGTGGTCGATATCACTTCTCTCTGTATGCATATGTTCATGATGATCTTCTGTTTCCTTCATTTGCTTACTAGCTAGTGTGTCTAGTCCTCTCCATACGTATATAGTACGTAGCGTCGACCAAGCACAGAGATAAGAGAGGACACTTCTCTCTATTAATTAGCTAGCTAACACAATATATGAAACACCTAAATTAACCCCCCAAAACCCCCAACCCCCCCCCCCCCCTCAAAAAAAGCAAACCCCAGCTCCTGAAATGCTGACGCGTGGATGCCTATTGGTCCCGGTTATTGCCACCAACCGTGACCAAAGGCCCTCCTGCCTGGGCTCGCCGCACCGGCCACGTGGAGGCCCATCTGTCCCGGTTCAAACATCAAGTTGTTACGTTCATGCTGAAAGGGGCATGCGACCAAGATAACAGCGAAGGGGAACTTATTCCTCTTGCCTGAAGCGATCCCACACTTGGTCAAAGGTCCACCGTTCGACGAGGAACTGTCGACCTTGAAATTA
Organism: Triticum aestivum; assembly: GCF_018294505.1. NCBI lineage: Eukaryota > Viridiplantae > Streptophyta > Magnoliopsida > Poales > Poaceae > Triticum > Triticum aestivum. The sequence goes on along the minus strand of NC_057802.1, from coordinate 582,503,111 downwards.
AATGCTTGATACTCCCAGAGCATGTTCTGAAAAATGGGAGAAGCTGAGAAGAACAGAGCAGTTATGTTAAACAAACAACTGTGCAAGAAATTTGGCCCCTACCTTATACCTGTTGTGCGCATCACACTTAATTTGTTCGACGTGCGATCCACATACAGAATGGCGTAACAAACACAACAAGACTATCAGATTTCAGTTACAGATCAAGCAAAACTCTCACAATGTTTACGGAACTGAAAAGCATAATTTCTCGTCGACTACGTCTCAGCAATGACAGATTTACTTTCCTTTTGTAGGAAGTGCCAAAAAATGTCAAACTTATAGAGAAGTATTAGAAGTCCATGCTCATACCTCTTCTTTATCCTGGAACTATTTTCCCATCACCATTAGAAGTTGCTGGAAGATTGTGACAAAAAATAATAGTGCATGTCGTAACCAATAAATCAAGATCCAGCACATGTTTTGTATTAGGGATCAGACCAAGAAGAGAACCGTATAAAATTTGAGAGAATATGCATCTGTACTATTAGTGCAGATCATAATTAAGAAATCAAACTGGATTTTTTACTCGAGATCTCTATTAGGAATCAGACCGAGAAGAGAACCGTACAAAATTGTCACACCTACGCCTGTGTCAGCGGGAATATAAGTCGCCTTGCTCAGAATATCCATGCGAGAGAGCTTTGTGAGCTGGCTAGTGGGTCCCGGGAACTTCACCTCCTCGTTCTCTGAACCTCACCCCCTGCTTCCTCCTCGTATATCCAATTCCCCATTCTCAAACTCTCCTGTATGGCTGTATCTTGGTGATGCTGAAATAGATGATTCGGGACATTACAAAAAGTTAAGAGAGGAGAAGCAAGAGAAACTTATGGGTGGTTGTACTTCTTCTATCACGAGGCGGCGCTGTGGACTCAGTCACGGAAGGCGTCGACGGCAAGCGGGAAACCCCCAGCCGGTCGTCCCGACGTCGCTGTTGAGCAACGACAGGGTGGAGACGTTGCCGTTCTCCATGCGCAGTCCCCGGACGAACTCCTCGAACACCTCTGCCGCTGGTCAACGACGGGTCAGCCGGGTCGCCGCGTGACTGGCGAAGATAAGAAGAGGCGGAGTGGGGAGCTTACCTGCGTGCAGCTGGCCTTGCGGAGGAGTCACATAAGACAACCATGCAGAGGGGCTTCGCCGACGGGAACATGGACATCACACCGCTGCCTCATTTGATCTGTGACGTCCGTCGGTGCTTGGCCGGTCGTCGCCCGGGATCTTGGGCTATGGTCAGCCTTGACCTCCTGAACAGTTGTGCAACCTTCGGTAACACCTTCTCAACAGAGGAGGGGCCCGCTTCCCATCTCCCGGCGGCTTGACAAAGATGAAGCGCGGTGGAGCGGCGACATGGCGTAGGGTGGTGCGGTTGCATAGGGCGGTACGCCGCCTGGATCATTGGTGGGGGGGAGGGAAGCACGCGGGTGGTCGCGGGAAGACGTGCGTACGTGGGCTATTTTTTTTTCTTTCGTGGGAGGAGATCTTTTTTGATGTAGGAGGCGGGGGATCGAAGGAGGCAGAGGGGGATCGAAGGAGGCGGGGGGCAGCGAACGAGGTTGAACCGTAGAGATTCTGCCTAGATAATTTCAAACAGAATAGGACTTTATGCATAGAAGCACAGTTTCGAACAGAAATAGGTCTTTCTTTTATATATTATATAATTATTTTTAATATGACTTTTTTTGCGGGGGTAAAAGTGTTTTATTTCATAGATGCAGAGTTACAGTCAGCTGGCAAAAGCTTAGCGATACAAGGTGGGCAATTCTGTAGCCAACAAGCCGTGCTACACTCTACTCTCCCATGGTTCGCTAGGCGATCTGCTACTCTATTTTGATCTCTAGAAATTTTCATAGGAAAAAACTCTCTACCAGCTAAGAGGTGCTTAATCTCCGTGATTAAATGACCATAAGCTGACTGATCAAGAATATCTGAGGACAATGAAGAAAGCGCCGTCGAAGAGTCAGATTGGATTATCATGGGAAGGTCTGATCGCTCCAAAGCTAGCGCTAGACCCTCCCTAATTGCATGTAGTTCCACTTCGAGGGCTTTGTTGCAGAAAAAGAGGTGCCGGTAAGTAACGTACTATTTTTTGGCACGCCTCGTCTTGACATAACTTACGTTTCTTACCAAAGTGTGATGACTGCTTTTAAAACCAACCCAACCACGTGACTTGTTGTAAGTTGCACTTCTTATATTCTTTCCCTGGCGCATAGTTTACAATCATGAACTGAGGCAGCAGTCATTGAGCCATGTGATGTATCAGCTCCGCCACACCTACAAATTAATCCTGCCTCTGCCACTGTTGGTGGCAGTTCCACCCACACGATGGTCATCGTCGACAAAATGAAGGAGGGGGCTGCTCTTTGGTCCATTGTAAGTGCCAAAATTTTGAGTTTTGTAATGTCACGAGGGTGAAAATAATTCTCATGTGTTGCAGCATGTCTAAAGCAACCTATTCCTTAACAATTCAAAATGGCAAGTCTTTTGTTTCATTATAAAATGTGGACATTATAGTTTCATTATCAAGAAAACGGAAGCGGAAGGAGGGGGTAGGCGCGGCTGCAGATCAAGACAATGCTGTTGCTGCAGTATGCAAAACAGCCAAGGAAGAAGCACAAGGATGACCTCTTCGTCGAGTTGCCTTTGGGAGGTGCATCAGACAGCATCATTGTCATGAGCTCACTGCAACACATGTTGAGGACGTTGTGCTTGATGAACATGCTTTAGAAGCCACGACCGAGCTTCATTTTTTTTAACTGGAATATGCGGCCGGAGGGGCCTTATGGAACTTGTAAACATAGTTCACATCCAAGATACTGATTGAGCTTAAATAGTTCAGTCATTATAAATTGGTTAACAAAGAACTGGTCGTGACAAGCTGTCGGTAGGATTGGCGTGGTATTGATTACCGACATGCTTGGCAAACATTCTATTTTCTGATATGTATATATACAATAATTAAAGTGGCTAAGCTAGAGCTCCTCCTGAGCATCTATAGTGTTGGGCGTTGGCTCTCTCTGTGTTGACACGTGTACATGTTTAATTTTTTTGTTTTTCAATTATTATTTTTAGTGTTTTTGGAATTTACTGCTGAAGGTCTTCATTTCCCACGTGTTCGGTGTTCTCTGGAAGGACCCCGACTCTTCGTTGAAAATATGCCTTCTCAGTCTTTCCTTCCACGTTCTCCCCTCCTCTTACAATCAATTTCCTCTCACTCTCTACCACCGGCATCAAAAAAAGCTCCTCCATTGCAGATAGTACAGAGACCAGAGCGCTTGCCACATTCATCCATCGCGGCGCTTGACACCACCGTTCCCTGCCACGAGCTGCCACCGGCCGTCGCTAGCTGGTTGGCAGCGACTCTCCACGCCCACGGCTCCTCCGTCTGTTCTCTCGATGCCGGTGGTAGTTCTGTGTCCGTGTCATTCGTGACCTTCTTAAATGAGCGGCGGCTGCCTCCAGTTCACCCCTTCCACCTGGTGTACCATAGCGCGCAGCGACGCGCCGATGCCCGCAAATGTTGTGCATGCTTTGGTCCACGTGCTACCGAGGGGCGCCTCCTCCTCCTCTGGAGGAGGCTGCTGTCACGTCCCCCCCCCCCCCCCCCCCCCCCCCTCCCCCCCACCGGTCCCACATGATTTCATCTGTGCGCTCGAAGGTGATGACCAGCCTTTTTTCTCATGCTATGTGTGTTGAATTTTGATCAACCTTGGGTGACCAGTTGAACGATTTCATATTTGTGATGTTGTCGTCTACTTGGATATTGTGGCATGTATGATCTTCTGAAGATGGTGGTTACATGTATAGCAGTTTGAACTATTTTTTTATGTTATTGATTAGTTGATCCATTCAGTTAGCAACCTAAACTGGTTTTCGTTAGGAACATTCACAAATTAGTGTGGTTAATTGAAATGGAATATTAGAAACACTGTATGCTGGCACAAAAATATATATCTGATCTTTGATTGCAAATCTACCTCATACGTATAAATTGGTTGGTTCAGTATAATATTTAAGAAAAAAATATTCCATTGTTAGTTTGTACCAAAATGGATTATTCTGACTTTTCAATCCTCTATAAATAGAATGGCATGTTCTTGCCTGGTGTCTGACATCGTTTAAATAGCGGGCTGACGCGAGGAGCCAACTGGGGTTGTGTTTAATATCGGTCGGCTCGCGAGCGGACGTGTGGCCGGAGTAGGTTTCTCGGCACACGTGTGGGTTTAATGGAGGAAGAAGAGCAGTCTGCAGTCGTTTGAATGTGGCAAGGAGGCATGTTCAGCCGGGCCTGCAGCCGGCGTTGCCCTCAGCGGACGCTTCTTCAATGGCGATGGCAGGGAAAGGTCGCGTTCGCTTGGCTGGCTTCAATGTGGAGCGGCCGCTCTACAACAGCATGAATGCCGGCAGCTGGCGCCGGGCGAGAACACGCGTGTGGAGGGGAGGGTTTCAAATGGGTCAGGATGGTCAGAAGTGGGTGTGTGTTCTGTCCGAACGCCCACAAAGCCTGCCATGTTCTGTCCAAACACGGGAGAAAATGCGCCAAGACCGTCTTGCAGGTCAATGCAGGACTGCGTTGGATGGTACAACATGATCGGATCACGCAATCCAAAATTATGCGTGTGGTTTGAGGGTGCGCAATGGCAATGAAGACGTCACGAAAGATTCACCTCACCTTGCCGGTGACGTGCAGCATGCACATACACAGTGCAGTACACCTACCGAGTAAATTTCGGCAGCTAGCGAGCGGGTTCTAGCCTAGATTTTCAAAGAGCCAGCATGGAAGCAGCAGGAGAGGACGACGGTACGTTTCGTTTTGTTGCGGCGTCGTCATCGCGTTGCGCGAGGCTGGACACGCGCGCCTTAATTTTTCCACCTTGCCGCCCTGAACGTCTCGATAAGGTTCGTGAGGTTCGCTCAACTTATTGGGTGCGCCAAAAGCTACCGCCTACTAGAAGTAGCACGGTAGTTTTAAATCTATTATTTATATCTATATCTATATCTATTTTTTTTATTTTATACTAATACTATACTATACTAATACTAATACTAATACTCATAAAGCAAGCTGTGTTTCTCCGATTTTTTATCCGTTCACCGCTGAAAAGAATTTTCTTTTATTTAAGGTGGTATTAATTTTTTTTGCATCCATCTATTAGAAAAGAATAATGTTTTGTCTTTTTAGGGGAAAGCTAAGCTTTATTGATGATAATCCACATGTAGTGGGATACAATTCGGATCATGGGGATTGGCCAACCAAACATGGCGTCCCAGACCGAGAGTAAGAGAGTGCTTAGCTAAACTATGTGCTTCGCCATTAATGGCTTGGCCTTCAAAAATAAAGTTACAATTGAAACTCGTAGCTCTAAGTTTTATTTCCGTGATAATTGATCCATATCGCCCCTGGTTTCCTCTATTGATATCTTCAACTACCTGCTTACAGTCCGATGAAATGATGAAATCAGGGACTAAGAGGTCTTCCGCCAAGGCCATCCCTTCCCTGCATGCAATTGCTTTGAGCGTCGCCGGATCAATTTGACCCTCAATCACTGGTGAAGAGCTTCCCAGATAGTTACCAGCTGCATCTCGACAAATTGCTACCGCGGAGCCGCCTCTATTACTGAAAACAGCGCCGTCAGTATGGATCTTTGCGTACCCAACGGGAGGAGGACTAGGCCTTGCATGTGGCTGCCTAACTTCCGCGGGGGGGGGGGGGGGGGGGTTCTGCACTTCGGCCGGCTTGTTCTGAAGCATACTAATCTCATCAATGAAGCGCAGAATAAATGCATGGATAGAATGCGGACTCTGGGACACGCCTTCGTGAATGAACTTCCTGCATGCTGACCAAATTGCCCACAGTGTTACGGACAGCCGGACAAACTCCGAATGAGACAATGGCTCCATCATTCCAAATAGCCAATACTTTGCCCTTGGCTCAGTGCTAGTAATCATTCTGCTCACCAAGTCGCGATTATCAAGTGCCCAAACACATCTCTCCATCGAACACTCGAGTAGAGAGTGCCTCCATGAATCAGGCGAACCACACAATCCACATGAGCTCGTAGTCGACATGTGCCGATGCGCTCGTACGTCCTCCGTGGGGAGTGACTGCTTCGACAAACGCCATAAGAACATCCTCACCTTGGCCGGGACCTGTGTCTTCCAAAGCATCTTCCATGATTTTTCCTCCATGTTTGAGCTAGAAGAAGCCGAAGTGCCATCTAACCATGCTTCTCTCCACTGCCGTGTCGCAACTAACATTTTGTAAGGCGAGCGTACAGAGAAGATGTCGTTTCTCTCAAAGTTCCATGCCCAATAATCATCAAAAATCCTTGTACTGATAGGGATAGTCAAAATCACCTAAACGTCAATTGGCAAGAAAGTTTGCTCAACTCGATGTTTGTCCCACGTCGCAGGGGTATGGTCAATATCTGCTAACCTCATGGGGTTTTGTACCCTACAACTGTAGGGGCGCAACATCTTGTTCTTTGGGATCCAATTCTCCGTCCACACATCTGTGGATGCTCCATTGCCGATTCGCTTTATAAGCCCAAGTTTCAAAACCTCTACGCCCTCCATTATGGATCTCCAAATCTGGCTAGGGTGGGAGCCAACTTGAGCATGTAATATGGATGAATTAGGGAAGTAAACCCCCCTTCAGAATTCAAGCACTGAGAGAATCAGGTTGTTGGAGGATCCGCCCCTGCTTAGCGAGCATTGCTAGGTTGAATGATTCAAAATATTTGAACCCCAGCCCCCCCCCCAAATTTGGGTTCACTAGTAGAAAAGAGGGCTTTGGTTCAGGCCGGGACAGCCCATTAGTCCCGGTTCAGTCCAGAACCGGGACCAATGGGGGCACTGGTCCCGGTTCGTGAGGCCAGGGGCCTGCCGGGCCTCGTGGGGGCATTGGTCCCGATTCGTCTGGCCCCTTTGGTCCCGGTTGGTGGGACGAACCGGGACCAATGGGCCTCGCTCCTGGCCCACCACCATTGGTCCCGGTTGGTGGCTTGAACCGGGACCACATGCTGCCTTTTAGTCCCGGTTCATGCCACGAACCAGGACCAATGAGGTGCCTATATATACCCCTCGCCCGCGAGCAGAGCACTCCAGTGTTCAGTTTTTCTCTGGCCGGCGAGGGGAGGGCTTTGTGGTGCTCTAGCTCACCTCCTATGCACATGAGGTGTTCGATGAAATGCCCGAGCCACACTAGTTAAGCTTTCTCCTCTCGAAGCTCGACCTCAAAGCTCCATTTTCCTCGAGATTTGTCTAGGTTTAGCGGCCCGTCATGTCCCATTCCCCTCTTCACCGCCGTCGATCGCCCGCGCCGATCTCGTCGCCGGCACCACCGTGGTGAGCCTCTTGTTCTTATCTTCTTTCTGAAAGAAAAAAAATTCTTACTTTAGATAGATACTTGTCTAATTTTCTTACTATTTTATTGCCTGTTATTATATAGTGCGATGGTTTTGGTATCCGCCCCCGTCGGCCCTCGTCCTGTCTATGATTCGGATGTGGTATATATTATCTTTATAACTATTGGTTCATTTATTGTTTATGAAAATTATGCCGACCAACGTGACATAGATTTTATTTATCTAGGAGGTATGTGAACCGGAAATTCCAACCGACCCTATTGTCGAGAGGTTAAATTTAGTTGAAGAAGAAAACAATTTCTTGAAGGAAAAAATAAAAAAATTGAGGAGGAGAAGATGATATTGGAGTTGCATGTTGCGGATGTCGTCGATGATCACAAGATCAAGATGGATGCAATGCGCTTGAAGATTAGAAAGATTAGAAAATATGCCATTCATACCGAGGCTTGGTATCATTATGCCGTTGGATCAATTGTTACCTTGGTTGCGATTATGATCGCATTTGTTTTCGCATTGAAATGTTTTACATAGTTTCAATGTATGGTTTAATTAATTAGATGCTCTGGAGAGCTATATGTTGTTAGATGAGAACTATGTATGTACTTTGGTTTTAATGTGATGATGAACTTCTATTAATTTGGTCACTTAATTATCTATTCATGATGTTCTGTAATGGTTTTTGACACACTTAATTATATATAATGCACGCAGATGAACCGGCAATGGATGTACGGTGACAGACACACCTCCGAGTACATTAAGGGCGTGCATGATTTTCTCGAAGTGGCTGAGGCAAACAAGCAGAATGGTTTTATGTGTTGTCCATGCCCTAAATGTGGGAATACGAAGTCTTACTCTGACCGGAAAATCCTTCACACCCACCTGCTTTACAAGGGTTTCATGCCACACTATAATGTTTGGACGAGGCACGGAGAAATAGGGGTTATGATGGAAGACGGCGAAGAAGAAGAGGACGATGACAACTATGTGCCCCCTGAATACGGTGATGCTGCAACGGGGGAAGCTGCTGAAGATCAAGAGGAACCAGACGATGTGCCCAATGATGCTGCAACGGGGGAAGCTGCTGAAGATCAAGAGGAACCAGTGCCCGATGATGATGATCTCCGCCGGGTCATTGTCGATGCAAGGACGCAATGCGAAAGTCAAAAGGAGAAGCTGAAGTTCGATCGCATGTTAGAGGATCACAAAAAAGGGTTGTACCCCAATTGCGAAGATGGCAACACAAAGCTCGGTACCGTACTGGAATTGCTGCAGTGGAAGGCAGAGAATGCTGTGCCTGACAAAGGATTTGAGAAGCTATTGAAAATATTGAAGAAGAAGCTTCCAAAGGATAACGAATTGCCCGACAGTACATACGCAGCAAAGAAGGTCGTATGCCCTCTAGGATTGGAGGTGCAGAAGATACATGCATGCCCTAATGACTGCATCCTCTACCGCGGTGCGTACAAGGATCTGAACGCATGCCCGGTATGCGGTGCATTGCGGTATAAGATCAGACGAGATGACCCTGGTGATGTTGACGGCGAGCCCCCCAGGAAGAGGGTTCCTGCGAAGGTGATGTGGTATGCTCCTATAATACCACGGTTGAAACGTCTGTTCAGAAACGAAGAGCATGCCAAGTTGATGCGATGGCACAGTGGGGACCGTAAGAAAGACGAGAAGTTGAGAGCACCCGCTGACGGGTCGCAGTGGAGAAAAATCGAGAGAAAGTACAGAGCTGAGTTTGCAGCTGACCCAAGGAACGTATGGTTTGGTTTAAGCGCGGATGGCATTAATCCTTTCGGGGAGCAGAGCAGCAATCACAGCACCTGACCCGTGACTCTATGTATGTATAACCTTCCTCCTTGGATGTGCATGAAGCGGAAGTTCATTATGATGCCAGTTCTCATCCAAGGCCCTAAGCAACCCGGCAACGACATTGATGTGTACGGTGTACCTAAGGCCATTAGTTGAAGAACTTTTACAGCTGTGGAATGGAAACAGTGTACGTACGTGGGATGAGCACAAACGGGAGGAATTTAACCTGCACGCGTTGTTGTTTGTAACCATCAACGATTGGCCCGGTCTCAGTAACCTTTCAGGACAGACAAACAAGGGATACCACGCATGCACGCACTGTTTAGATGACACTGAAAGTATATACCTGGACAAATGCAGGAAGAATGTGTACCTGGGCCATCGTCGATTTCTTCCGACCAACCATCAATGTCGAAAGAAAGGCAAGCATTTCAAAGGCGAGGCAGATCACCGGAAGAAGCCCGCCATGCATACCGGTGATCACGTACTTGCTATGGTCAATGATTTACACGTAATCTTTGGAAAGGGTCCCGGCGGACTAGCTGTTCCGAATGACGCTGAGGGAGACGCACCCATGTGGAAGAAGAAATCTATATTTTGGGACCTACCCTACTGGAAAGACCTAGAGGTCTCTCTTCAATCGACGTGATGCACGTGACGAAGAACCTTTGCGTGAACCTGCTAGGCTTCTTGGGCGTGTATGGGAAGACAAAAGATACACCTGAGGCACGGGAGGACCTGCAACGTTTGCACGAAAAAGACGGCATGCCTCCGAAGCAGTATGAAGGTCCTGCCAGCTACGCTCTTACGAAAGAAGAGAAAGAAATCTTCTTTGAATGCCTGCTCAGTATGAAGGTCCCGACTGGCTTCTCGTCGAATATAAAGGGAATAATAAATATGCCAGAGAAAAAGTTCCAGAACCTAAAGTCTCATGACTGCCACGTGATTATGACGCAACTGCTTCCGGTTGCATTGAGGGGGCTTCTACCGGAAAACGTCCGATTAGCCATTGTGAAGCTATGTGCATTCCTCAATGCAATCTCTCAGAAGGTGATCGATCCAGAAATCATACCAAGGCTAAGGAGTGATGTGGCGCAATGTCTTGTCAGTTTCGAGCTGGTGTTCCCACCATCCTTCTTCAATATCATGACGCACGTCCTAGTTCATCTAGTCGACGAGATTGTCATTCTGGGGCCCGTATTTCTACACAATATGTTCCCCTTTGAGAGGTTCATGGGAGTCCTAAAGAAATATGTCCGTAACCGCGCTAGGCCAGAAGGAAGCATCTCCATGGGCCATCAAACAGAGGATGTCATTGGGTTTTGTGTTGACTTCATTCCTGGCCTTAAGAAGATAGGTCTCCCTAAATCGCGGTATGAGGGGAGACTGACTGGAAAAGGCACGCTAGGAGCGGACTCAATAATATGCAGGGACGGGCATTCTTGGTCTCAAGCACACTACACAGTTCTACAGAACTCTACCTTGGTGACCCCGTATGTCGATGAACACAAGAACAGTCTGCGCTCCAAACACCCGGAGCAGTGTGACGACTGGATTACATGTGAACACATCAGGACTTTCAGCAGTTGGTTGGAAACACGTCTCAGAGGTGACACCACTGTTTGTGATGAGTTGTACTCGTTGTCCAGGGGACCATCTTCGACTGTATTGACTTACAAAGGATACGAGATAAATGGGAATACATTTTACACGATCGCCCAAGATCAAAAGAGCACCAACCAAAACAGCGGTGTCCGCTTTGATGCAGCAACCGAGAGGGGAAAGGACACATATTATGGTTACATAATGGACATATGGGAACTTGACTACGGACATGATTTTAAGGTCCCTTTGTTTAAGTGCAAATGGGTCAATCTGTCAGGAGGCGGGGTACAGGTAGACCCACAGTACGGAATGACAACAGTGGATCTGAACAATCTTGGGTACACTGACGAACCGTTCGTCCTAGCCAATGATGTGGCACAGGTTATCTATGTGAAGGACATGTCTACCAGACCGAGAAAAAGAAAAGATAAGGAAGCGAATACATCATACGATGAGCCAAAGCGCCACATAGTTCTTTCAGGAAAAAGGGACATTGTGGGAGTGGAGGGCAAGACAGACATGTCTGAAGATTATGAAAAGTTTCATGAAATTCCTCCCTTCAAAGTCAAGGCTGACCCAAGCATCCTGATAAACGATGAAGATTATCCATGGTTACGACGCAATAAGCAAATGGCACAAGCGAAGAAACAGTGAATACTTTCTCCCGCAACTATTATGATGATACCATGCCAACTTTGTAACAGACGAGTATGATACCATTGTCCGTTTTGTACACGAAGTGCATCCAGTTTTTGCCGTAACCCTCTCAACTTTCTTGCACATGCTATGTGGATGAAATGATGATACCATGCCAACTTTCAACCTTTTCAGAGTTCATTTGAAATGCTTTTCAATTTTAGGGTCTTATAGCTCAAAATAATCAGTAAATGCATGAAAAATGGTGCATGAAAAATAACAAATAAAATAAATAAGTAATTAGAAACAAAATAATATAAACTTTAATAAAATATATAAGTAGAAACAAAATAAAATAAACTTTAATAACATAATAAATTTATGAAACTAAAATTATCAAAGTATTTTCTGTTCAAAACATTATAAGCAACCTCTAGTATTATTGAAACTAAAATTATATAAAATTGATGCAACTAAAATTATCGAAGTATTTTTTGTTCAAAATCATTGAAAGCAAAAATAATTTTCATAAAGAACTTTTTTTGTTAGAAACTTTAATAACAAAAAGAATTATCATAAAGTAAAATAAATAAGTAATTAGAAACAAAATAAAATAAAATAATAAGTTTTTTGTTGTAAGTAGAAACAAAACAAAATAAATAAAGCAAAAAAGAAACCAAAAAAACAGGCAAAAAATAAAATTTATGCCACCTACTGGGCCACCACGGCCTGAATACGACTAGAAACCCATCCATGGGCCAGGATTCAGGCCCGCAGAAGGCCCAGTAGGCCCACATGCATGTACAGAGAGGTTAGGCCCGTAAGCCTAGTTTAGAGAGGAGCTCGACAGCTCAGGCGCACCGCACCTTATAAACAGGTGCAGCTCTCTCTCAGCTAGCGAGGTGGGACTAAACTCACACCACCACACCGATGTGCAAGGCTTTCCGTCCCGGTTGGTGGCACCAACCGGGACTAAAGGGTGCCTTTGGTCCTGGTTGGTGCCACCAACCGGGACCAAAGGCCGCCGGCTTTGGTCCCGGTTGGCTTTGGTCCCGGTTGGTGGCACCAACCGGGACTAAAGGTAGCATTGGTCTCGGTTGGTGCCACCAACCGGTACCAATGCTCTTTGTATATAAGCAAACACTTAGTAGTTTCGATCAAATCCATCACTTCTTCACCCCCCCCGACGCCCCTGCTCCTCCTCGCCGTCGCCGCCCGACGCCCCTGCTTCACATTGCCGTCGCCGCCGCCACCGACGCCGTTAGGCTGCTCAACGTCGCCGCCGCCGCCGCTTTCGCCCTCTGCCCCGACGCCCCTGCTCCTCCAAGTCGCCGTCGCCGCCCTCTGCCGTCGCCCCTGCTCCACCGTGCCCCGCCGCCCCTGTGAGCACCAGCCTGCTCCCGCGCCCCTGCACCCCGCCCCACCGGCGCCGGCGCCGGCCCCTCCGCCGTGCCCCTCCGCCCCTGCGCGGTGCACTTAGATGTTTTTTAGATTATTTTAGTTTATGTTTAGTTTAGTTTTAAGATTAGGAAAATTTCAGATGTGTAGTAATATTTATTTAGATGTGTAGTTAATTTCGATGTTGTAATTTGTTCATAAAAATTGTGCACTTTTGTATAGAAACTTTATTTTTTTCATATGTACGAAAATGTAGAGTGAAAACGAAAACAAACATATAAGAAAAACAAAGGAAAAAATGAAGAAGGAAAAGATAACCGCCCGGCCCAGCCACCACCGCATTTTCATAAAGTGTTTCCACCGAGTCCACGTCGCACCGATCGAGCACCCCCGCCATCGCCATCGCCAGACGCCCCCGCTGTGAGCCGCCGCGCCGGTCCGGCTCTATTTTTATTTTGTATTAGATTAATTTTTTGTTCATATATATAAAATGTATATTTTATGTATGTGGCTATATGTAAGTTCAGAGCATGTTTTTTATTAGATTAATTTCTTATTAGATTTATTACATTAATTTTTTTGTTCACAACATCTTTTTGTTCATATGTGTATTAATGTTTTTGTTGTATATATGTAATTTTTTTTCAATGTATATATGTATGTGGTAGCTATATATGCATGATGAGGGGGTGGGGGTCGATATACCCCCTCCCCGATAATTTCAACATGAGGGGAGGTCGATACCCCCTCCCCGATAACATTTTTTAGAAAAGTTTTATATATCTAGCTAGGAAGAAAGGAAGAAGGAATGAACTAAGAAGAGGATTAAGAAGAAAAATAAGAGGAGAAGAAGAAGGAATAGAGGAGAAGAAGAAAAAATAGAGTCTCTATTTTTTCTTCTTCTCCTTTTTTTTCTTCTTCTCCACTTTTTTTATCTTCTACTTCCTCTTCTTAATTTTTATCGGGAACTCCATTCCAAAATAACTTCGACATGATGGGCGGTCGATATATATACCCCCTCTCGACCGTGATAACTTATACCACGGGAGCACCCCCCAGGCCCTCTTGCTCGACCAAAACTCTCGAGGACACCCAAACCCTAGGAAAAAACGATGTCGGTCTACTACCCCCTCCCGCCGCGCCCCTACCCTTGAAGCGTTGCCGAGGCCACCCCAAACCCGGAATAAGCTAGGTCTACGTTTGCACTAATATATCCACCTGCTGTCATGTTTGTGTAATAATTGCCATGTTGTAATATTTGCAGAAACAATGGAGCACGAACGAGACGAGGAAGCAGAAGAGGTGTTGGGGGACATAATCTTAGCCGGAGGTGATATCTTGTCGTATCTTAACGACAATGATGGTCTGGAAGAACAGGGTGAAGAAGCAGGCTACGGTGATCGAAGAGTGGAGGAGGAAAGACATGATTATGATGGCTCCGGTGACCCAATGCTGGTGCAAGAAGGAGCCCGTGGTGACGGCTCCGGTGACCGAACAGAGTCCGGCCAGGTAAATATATTAGTTAAGCCTGTGCTGACTAGCTAATTGATGCATTCATTGTTTTGGTATGTACACATATTAATTAACTCTCGTCTTTCTTCTTTTTTCTAGCCCTCCGGATCGAGCACAACTTCGGTAAAGAGACGAGGCCCGAAGAGAAAGTTGCGCTCGGATGAAAGGTTTGAGATCACAGCAATCGCGCGCGACGGCCAACCGATTGAACCCATCCGGACAAAGGAAGCATTTGCTGCTCAGTGCGGGGTTCTTGTTAGGGACAAGATCCCGATCAGCATCCACCAATGGTATAAGCCTAAGAAGGAAGACCCTGAGGTGTCTTATGTCAATGATATGCAGAAAGATGATCTTTGGACTGAGCTGAAGGCAAATTTCACCCTACCGCCAGAGGAGGATCCGGAGAAGCCAGTTAAAGAGCAATTAATCAAGTCTCATGCTCTTAAGAAGATGGCAGACCTATTCAGGAGGTGGAAGAATGAGCTGAAAACGTTTGTCGACAAAGAAGAGACACCAGAATTCATCGGCCGGTATGAGAAGATCAGAGATCACTGGCCCGCATTTGTGGCCCACAAGACATCGGAAAAGAGTAAGAAGATGTCAGCGACAAACAAGAAGAATGCTGCGAAGAAGAAGCTTCACCATCGCACGGGGTCAGGTGGCTACCTCAAAGCCCGGCCTAAGTGGGCCAAGGCTGAGAATGATCTGCTTGATAAAGGGATCGAACCAGAGACAATGAACTGGCCAGACCGTTGCCGGACTTGGTTCTTCGGGGCTGGCGGAAAATTGGACCCTGTATCAGGGAGGTGCGTTTGGACGGACGAGCTTTTGAGAATACCAGTCAAGAGGCTTCAGCACTATATCGATGCAGCGCAGCAAGGGACGTTCGTTCCAGACAGAGAGAACGACGAGCTCACAATGGCCCTCGGGAATCCTGAGCACCCTGGACGGACACGAGGCACGCCAGGCTCCGTTCCGTGGAAGGCTGGTTTTCCGGACGCAGGCGGTTACAAAAGCCAGGAGAGGAGGAAAAAAGTGGAGCAGACCCAAATTCAGAAGCTGCACGAAAGGGTTCAAGCGCTAGAGGAACGAGACGGCAATCGACATGCCGAAACTACCCCGAAGCTACCCCGCCATCTCAGCGGAGAAGCAGCGTGGCTTCCACCGAGCTGCTTCAGCCGGAGCATGTCTTGACGGCTCCTGCTAGCTACCCCGTGGATGCTATCACGGAGTCTCAACATTGCCACCTTATGACGCAATGGCAGAACTTCAAAGTCAAGGCGGCTGTTGGCTCTGTTTTACCTCCTGAACCCGGCGCAACCTACCACTGCCGGCCGATTCCAGAAGGATATGCTAGGGTGATGGTGGATGAAATAACGGAGGGATTTGAGGACCTCCGGCTTGACCACCCTACCGGTGAAGGGGAGACTCGGCTGGGTTCTGCTCTGAAGACTCCATGCCTATGGCGGAAGGAGCTCATCAACCTTTCGAACTGGACGCCTCCGGCGAGTAAGGGCACTCCGCCTCCTCCTCCGGCGAGTGATCAGGGCACTCAGCCTCGTTCTCCGGCGCGTGCCGGCACTCCGCCTCCTCCTCCGGCGAGTGATCAGGGCACTCAGCCTCCTTCTCCGGCGCGTGGCGGCACTCCGCCTGCGCCGGCGCGCCAGAGCAGCCAGCCTCCTCCTTCTCCGCCTCGTCAGCAAGGGCGGAAGAGACCCGCCGCCGCTCCGGCTGCTCCGGCGCGTCGTAGTCCTTCTCCTCCGCCTCGTAAGCAAGGAAAGAAGACAACCATAGCCGCTCCGTCTGCTCTGCCGGCGTCTAGCAGTACAGCCAGAGGCGGGAGGCAATACAGATTCGGTCCTTCTCTGAAGACTCCAGAGAACTTACCATACGAGAGGACCGAGGAGGAAACCACGAAGATCGTGCGAGCCGAAGTGACGAACTTCTTTGAAGGGGTGAAAGCAAATAAACATCCACCTCCGGAGGAGAAGGTAGATCCGGTGAAAGCGAAGCGCACTCTGGCTGCCCTGACAAAACCACCAAAGTCTCCGCCGAAAGGCAACTATGAGCGCATTATTGCAAAGACATTTGCCGAAGCGGAGCGGTCGGGAAGTACTGTCAGTGATCAAAGGTTAAAAGAACGATGAGCTGGGAAAAAAATTGCCCAGCTCGGCGAACAAGCGAACCAATCGTGCCCCCCGCTCAAGGTGTCTAGCGACATCGTCGCTAATGATCCGAGGATGGTGCCCGGTTATAGCAATCTTGGAGATTACCTGCCCGACGATGTACATTATGATATCTTGGAGGTGGACGAACACAAATACCATTACGGGAAGCCTCTCGTCAAAGATGAAAGATCTCTAACAACGATGATGCGAAGATTACATGATTGGTACATGAAAACCTGCAGAGAGTCTGGGGGGAGGAATACTTTGACGCTGAGAGTTAAACCGGAGCATGACCTCGTTGGAATTGAACTGTTGAATGTTCCATTTGAGGAGTTCTTCCAGTTTTTCAATCAAAAGGCCCTCGATAAATCAACGATCACTTGCTACTGTCTGTAAGTAGTACTACTTCTGTCATTAAGTCTCTCTATATAGGTCAGCTCTTTCATTGCATGTATTTATAATTATCCTCACTATATTATGCAGATTGAAGATCGCCGAATTGAAGAAAAGACAAATCGGTGATATTGGGTTCATTAACACAAATCTCATAGATGCAACTGAGGTTAAATATCATGCCGAAAATACCGAGGCCAACTTGCTACGATCGTTGGTAATAAATGAAAACAAAGATATAATACTCTTTCCTTACAACTTCAAGTGAGTGTTACTGTCTTGTGCATATTCGGTTTCCCTTATTAGTCCAGGTTATAGTAATGTAATTGATGACTTATGCATGCGTGCGCAGCTTCCACTATATTCTCCTAGAGATTAAGCTTGAGCAGGGAGTAGTAACCGTCTTAGACTCGAGACGAAAAGATCCCCAGGACTATGCGGACATGACTCAAATGCTCGAGAAGTAAGTTAAATCGATCATTATCCACCATATCAGCAACTTTGTTCATTTCCTGATATCAAGTAATTGTTTTCTTTGTCTGGCAGGGTTTGGAGAAAATTCACCAAAAAAGCTCCGGGACTGCCGAAGAAGCTGCAATTTAAACACCCGAAAGTAAGTACTATAGTAGCATGTTCCGCGCATCTCCTAGTGATTCAAGCGCTAGTTTCATCAATACCATTTAGCATGCTTGCTTATCAGTTTGATTGACCTCTATTTCTTGTAAAGTGGTTGTGGCAGGAACCCGGAATAATTACTGTGGATACTACGTTTGCGAGTCCATCCGCTACACGACCTGTGAGCGGGGCTACTCTGACGAACAATATGAAGTGCGTAAGCAATAATATTCACAATTTTATTTTATTACCATCATTTGTGTTGAGTTTCATTTATTCATATATATATATATATATATATATATATATATATATATATATATATGTATTGACCCCCTTCTTCAAATTAGATCTTTCGGATGCGGGACGAACTCCTAGCACCAGATCGTATGCGAGCAATTCAAGAGGAATTGGCGGCATTCTTCCTTGACCATGTGATCGCTGAAAACGGAGAATACTATGTGGACCCTGTGTTCTTGCAATTTAATTAGGAGATTATATTGTAAGAGATAATTATTGTATATATGTAGCCGGTAGTGTAGGATAGATATACGAGAACTTGTTGTTCGACCAATCTCTCGGAGAAGGAGAGGTGGTCGATATCACTTCTCTCTGTATGCATATGTTCATGATGATCTTCTGTTTCCTTCATTTGATTACTAGCTAGCGTGTCTAGTCCTCTCCATACGTATATAGTACGTAGCGTCGACCAAGCACGGAGATAAGAGAGGACACTTCTCTCTATTAATTAGCTAGCTAACACAATATACGAAACACCTAAATTAACCCCCCAAAACCCCAACCCCCCCCCCCTTTCAAAAAAACAAAAACCACAGCCCCTGAAATGCTGACGCATGGATGCCTATTGGTCCCGGTTAGTGCCACCAACCGGGACCAAAGGCCCTCCTGCCTGGGCTCGCCGCACCGGCCACGTGGAGGCCCATCTGTCCCTGTTCGTGTAAGAACCGGGACTAAAGGGTTAGGGCATTAGTAACGACCCATTAGTCCCGGTTCAAAAACCGGGACAAAAGGCCCATACCAACCGGGACAATAGGCCCTTTTTCTACTAGTGGTTGCGTCATGTCCTTACATGATACCCAACGAGGCTTCCGGCGTCCATCTTTTGAGCCCCACCAAACTTCCGTATCAACATATTTAAGTGTTCGCAAAGGCCTCTTGGTAGTTTGAAACAAGACATCGAAAAACTGGCACCACTTGAGCCACAGATTTGACTAGTACCTCCTTCCCTGCGGTGGACAAAGACTTCTCAATCCACCCCTGGATTTTACTCCATAGACGGTCTTTGAGAAACTTGAAAGCGCCATTTCTTGAAGAACCAACATCAGATGGCATTCCCAAGTATTTTTCATTCAATGTCTCATTAGGCACATGTAGCAGTTCTTTGATTTCTGATCGGACATTTCCCAGGACTCCCTTACTGAAAAAGATAGAGGATTTGTAGTAGTTGACTCTCTGCCCCGTTGCTTCACAATAATGTTCCAACAACTGGTTAATTTCGTCTGCACCCATAGCATTGGCCTTGAAAAACAGCAGGTTGTCATATGCAAATAATAAGTGGTTCACCGGTGGCGCCAAAGGTGCCACTTGCAGACCACCAAGGTTTGATGACTCAACTTTAGATTTTAACAAGCACGAAAGGCCCTCTGCTGCTAGCAAGAACAAGTACGGAGAGATTGGATCCCCCTGCCAGATTCCACGCGAAGGAGTAAACTGTTGCAGTTTGCTGCCATTAAACATGACTGAAAACTTGACCGTTGTCACCATGCCCATAACTATCTCCACCCATCTCTGGGTGAATCCCAGCTTCAGCATGATAGCCTCTAGATATGACCATTCCATCCTATCATAGGCTTTCATCATGTCCAGTTTAAGAGCACAAAGTTGATGTTTCTTTGCCTTGTTTCTTTTCATGAAATGAAGACACTCATAAGCTGCAATTGTAATGTTTTGTCCAGAATTTCGTATCTGAGGCACGCGCGCTCTAGCCCAGTGAAACCAGCCCACTTAATTTATTGTCCACATATTCGAGAAAACACTATTTACCGCACGGTGCACCATATAGATTGGGCTTCACACAAGGCGCCCAAGGACTGGGCCGGCCCATTTTCTTTCTTTATTTACTTATTATTTTCCTTTTTCTTTCCTGTTTATCTTTTCTTTTTTCCCATTGAACTTTATCTTTTTGATTTTTAAAAAAAACAAAATTTTCAGAATTTCAATTTTGGTTAAATTTCTGAAAACTTTTTAGAAATTTAAAACAAATACTTTTTGAATTATTATTTTAGAATTTTATTTTTCTCACTCCAAAAGTTGTTCAAATTTCAAAAAATTTATTTGAGATTTAACCAAAAATAGTTAAATTATTTGAGATTTCAAAATAGTTAAATTTATTTGATATTTATTTGAAACCAGCCCACTTAATTAAGTATTTTTCCAAATTTGTTTGAGATTTCAAAAACAGTTAAATTTAAATAAAAACAAAATTCGAAAAATATTCATGTTTTACTGAAACGTTCACAAACTGAAAATATTGTTCGCGTTTGAAAAAACCCATTTGCTAAAATTGTTTTGAATGTTGAAAACATGTTAAACATGTTCCTGTTTTTTTTAATCACCAATTCAAAAAATATTAGTGATTTTATAAAAGGTTCATATTTTCCAAAAAAGTTTGTAAATTTCAAAAAAAAATGTTCCTGTTTCGTATTATCTCTCTCGTTGCAACGCACGAGCATGTGTGCTAGTCATACTTAATGAAAAGAGTATAAATTTCTTGGTAGAGCTAAGCCATGAATGTACGTGTAGTGGGTAGTGCAGTTCACCAGTTCACGGGACGTGAAGAACTCAAATCAAAAGGACGGTACAGAGGAGAGTTCCGTGGATGGATTCAAACGTCGCCATGTGTCCAAAGTAGAAGGCATCAGCTTTGGCTGCCTACGATCGAACGGACGATGCTGACGCCACCTGTTGCCTGAATGACAAGATGGGGAACCTGGCATTGATGCTAGCAGAGTAGCAGTACTCCACTCTGCACTAATTGGAACTATGCCAATGCGTCCAGCTCAAAGGTGAAGCTTTCATGAGTCATGATGAGACTATGAACTCAAAATATAAGCCGGAGAGGACAAGTTTTGGATGGCGCATGGAAAAGTACAGTGGTACAACATGTTTTACCTCCACTCCTCCGGTTCATTTTTCTCTGAAAAATTCATGCTTCAATGTCCCACCGAGGAAGACTAGAAATGCCTTTTGGGGAGGGGAAACATAGCAGAACCTCCCCAGAAGTTCAGTTCCGAACAAAATTTCCCGCTAACCCGACAACTGGAACAAAGTTAAGACGGAAGTGTTGAATTTGATCCGAGGCATCAAGTAGCGTCCCGTGATCGACTTCTTTCGATGAGAAGAAAGATTTCAGCGCCACCTGTCGCAGACTCTCGATTGGGCTTGTCGGTCAGTCAGTCAACTCGTAAGTTTAGACGTAACTCATAAGGAACTGATCGCATATTGGTTTATCCCTTCTCACCAATTGCAACCTGCCCTCTTGGGCACGATTCGATTGAATGGAAAGATACATTGACAGTTAGATAGATAAACAAGCAAGCAATTCAACTGATCAATCCGCATACATCGATCACTTCATCATTCCTGCTAAAATTTATGCACTAAACTGAACCAAAACGGGAAGGCACGCACACGCATACAGCAAGTTCAGTCTAAAACAAACAACGATCATACTAAATGAAACAATAAGAAACAAGAAATGAAGCTTTCGACGACGCATTCCCGGGTGGCGCAACACCATATCAACCCATGCCCTTTCGACGACGTCGTCCCGGATATCCGCCTAAGTGAGCTCCCATGCTTCGCGCTGATGGATTTTATATGTTGATTTGGTGTTACATGCTTATGGATTTGTGTATGCCGAGTTGATGTTCTTTTATTGCGAACATGTGTCGGCCGGTTTGACGCAGTATGATTAGAGATTTGTGTGGGATTTAGAAAGTGAAACTGTGTGTTATATTATAAATAGGGATGCAAGTGGGCACCCTGCACATCGTGTTTGGTCATCTTCCGCCTACTTTCTCTCGTCGCCATGTTTGTTGCAGTTCGAGCAACCATCTGTTCTCGTTTAGATGGTGAATCTTACGAAGAGGCGCCCTTGGCGTGCATAACCGTAAAGGAAGCAAAGAATCGCACGGCATACCGCTTTGGCGCATGGCGCCAATCGGGAACAGACCGCCGCCCCTCCGGTCCATCAGTCCAACCCAAGGACAAACAAGCATGGGTGTTGGTTTCGCTCTTGGCGCTGGCGGACGTGCACAAGCGTCCGAAGCCCACGCCAAGCCTCGAGAGCAAGGACAAGAAGCGGTGCGCCTCACCACGTCGTCTTCCCCGTGGGTTTTGGCCGTGCGCTTCGTTGCCATCCGTATCCGTCCAAGCATCGGCGTCGCGGTCAGGGTCGCTAGCGTGCGCAACGCTCGAAAACAGCCCCCCGTCCAGGTGGGCAACGCTCGAGAAAGTCCAAAGGAGCTCGTGATGGAGGCAGCAGCAGTCAGGGCCGTGCGCGATGCGTCCAAGGAACCGCGGGCAGGCAACGTGACAGCCGAGTCGGTCGCACGCACGCCGCTATTCCGATGTCTTCTTTCTCCTTTTCCCAGTTCCTACTGCTAATCCCTATCCGTGCTCTCGACTTTGTAATCTGGTTGTTTGTTCGTTTGTGGCGAGGAGGAGCCTTTGTTTGCACTTCTTCTCTCGTTGCTTCCGCGCCCGAACAAACCTGAGTGGGGAGCCACGTATTTATTGGGGTTTGGACACTTTTGCAGGTCTTCACAATGGTCCTGCGTGTACATGTTGCAAACTGCCAAATGGGAATAAATTCGTTCTTGGCCACGTACACGGATAGGGAGCCTAGCCAGCTAGGAGTTGCTCTAAAAATAGGCGGCGTTCTCTGCACAGCAAATCGACAACCCACGCGGACGCCGCTCTCGAGCTCTAATGCTCCCTGATAATTATATTAGAATATTTAAAAAAAATTAAAAAGACTAAATCGTTTTATGATAAACTTAAAAAAATGCTTGTGTGTTTGTAAATTTTATCATAAAAGGACATTCGTGTAAGTCGCGACAAAAAACAAAGTCGATGCTCCAAAAATACTTTTTTAGTCGGCCCAAAAAATGCCATTTTGGAGTACTGCTTTTGTTTTTCCGATGACTTACACAAATGTCATTTCACCATCAAAATTGTCAAGCATGCAAAAATATTATCAAAAGAATAGATCTTTTTTCTCATTTTCTTCTGATTTGCTGGTAGGGACCAATTTGAGGGACTCATAACTCAGGCCGCCTTGACGATGCATTGCTTGCGCTGGTGCTCGTGACAGTGGATGGCGCAGGCGCTACTTGGATGAGGCACGGGTGGTGATCGATGCCCGGGGTGGCTGCACTGTCGCCTTTCGAACAAAACGTGGACGTGGTGGTGGCCATCCTTGCCGATTCGGTGGCGACGACTAGGTTCGTTGATTTGGGTAACGAACGATGGTCAACTCGAAGTGGGGTCGGGGGCGATAAAGGGAAGAAACTGTAAGCATAGATAATCATATAAACATACGAATACTCACCCCTAAGGATGTGCACACACGCACCTTATCCTATTACTCTTCTATGAGATTGATGAAGTCATCGTAAACGCCTCGTTGTTCATCTAATGAACATCATCGGGAAGATTCCGAGGAGGAATAACCACAAGGGTTGAAGGGCTGTCAAGGTTCTTAAGAGCATCTTCAGCCCCGACCCGCAAACTACCGCATTCGTCTGGACTGCGAAACCATCCAACGTGCTCCTGTATCGGTCGACGACGCACTCCAGACTCGTTTTCTCCGGAGACAAACATAGGGGGCTTTACGGGAGTCCGGACTGCTGCCAAGCCCGCTTCTGACCACCGTGGGCCAACCAAGAAACCCCTACCCGCCCCTCCTGCGCTTTCGGATGTGACCTCTCGGGCATCGCCGATTCAAGCCGATTCAATATGGACGCCGCGTCCCGAGGAACCAACTCCGACCCCTGCGCCGCATTGAAGCGGGCTGACTGCCACTTTGCCTGGGCCTCGCCGCTGCTGTTTAAGTCATGCGCCGAAGGGACAACGACGACGAAGGCATCGACGGAGACGCGGTGCGGCAGGGCAGGGCGGCCACACTTACGTGGTGGTCGTCTGGTACTGGATTTAGGTTGTTTTTTACTTTTTTTTGTTAAATGGCCGAAATATCGACCTTTTATGTAAATTATGTCCGAACTTCAATGAAATCCGCCTGGTTTGATCGAATTTCATCCAATTATTTTGAAGTGTTGGCCGGTTGTATGCGGGCAGAGTTGGATGGTCGTCTCCCGCATCCATGTCCGCGGAATAGTGCCTTTTATCCGCGGATGGATGTGGGACTTAATTTGCGGGTTGCCATTGAAGATGCCCTAAGAGGAAATAACACCCTCGGCGCTAGATATCCACTCACGAAATAGGGTTTCCCCCGCTTTAGATTATAAAGCAACCACCACAACAATATCCGACAATCGCGGCGAACAAAAGGTCCAGCCAAGGAAACGAAAATAAGTTATCACAGGGGCATAACAGAAGTACAACATAGAAGGGAGCGCTGGTGGCACAGCCAAACAACCCCAAAAAGGGAAGAATTTCAGGTTGCGACAAGTGCACGCTGCATGTGCGCCACTTGTCGCAACCTGGGCAGTTGGAGTGATTTTTGCAAAGAGTACTCCTCAGACTACCCACGGTGGGAGTAATAGAGGTAGTAACATCACACATATCTAGATAAAATAGATGATGTGGTAAGCAATGAATGAAGAAATGGAGGAAAGTGGTAACATAGTTAGTTAGTAGTAGTATGAGTAACATCATACATATCAAGGCAAAATGAGTCTATAGCATAATAAATGAAGTATTGCATGTTACTATACATATGTTACTCCCCACTATAAAGTTAGTAACATAGACTAGTAACATGTGCATGTTACTAGTCTATGTTACTACCCATTGTGGCCAGTCTCAATTAGGCTAGTCATAGCGGGTACTAACTTAGACTAGTAACATGAATATGTTACTAGTCTATGTTACTATCATCATAGTAGGTAGTAACATAAGTGTAGTGTCATGCAAGCCTTCATTTATTATGTTGTACACTTATTTTACATTGGGGTGCGTTATTTTACGATAACATATTATGTTACCACAAGCACCTCTCTCCTCATTAACTCCATGCCACATAAGCATATATGTCTTGGGGTGCATTATGTTACTAACTAAGTTACTCCCGCTATGGCTAGCCTTAGGCTGATCATAGCGGGGAGTATCATACACTAGTAACCTTCATAGTGCATAGTATCATAAAGTAGTATCATAGATGATCATATATATTGCCATGCATGACACATAGTAGCATAGCATTTAACATGATACGGTATCTACCTATGTTACTGTAACCCTCTTTCTCTTTTTTAATTGTGTGCCACATAAGCATGTTTGCTAGTCTCAAATGCATGCTACCGGTTATGTTACCCTTACTATGGCCAGCCTTAGTGATTTCGTTCCTTCCCTCCCATCCCCGGAGCGGAGGCAAAGACAAGAAGCAAATCACCTCAAATCTGTTGTTTCGGCCGTGGTTTTTGGTTGGGAGCTGGCGCTGGCATTTGTTTTGTTGCTATCCTAGATGATGGATAGACCGATAGAGTGCGTCCAAACCGGATAGGCTCCGGAGTCACTAGCTTCTGGATGGCGTTTTGTTGGGTTCGGAAACAGACCGCCGCCGAGGTGGTGGCCGCACGCGGCAACGCTCCAAAGAGTAGGCCTGGTGACGGGGACACGAGCAGGTGGGGATTAAAGTCGGGCGCAGCCGCATGCGATGCGTCCAAGCGAGACACCGGCAACCCGACGTCCGGGACAATGCCGCGACCAAGCACGCACTTGTTTTTCTTGCCTCCTGTCTCTATCTACTGACAAGTCCATATTTAATTGGGTTTGGACGTGTTCCATTGCAAGTTGGGATTCCCTCTACCCCCCTCGCCTGTGTGCAATTAATGCACTTGTTGCAAACTGCAAAAATGAAACCAATTCTTTCTTATTTGACCGTACGCACCACACGAGCATCGTATTTTCAAATGGCATAGTCCAGCCGTTAATGGCATAAGTCCAGCCGTTAATGTGGACGGCACGGCACGGCACGGCACACATATCTGTTGGCTTCCAGTCACGGGTCGTCGCCGCCATCCAAATTATCATCGTCTCGGAGTTTAGTGCAAACCTTTAGGCCTCCTTTGGTTTATAGGAATATTGTAGGAATTGCAGAGGATAGAAACTTTGTAGAAAAAATTCCTTTGAAGCGCTTTGGTTTATAGGAATGGATTACTATTCCTACGTAGGATAAGAATAAATTCTTCACATTTCAAAGGGAAAAAACATTAGCCTAGACTCAATGGAAAAAATCCTATCCTATACACCAAATAACATCTCTTTCTCTATAGGATTTGAGATGCATGTCATCTCATTTTCTATGATTTTCCTATTCCTATATTATTTCTATTATTTCTACCATATGAACCAAAGAAGGCCTTATAAGAGCTTCTACAGCCAGCCCGGAAATTCATAGGAGAGGATGAGGGCGCGTGCTCACGGAATCAGTGGCCACTCCTTCACGTAGGGATGCGGGCCAGCCCAGGTATAGCGGCTGGTATAGCTGGGCTACAAGCTGAAGTATTTGGGAAATAAAATGTAGCGAGAAGTCCCACATGTACAGGCGCCGGAAGTTTGGCTGAGGTTGGCGCTGAATCGTACCGTTGGTACATGACGCTGGTGAATGGTACAGGCCATGCGTCGGATGGTTTGTCCGTGATGCCAGACCTACCAGTCCCTTGTTACACATCACGAACGAGCTAACAATAAAATAATATAAAATGACAGACCAACCTTTGCTTTGCTGTTAATTATAAGAACTAGACATCTAATATCATGCTTCTATGCAACTATTTGTGGGACTTTTTTTAGTTGGCTTTGAGCAAATTTCTGATGTGTGTTCTCTACCGGTTTCTTTTTTAATTTTAAGCTCAGGTTTATTTTTCTTTTGATTTTTTCTTTTCCCATTTGAAAAATAAATGTGAGGAAAATTACATTTGCCATGAAAACCTAAAAGAAAGTGTTAGTGCATTTGAATAATGTTCAGTGTGTTGTTTGGAAAATGTTTCACGAGTATTAAAAAATTGCAACATGTTTTATAGAAATGTTCGCCACACATCCAAAAATTTGACAAATGAACTCCATGTTCTTTGAAAATGTTCAACAAGTATTCAATAATGATTGTGTAAAATTATTCTTACATTTGTATAAACACGGTGACCATTTTTTAATACATGGTGTCATTTTTTAATAGTATTGTATTTTTTAAATATAATGAAGGTACACAATTTTTTTGCAAAAATAATGCAAATCTATTATCAAAGTTCACCGGAAGTACAAAGCATCTCAAACATAATAAAAATTACATCGAGATTCCGAGACCACTGAACGACCACTACCGCCGTCAGAACGAGCCGCCGACGCGCCGTTGTCGCCGCTCCCCTACCGGAGCCGGCTTGACCTTGTCGATGACAGTCGGAAAGTCTTCGTGCACGTGCCCCTAAGGACCAGTGCCCTGGACCCACAGTCATTGTCGTCGTCAAAGCCCTGAATAGCTCTAAAACACCTGACACCAAATCTCGCCACGTGACGAGAAACCCTAACCTCACCGTCCAAAGGAGAATGCAGGAATCTACGTCTGAGCTCCGACGACTACCTCAAAGAAGGAGCGCTGCCATCCATCCGAGCGCCGCACCTGTAAGGACTAAAAACCCTAACCTAAAGTACTATCCGGAGCGGAGGCACTGGGATTCCCCTCCCCGCCACTGGCTGCCGAAGCGGCAGGCTGATGGGAGGAGAATCCACGGGCTCGCCGACGAAGCCTGAAGGGGAGAGTTTACCCTAACCGCCAAGGGGTGGGGAGGGAGAGAGAAACCTTAGATAATGAAGGTACACAATAATTGTACGTGTTTATTATCCTGAATGGAGATACATAATTTTTCTTACATTTCTTATTTTCAGTTTTTTTATTTTTTTCATATTTACCTCTTCAATGTACTTAAAAACAAAAACACAATGAATATTTTAAATACACAATAATTGGGTGTCGAGTTTACTACCGGCATTAAAAAATTGACAACCGGTCAAAATACAAGTTGTCAAAAACATTTATTGCGGGACAAGAATTGTCGCAGCATGTTGACAATCTTTAATACACGTGAAACATTTATATTCTAAAAAACATACTGAACATTTTTCAAATGCACTAACAATTTCTTTTATTTTAAGGAAAACATATTTGTTCTCGCGTTTCTTTCGGATGAAAAAAAAACATGACTGCAAAGCACCACGGCTGTTCTGTGTCGATTCCTTACCTTTCATCGCACAAACCATCAATGCGCAGATTACATGCGTGACCTTTTTGCGTGGACGTAAGTGCATAGCATACCGATGCATTTGCCTAAAGGGTTCGCCATATAGTAGTAGTACAACGGAATGGTTCGCCAGAGTCACCGTCACCGTCACGCATGGCGCCGTATCCCCGCATACGCTATACGGGCCAAGCCCCGTATGCGAAATATCTACGCTGTCCAAACTCCCTCATATTTCTGCAGCTATTTAATGCCGGCTCCACATACATGTCGCACCATTGGTCCATGTAACAGGAGCACGCGAGCTCGTGTGTATCATCGCCACTCTCATCTACAAATCCGCCCCCTCAAACACCAATGGACGTACATGGACGCGTCCGTGGGCACATGGCTCAAATGAGCCACTTTGCATGCGCGTCTCTCATATTTCATCCCCAAATCTATACAAAGCATGCAAAAAGAATCCTACATACTACCCTAGCTACCCTTCGTCGTCGGAGATGTCCGCGACGACGGTGCCGAGCACCGGCTGCACGGGCGGGTAGGAGGGCTCCGGCTCATCCTGCTCCTGCTCGACCTTATCCATGTAGGCGAACATCTTCACCTTCTTCGCGGCCTCTTGTGCCTCGATCTCCTGCCGGCGACGCGTCTTGCCTCCGCAGCCGACTCCGACCCGAGAGAATCGAGCATGGCATGCTGCTCCACCTGCAGATCCCCGTCGTCAATGTCCCCCACATCCTCCTTCTCCGGCTCCTCCTCCGCAAAGTCCTCCTCGTCGTTGTCGTCGTCGTCCTCCTCCTCCTCCAGATCAAATGCATCCAGAGGTAGCCCCACGGCAATCAGGGCTTCGCGCCTAGCCCGGATTTGCGAAAGAAGCTCGAACTGGCGCTCCGGCGTCAGAAAGGGCTCGCTCCTCACCCGGCGGCATGGGGGCATGGCTACTAGGCGGACGGGTTGAGTGGAAAGTGACGGCGACGGCGGACAGGAGGAAGAAAATGTGGATGGATGGTAGGGTTTCGGTGCCGCCGATCGACTTAAATACCCAGGCAATGCACTATGTGGTCCGCCGAAGCAGCATCACCGGTCCGACGAAGGAGACGAGTTTCAGACCGCCGGGTTTGAGGGCGTTTCCGGCTGGGACCCCTTCATGAGTTCGGCGTGGCGGGCGTGCCCGGGCGCCCCATATTTTGCCTGGATATGGAGGGTGCCGGTCACCCGGACGTTTGAGGCCCGTTTGAGGAATCCGTCTAGGTTAAAAAACGTGACCGGACAGTGACGGGGGACCTGTCCAGATGTATGACACGGATTTGAGAGGTCCAACTGTAGATGCTCTAAGTAGATCCGAAACTCCCAACAAAAAATCACATCACACCTGATATTTTCTTGGATAGAAATTTAACCACGCGTGAAAGTTGGGACACGGTAGCTGCAAACTTAACCATGTGTTTGTCCCGACGTGAAGGAGAAATCCATGGCTCGCTTTGGTTTCCACCAAACGTTCAGTCCGCCATGCACAAAGGACAAGCTTGGCTTCCAAAATTCAGGTCGTTGTAATCAGACACCTCACTCAAACTAGACTTCCCTGGTGAAATGTCTGAAAGCCGGATGCTGACCGGTAAGACCATGGGAAGATTCAATGAATCGTGCGATCGGGGCATGTAGAAAATAGGGGGATTCCTACGAGAGCTACAACAAGCATATGGTATGAACTTGACTACTTACTTGGTCGTGGAAGACCTGTTACCAAAATTAATTTGTGTTTCGGACCGCCGTGATTCAGCCCTTGCTCACGACCATCTCCAGTGTCGGTGTCCGTCCGGCCACAAACTCCACACATATATGGATATGCCTTTGCTGTCGCATGCCGGTGTGCTGGTGCAGCAACACACCGGTTAATCAGCTCCACCTACTATGCACATTTCCACCTGTTCCCTAGGAGATCCAGCACCAAACAAGTAGTCCCTACATCCAGAAATAGTTTCAATTATCTATTTCTCCGACAAGTATTTTTGGATGGGGAGTATTTTTTTAGTTGATCTATCCAACATCTCACACGTGTCCGTCAGATAAACTTAGATAGGTTCAATTATGTAGCAAGACGTACGCGATGATGCATGGTGCATGGCTTTGATGTGTGGTATGAAATCGTGTCCTCGTTTTCTCATGGAAGAGCCCACAGGAAACAAATGGATGTACCTACTACACATGAGGTTTGGTTCGGTGTGGCGTCATTTGGACCTCCACCGACCCTAGCAAGTTGACAACCTTGGTAAATCTTGAAAATAGTTAGCAAAATATCCAGCTAGTAGTACTAGGCTACTAGCCACGTTCACTGTTGTCCCACCACATTGATGCATTTTCGGTTACCAAAATCCCGTGTGCTTGACACTTGGTGAATCACAAGCAGGTCTTCAGGAGAGGCTGATCTCTTCTCCGGTACTGTTCTCCGACTCGTCCCGTCTCATTTATGGAAACCACAGCATCCAGTCACATTCACATTATGAATATGACACGTTATATATATATAGTAACGATAAACTAAGCGTGAGTGTAGAATAACTTATTCTACACCCCAATAACGGTACATACAAAATATAGTAACACACTAGGCAACATATAGTAATTTTTGTAAAAATATACTAAATTATAAACTTGGGTAGTAAAAAAATATTTTCTGGATTACTACATTTTATACACCTTTTTTTACTAGATTTTGTATATAGCATTACTAGGAGTGTAGAATAAGTTATTCTACACTCATGCTTAGAATGTTGATCTCCTTTTTCTTTCCGCTGAACCGGACATGGCAATTGATAGCTCAGTGATCATCCGCTTCCCCCAGCCGAACCATTTGTTAGCCAGTTGAACACGCATATACTAGTTCTTTTTTTTTTTGCGTTGAAAATGCACCTCCTCATTGAGAATAACGATCGACGTTGAACTTTACGGGCAAGACGACGAAATTGATTTGATTTTCTACGGTTTATTACCAGGCCCCAAGCAAGTTGATGCATGGAGTGTTAGGTAAATCTATAGCTAGTGTATTTCCTATTCGTTCTGTGTCACCGTGCGTGCTTTGACCGCTCACGGAGGTCACGAGAGAAGCATACCATGATTTTGTGTGTGTGTGTGTGTGTGTGCGTGGCACGTTTGGAGTCGACATTTTGCTTCCTGAATTTGTTACTGCCACTCGTACGTGCAAGGCACCGATCTTAGTTTAAACCGCACCGCCCTTCACGGCCCGACAAGTGCGTACTGCCTCGGGAGTATCGATCAATGCAGCTCCGTTGAACAATTAATTAGGCACAATTGGCCGGCCACTCCCGTTGGTCAAACCGTAGAAAAATATAAAAAACGAACTGCCTGCATCCATATATGCAAGAATCCATACTGGATGCTCCAAAAATGTAACAGGCAAAGCCAAGACACTGTTCTTCGCATTGTCATCAACCCCAAGAGAAAATGCAAGGAGAGAGTGGAAGCGGCCGTCCGGGCAGGGGAGGCAGCTAGCGTGACGAGTCGCAAACGTATGCATGCGTGCATGGAGCTCTTGCCCTGGGTTTTTTCCCGAAGAAACTTTTAATGTATTCATCATCAATTATGATAGTACAATGAATATCAGAAATAATAAAAATTACATACAGATCCGTAGAATACTTAGGATAACTACAAGCACTGAAGCAAAAGCTGAAGGCGCGCCGTCGTCATCACCACTCCCTCCCTGGAGCCGGTCAAAATTTTATTGTAGTAGACAGTCGTGAAGTCATCGTGCTAAGGCCCTACAGAACCATCGGACCAGAATAGCAACTGACGTTATTGAAGAGATGTTCATATCGGAAGGATCCAATCTGTAGGCTAAATTTGTGCACGAAAATTCAGTGGCATATTTTCCAAGCGTCTCGTACTTTTCTTGACACGAAAATTTCCAAGGCCTAAGTAAAGGCCAGAGACAAGATGACACCCCTCTTATCAGGGCATCACGCTATCTCTCTTCCGCCAGTCACGGGTAATCTTCTTTACCTAATTCAAAAGGAACCGATCTGTTACGTACTACAGTTTGGATTTAGGTCACGAACCAATCTGTGGTTGGATGGTTAGAAGAACATTGTTTCCCTAGCCCACTAAAATTCAAGTTCTAGATTTGACATTGATGCTCACATTATTTCTGAATTTATTTCAGACTTCTGGCGATGTTCATTCAATGGGAGGAGACTTTCCCGTAGACTGCGATGTGTCTGTGGTGAGTTCCTAAAATCCCGGCGACTGCCAGCTCAGTCTGTCGAAGGTGCTCATAGGGGTATTGTGTGCGTGCGTGCGTTCATAGGAAGGTAGTGTATGCTCATGTGTGTGAACGACTTTGATTTTAATATGAATGAATATAAACATAGTTTAGAGGGTAGATTCGTTCATTTGCTCCTCTAAAACAGACTTATACGTAGTATTTCGGAAGGAGGGAGTAGAACACATGCATGCTTGCATGCAGAAAGTTTAATCTAAACAAAACTGTGAATCTTACGTAGAGTGCACGGGAGTGGGGGAGAGAGTTTGAAAGAAGAGGCATACTGAAGAATCGCACGCCATGCCGCTTTGGCGCATGCTGCCAAACACAAACACAAAAGAAAAGAGATTATCCCAACCCACCACGCCACGCCATAGGTAGCTCCAACTGGGACGAGGACAAGCACCATGGTTGTCTTTTGCATTTGGTGCTGGCAGCCAGGAGAGAGCGGGCAGAGAAACAAACGTACATGGCCTCAAAAGTCCAGCCCGTGTCACGCTCTCCCCCTGCCTGCTTTTATTCCTCTCCCATGCCCTTCGTCGCCGCGCGCCCAAAGCTGGGCTCCCGGAGGCAAAGACAAGAAGCAAATCACCTCAAATCCGTTGTTTTGCCCGTGGTTTTTGCTTGGGAGCTGGTGCTGGCACCGTGGATGGATAGTGTGCGTCCAAATCGGATAGGCTCGGGGGTCGCTGTCCCCTGGATGGCGTTTTGTTGGGTTCGGAAATAAACCGACCTGCTCGCAGTCGCATGTGGCAACCATCGAACGACACCAAAAGCATCGGTCTTGTGACGGAGACACCAGCAGGTGGTGCCGCTGCCGGTGACGGAATTCGAAAGACCCTACGATGCGTCCAAATGAGAGCCGACGCCCAAAAGCTCGCTCCGGGACAAGGCCAGGCACGGCGTGGTGGCCGCTGTCCGTTTGTTCCCACTCCCCTTTCTACCATGCCACGGGCCGTGACCGTGCCTTTTCCTACTCTCTCCCTGACTCTGCGCCTTGTTTCTTTGTACGCTTCTCTCGTCCCCTTGCTTAGCCGGACAAGTTGGAGTGGGGAGGCCCACGATGAGTCCAAATTTATTTGGTTTGGATGCTCTTGGAGCTGTTTGGTTACAAGTTAAGAGCCTGTCACGTCAGCTATCCATCACCTGCGTGCACTGCACTTGCTGCAAACTGCCAAAAGAAACATCAATTCGTTATTGGCCGCACACACCAGAACCGTACTTAGCACGGCAAATTTTAACATGGCCCGCTTACCTCCTCTTTTTACATGTGAGGTAAGAAGTTAAAAATTAATCAGGCCACTAATGAATCAGATCAACGGCTTAATGTATTTTATACTCTTCCCTATGTGAAAAGAGAAGGTAGGAGGGATCATGTTAAAACTACTCCAAATTAGCAGGTGGTGCGGCGCCCAAATTAGCAGGAGGGATCATGTTAAAACTACTCTTAACCTATACTATTTTAAGCGACTAGTTCAACCGTTCTTGCAGGTGGTGCGGCGCCCATATAGGTTGGTTTCCTGTGATGGGTGGCCGCCAGTATCATTGTGCACCTCTGCTCCAAATTAGCATGACTATCGTTTCAGAGTTTAGTGCAGGCTTTTGCACCACTCATGAATTTTCCACAGCAGATAATGACTGGAAATGCCGAGCTATTCGAGCTGGAACAAGCTAGCTGCAAACTGAACCATGTTTTGTAGGATAGGAACACATGATCTCAAGTGGAAATTCAGGGATGGCTTTGGTTTCAACGAAACTTTGGTAGAGCGTGCCTGCCTGCCGTCTGCACAAGGGACAAGTCGTGCTTCCGAAATTCAGGTCGTTGTAATCAGACACCTCACTTGAGCAAGACTTTCTTGCTCAATTGATTGAATCCCGTGCTCACAAATGTAAGACCAAGGAATGATTCAATGTATCTCGTACAGTGTGGGGCATGGAGAAGTTCAGGAGAGAAGATTCCGAGGAGAGCTACCACGAAGCATCCATAGATAAACTTGACTGCCTTTTTGGGGTGGTGGAATGGAACGGCCGGTTATTAGCCGTCCCTTTATATGCGAAAATTATTGATTTTAGAGCACTACAACCGGATTTCTCATACCTGTCTCAAACATTCGGATAGACCGTCCGGTCACTGACCGGTCAAAAATACCGATTCAACCGGACCTCTCAAACCTTGGACAAATGCCCCGGTTGACCGGCACCCCTCATATCCAGTTCGGGAGCGTCCGCCTGACTGGCCTAGCCCACCATCGACCCCACAGCTGGCCCACAAAACCCCAATCCATCCGCCTCGCTTCGAACCCTAGCTCACTCTCTGTCGCTCTGATCTCTCCTCTCCCTCTCCGATTCCGATCCCATACACTTTGATGTCCAGCTACGGCAGCGACTCCAACTCCAAGCTCGACTACGAGGAGGAAATGACCCTCCACATTGCGTTTGAGCGGTCCAAGGTGGAGACTGGTGGCAACTCCGGATCTGGAGCGTCACCGCAACTCCCATATCGGCGCAACGCGAGCGCCGGAGCTGGACTCCCCTGACCAGCGCGCAGCGACACCAGGACAACGCAGTCCACCCCGCCCCCGCGCCATCTCCTTCCCCCGCCGGCCGCTCCTCCACGTGGGCAGCAGCGGGTGCTAGTGCCCACGTCGCCGGCCCGCACACGCACTTCGGAATCGGAGGCGCGCGCCGCGAGAGGCAGCGTGGACGGGAGAGGTACGCGGCGGAGCAACCCGCGCGCCGCTGCCGCGGGATGCAGGCGGACCTTGACGAGGATGCGCGGCTCATCGCATGGGTCTACGGTCTACCTCCGGTCCCTCACGACGGCGGATACGGAGTCTCGCCGCCTCCGACGGAAGAACGCCAAGGCGCTCCGGCTTGCTATTGAGCAGTCGAGGCGCGAGGCGAAGGAGGCAACGGCGGAGAAGGCGGGCGCCTAGTTAAAGCGGGAGCAGGATAGGGCGGTCCGTCGGATGAAAGGGCTCATCGTCCTCTCTGACTTCCACACCGACGACGGCGATGACTGCACCTCCTCCTCGGACGATCAAGACCCTCCACCAGTTGCGGACGCCTACAGATGCGTTGGCGACCGAAAGGGCAAAGGCCCGACGAGGACGTGGTGAAGCTCTGCCGTCTCTGTCTTTAATCTCAAGTTTTTCGTAATCTAGTTTAAACTTGTCAGTCGTTTATATGAATTATGTGAACTTTGGCGATCTTTTGAAGATCCTTTGGTGATCTTTCGGTGATCGGAACGCGCATTTCTATGTCCGATTCTATGTCTATTCTATGGTCTACGTTGTTTAGTTCCACGTTGCATGGTTAGTAAGGATATAGGGTACTGGATATGAGATATGCGGATATGAACAACAGGATTAAAGGAGTATCCGGTCAGTGCCCGTGAACTTTTGAGGGCCCGGATTTGCTCATCACAGCTGTATCACATGCATATATTGGCAGTTTGTAACGCCGACAGTACCACTGTACCAGTGTTGTATGGCCACGGAAGGATGACTCAAATATCTGCAAGCTGCTGGAAGCATTGTGTTTTGGACAGTCTTTTTAACCACCCCGCCTGATGTCTATCTGCCTTGTGATTTACTCCCCGATCACCTCTCACCACCAATCTCCCGTGTCGGTGTTTGTCCGGTCGCATCGCACGCAACAAACTTTACACGCACATCTACTACAGAATTTTCTGCCTGACTCGTAGCCGATCGTGGCACCAAGCCACCAAGCACCATATGCCTTTTGAGTTGTTCAGTAAAACAGGAAGCAAAAGCAGGTGCCCAATATTACAGTCCCGGACCAGCAAATTAAACTATTACAGTGGGCAACCCAGACTCAGGCTGGGATCCCCAGTGCGGCGCAGCTGTCTTGCTTGGTTTCCTCCAGCGGTTGCGAGATCTTCATCTTCCACACACCAGCGGGCGTAACTCCAGGGCGCCTGATCTTCTTCGCTGGTTGGGCAGGGGAGCCCAGGAGGTCCAGCGGCATCACCGGGCTCAGCAGGGTATGCTTGCAGGTGAAACTGCCCGGGCTCCTGGGCGGGGATGATCGCATAGCGTCAGAAGGCTGGATTGACATTACCCCCAGATTCAGCTTGGAGATAAGTACTTGACTAAAAACACCTTCAGTTTTTTTTTCAAGCTCAACTACCCCACTGTGATCTGGAAGGGGGTATTCAGGATCAGGGTAACCCTGGTCATGAATTCCTCCATCTTCGCGCGAGCAGCGTCCTTCAGAACAATCAGCCATCTCCTCAAGAGCCCAGTCATCAAGTTCCAAATCTGTTTCAAATCAATCCACATTACATTTCTAAAAATGCAGGAATTTCTATGTTTCCAGATAGCCCATAGCACACCAGCACAAATAGCATTTAGAGCGGTGTGTTTCTTATTGGCTATCCAAAATCTAGCTATGGAAAGATAATCAACCCCCAAAGAGCAGGAGAAGAAGTCTGATACAGATTTTCATATTTGCTTAGCAACCACACATTCAAAAAAGAGGTGTTGTATAGACTCTTTCTCAGAGCAGTAGACACATTCATGAGATTTTTCAAGGCCTCTTTTAGAGAGGTTGTCTCTGGTCATCAGCTTATTATGAGAAAGAAGCCACAGAAAAACTTGGACTCTAGGGGGGATTTTAATAGACCAAACTGAAGGAATGTAAATAGGTTGAACACCTCTAAAGTTAATTATACTATACAGGGACCCAGTTGTGTACTCCCCTTTGGATTCATGTTGCCAAATCAGGGAGTCTTCACCTCCAGGATATTTTGTACTATTAATAATTTGTTCTAGGCAGTACCAACTCTCCATCATAGTAGGTGTAAAAATCCATCTAAAGGTCACTTTAATATTGTTTTGGTCCCAGATCTTATGAGGAGTCTCACCATGCTGGTGGCAAATGACATAAAGGGGCCAAAACTGGACAGACAGTGGTGAGGTACCAAACCAAATGTCCTCCCAAAACTTGATCTTTTTTGAGTTGGTCTATCGCTGATCACGCACGTGTCCGTCACATAAATCCAAGAAAGTGGAGCCAGCACTGATGCATGGCTGGGCATTTTATCAGCCAACAAATACCAAAGCTAACAATGTGTCACGTTTTCCCATTCGAGATCCCACCGAAAACAAGAAGATGGTGCATCACAAGCAGATCTTCAAAAGAGGTCGATCATGTCAGATTGATTAGTGGCTGATGACCTACACGACGTCGACTCGTGGTAGCGAAATTTGGTTTGTGCGATAGTGGCCATTGTGTGGATGTCGCTCGTAACGTAAGGATTGCTCAGAGGGAGTTTTTTTAGCAAAAGAGTGGCTGCGCTCTTCGGTTTCATCTAAAGAAACCATAGGTTTTTAGACTACCCACAGTGAGAGTAACATAGGTAGTAACATCACACGTATCTAGTAGAATAGATGATGTGGCAATTAATAAATGAAGAAAGAAAGGCATGTGGTAACATAGCTAGTTACTACTACTCCCTCCTTTCCGGTTTATGGGGCTTATCTCAAAATTTTAGTTTTCCATTTTATAAGGCTCAATTTGGTTGTTCCCCATCATATTTTCAGATTTCAAGGTGCATTAAATAATTGCATGCAAGTATTAAGAGAAAATTGACCAATGCATGCACTTTATGCATGCATGCATTGCAATTAATACATTGGTAAACATGAATTTTTGAGGAAAACAAGAGCATTAATTGGGTGCTTTTGCAAATTATGAAAAGTATTGCACCACTTACCATCTACCTTGGTTGGTGAGATTTTTGAATTGAGCCCTATAAACCGAAAAGAAGGGAGTAGTATGAGTAACATCACACATATCAAGGCAAGATGAGTCTATGGCCTAATAAATAAAGTGTTGCATGTTACCACACATATGTTACTCCCCACTATAGAGGCAGTAACATAGAGTAGTAACATGGCCCATGTTACTACTCTATGTTACTGCCCATTGTGACTAGTCTTAGGGCGCTTGAAGGATCTATTGTTGTGTTAGACTCATATTTGTTCTATTTATGTATAAAAAAAGATTTGTTGGATTTGTGCTCCTCAGTACCCGTCCTGTGACCCATTCCGTGTAGTTTATGCATGCGTTGACATTACCATGGCATGGCTGTCGCCTTCGCGGCATGTATATGATACAGCCCGCTCTATAAAATGAACAAGTGTTGATCTCCTTTTTGTTTCGGGCGAACCAGACATGGCCATGATAGCTCAGTAATCAGCTTCCGTCTGCAGAATCATTTGTTAATGCACCACACGCGAACCAGAACGGTTTTTTCGTTGAAAATGCCCCACATTGTGATTAACGATCGACGTTGACCTTTACGGGCAAGACGACAGAATTAGTACTTTTGATTTTCTATTGTTTATTACAAGGCTCAAGTGGGAAATGACTCGGTACATGGAGTATATACATACATATATTTCCTGTACTATGTGCTTTGACCGACCACACGCGTCATGACAAGGCCATGCGAGTGGAATATTGTGAAGTTAACCAAGTTCGACACTCCACATTTGGAGTACTTGGCACATAAAAAACAACATGGACGTTCCATCGCGTGCGTGCAACGCAACGATATTATTAGACTGCGCCACATTTCATGCCTGATCAATGCAAGTGATAGTACGACTATTGTCAACCACTGCAGCTAGCACCGTTGAACATAGGCACAGCCGCCCACAACCGTAGAAAACGACCGCCCGCACATGCAACAATCCAGTCCGAATCCTCCAAAACATCGCCAAACATGAAGGAAACAAAACAATGGAGGAAACAAAACAAGAGTGGAGGCGTGACGAGTCCCTAACGTAGGTACTACGCCATGCATGAAGCTCGTACTATCTGAATCTACGTAGCTTCTGGCTTTGATGGATCTTTTGTTTTACTAGGGCATCTCCAAACGCCTTACTCCAAATTGAACAGCCTATCCAGTTGCGGATGCGGATACGAGAGGCGGCCACTCTACCTGCACAATCCACGTCCTCTTCCACACATCCATGGGCCACTGCTGCACTGCACACAATCACACCTCCCGTCGTCGCGATGGCCAAGGTGTCCGACGCCGAGAAGTGGTCACTGGCACGACACTCCCGGGCCGGGGCCAGCTCAAACCGTGTGTTGGCTCCCCTGCGGCGGACTAGGAGCCGCTCTCAGAGGAGAAGAATCATTTGTCACTGGCGCGATCACTCTAACATTTAGTGTTGTCATTTTGACAAAGGATCTGCATTGGAGTTTCGCATATCAGTTTGGTCGGTTTGAAGAACCATTTGTTTAACCAATTGACTTTTTTTTTGCGTTGAAAATGCACCTCATTGAGAGTAACGAAGTACGTTGGATTTTATGGGCAAGACGATGAAACCAATTTGATTCTTTACGGTTTACAAGCCCCCTGCCCCGTGACTTGATGCATGGGCATGGTTGGGTATCCCTGCTAGAGTGTCATATAATACGTGCTTTGACCGGTCACACGGATCATGACAAGTTCATGCGGGTAGCATATTGTGAAGTTAAAGAATGAGTATTCGTAGTGAGAATTGGTGACACGTTTGGAGTACTTGTGAGAGCAAGAATTGCTTGCTGACGAGTGACGAGAGAACAACACGACATGGTCGATCACATGGACGTCGTATCGCGTGCAACTCGCCGATCTTATTAAAACCGCGCCACCTTTCACGCCTTCATGGCCTGATCAATGCAAGTGATCGACTACAGTAGTAGTACTGTCGATGAACAACACCGTTGAACAACTGGGCATGGCCAGTCAAACCGTAGAAGAAATCAATGGCATGCATATGCAACAATCCAGTCCGTATCCAGCAAAAACTCGCCAAACAGACAACGCAAGGAATTCGGGCGGAGAAAACGAAAGGAGAGCAGAAGTTGCTATAGCTGAATCTACGTATGTATGCACCGCGCCATGCATGAAGTTGCTATAGCTGAATCTACGTATGTAGCTTCCGGCTTGGACGGCTCTTTTTTCTCCTCGTCGGCTGTGTCGGTCGGTCTAATTTATCCGGTGTGTTTCCACGGTGCTGAAGCAAGTTTCTGGAAGCGTGGTAGACTGCATGCATGTATATCCCCTTTTTCCAGGAAACTTGCATGCATGGACGCATGACTCACCACGCACACTTTGATAGTACGTGTCAACACTGTGCAGGGTACGTGTAACGCATGGGACAGCTGGCTTTGCAGAAACCGCCCCACCAATTAAGCAAGCTGGATGAGAACCACGTATATACCTATACGTTTGCGCGGCAGAAAACAATAAACAACTCAGCACGTGACAGTGCAGATAGATCAACACTGTGCAGTAGTACTCTCGCTGGCATGCATGATGGGCTTCGTCGTCGCCCCGCCAAAAGACGGCGAGCGAATTCAACACACGAAACCAAAGCTTGTTGTCGTCTCGCCTTTTAATAGGGGGCGGCGAGGGTGGGTGGCGACACCGCCACCGCCAGCGGACAAAGCGCCCCACGCCAGCGAGCTACGCGACGACCGCGCATTAACCTGCACTCATCCGTGGAGTAGTAGTGTAGGGAGGTAATAGCACCCCAAGTACCTTAACTTGCACAGAATGTGATAATTTAGTCTCAAACTTGTAAAACTTGACTTCATCGTACCCCAACTTAATCGCAGCTCGACAATCGGCAGCCAGGTGGCTGGACCGGTCATCGCACGCACTTTTGCACAAAACCCCCTGCCGTTTCTTTTAATCAACCCGCTGCTCGCCGACTGGTTCCTCGAGTCGTCCGGCAGCGCGTCCCTCTCCGCGGTCGAGCACCCCAAGCTGAAGAACTTCCTGCGCCAGGTCGGGCTCCCGGAGATATCGCGAGCTGACCTCGCCGCCGCGCGCCTGGACGCGCGCTTCGCCGAGGCCCGTGCCGACGCCACCGCGCGCTTCTGAGTGCAATGCTGAGTGTTGAGTGCTGACTACTCTACTACTCTACTATGGCAGCAGAGAGAGGTGAGGTGTGACGATTTCTCCATGTGCAACTTTGACCATGACCATCGGTTTCTATTATCATATACTCCATATACAGCACACTGCTTGAGAAAAGGCACTGCTGCTACTATAGAGTATACAACATTTCACGCTTAATCTAGTGGGGGTCAAATCCTTGATATCAATATGGGCAAAATATTCCAACATTCATGTTTAAGCTTAAGATTGTCTGGCTTGACTCTCCAGCAAGTATGTTACTCTACAATGAGAGACTGCTGATGAGCCAACCATATAGTATATGTATGTGTACCAAAGAGGTGTAGGGGCAAATGATCATCCAATTGTACTAGTATAAATGGCACTAACTAGTAGAGTATTATTTGCACAATAGCTAACACACACACACACACTCCCCCACTGCTCATCTTGCCACTTGCTGATTCTCAATTCGATTTCTAAATAGTTCATTCAGGATCCAGCAGCAGAACCAGCAGGGTATGACAAGGGATGAGCCATTTATTAATTAACCACACTTGACAAGCAAATTAAGACTGACCGGGTGCAGCATATCTCCATCTCTCATGCCCCTACCCCCTACCCAACCAAAACAAGAGGAGGGACCAAGAACTAGCAACATGGGGGCACAAGCAAAAAAAGAATCTAGCAATTCCTAGAGAGATCAAATTCTAAGGGATGCCAACATCAAATGCACAAAGAGGCCAAGGAAATTAAGCAGCAGCAGCAAGGAAGGAAGGAATGGAACCGAGGGATGCTACACTGAGGAGGAGGAGGGATCCACATTGCGTCACGTACACACAGTAGACACAGGAGGTGAGGTTCATCCTCCTGTTTGCTTCGTTTTTCGGCCGGTAGCGAGTGGGGTTTAGCCTAGATTTTCAATGCGCTCACAAGGAGCCAGTACGGAAGCGACCGGGAGGGTTGAGACCTGAGAGCATGGTTAATAATATAGCCAGCTGCTGGTTATAAGCTAGTGCCATGTCATATACAGCCCATTTTATAGCCAACATTTATAATAGTAGATCAAAAGAGTGTACTGCTTTTTTATTACGTGGCCCACTTTTCATTCTCACAAAGTGTCTACGAGCACGTGCTAGAGCTGACTCTTCATAAAAAGCCCGCTTACCTTCTCTCTTCTCTTCTCTTTTCTCCAACTAAGCAAAAATATACTAATTTATTCCTTATAACCCGCTGACTAACCTCTATTATAGA
Source organism: Triticum aestivum (assembly GCF_018294505.1). Classification (NCBI taxonomy): domain Eukaryota; kingdom Viridiplantae; phylum Streptophyta; class Magnoliopsida; order Poales; family Poaceae; genus Triticum; species Triticum aestivum. The sequence continues at coordinate 582,460,602 of NC_057802.1, read as the reverse complement.
GGCTCTCGGAGAGAGGCCGACGTGACGTGGTGTGTAGCGCTGCCTTCTGTTTTTTTTTTTGTTGCGGCGTCGTCGTCGCGTTGCGTGGTGCGGACGAATAACGAGGACACGCGGGCTTTATTATTCCACCTTCCCGCCACGTGACGACAAGGCTCCTGCCACTACACTTATTGGGTGCGCCAAAAGCCACCGCCTAATATTAGCGGTGGCAGCATAGTACTACCCCCCAGAATAGCAGATCAAAAAGAATTGCAAAGGCAAATGCTATAGCTAGCGGCAGTACGCAGGAGGCAGTGGATCATCCTGTGCGCACCAGGAAGGGCAAAAAACCATGGCAACGCTTCTACGAACGAAACCAGATTGCCTCACGCTACTAGCTAGCACCGCACCGTGCGTATACAAAGTGTCTACATATTATCGTGCTTAACAATAAGAGCAAGCATTTGTTAGTAACACACTTGGCTCCTCATCTTATAGCTTGTAGTGTAGCTGAGCCATGCACGTCACTCAGACAATGGGAGCACCAAAGCATGGGCTGGCTGTAGCTACAGGCAACAGAAGACAGGAAACTTTCTACTAGCTACGTGGTCTCCGGTCTACCTAGCTGGCCAACTAGATTTTTTATTACCACAGTACTGCTAGCTACTCTTGTGTTCAAGGGAGGAGAATAGAAGCGGGATGGTGCACTCTTTCACAGAAATTCCCAGGCCGTCTAGCTCCACGCCAAGGCGCGGCGTGGGCTTGCCCGGGGTACAAGACAAACAAGAGGTCGCCATCGAGATGGATGGAGACAAAGGACACCCTCCCCCAAGCCTTTTGTCGCGCCCACCAAAGTCCAAAAACCTGTGTTGCTTTCCCTCGATCACTAGATACACCACCACCCACGTCCTCCTCCAATTCTTTTTTTTTGGTTGCCACGACGGCCATAGGACTTTAGGCCAACTCCACCGCACGACCCCAAACGGACGTCCGGTTTGGCCGGATTTTGTCCCTTTGGGGCGGCAATGGGTTCAACCATGTCCGCCTCTGTCCGTTGGATCGTGGGTGCGCCCAGCGCGCGGCCGCATATCAAATCATGTCCGTATTGGACGTGATAAAAAACAGAAAAACTAAAATAAATGGACTTCAAAAAGTAAATAAACGCAGTTAAAAAACTTAAAAACATAATTTAAGGGGTCATGGCCACAAAACGGCCCAGTTCCACGGTTCACTTAACGGCCCAGTAGCATAATTAACATAAAAACGAAAAAAAAACGCCGCCCGCACGCTCCTGCCGCGCCCGTCGATGCCGTGGCCGTGGCCGTCTTCAGAGGCGCCGGTGTCGTCGTCATCGGTGACGAGGTCGACGTAGTCCGGCGGCATCCAGAGGTGGGCCGACGGTCCGTGGTGCACGGGGGCGGCGGGCTGGAAGGTGGCAGGTGCCTGCACCACCTCCTCCCGTGGCGAGGCGTCCCGCTCCGGTGACCGCGGCGGCGTGGGGCACCAGTTCACGCCCCCACGGCGGCCGCCATCTACTCTGTCGTACACGACCAGCTCCACCCCTGGCCAACCAGGCCCGGGTGGAACGCGGCCATCGACGGATCCTCCATCACCTCCTCCTTCGGCACCATCTCCAGCTCGGGGATGGCGACGTCGCCGGCCGCGGAGAGGGCCGTCATCTCCTCGAGGCCCTCCCATTGGCGCTCGTCGTGCGTGTGCATGGAGTCCTCCATGACACGCGCCATGAGACGGGCCTCCTCCTCCGCTGTCATGCGAGGAGGTGGTGGTGGCGATGGAGATGGCGACGGCGTTGGCGTGAGGCCGCCCACCCGCGTACGCCCGCGCGCCTAGGGAGCAGCCGCTCGGTGCTCACGTGGTCGCCCCGTCAACGTGCCGGCGAAGAAGGACGCCCGCCACATGTCGTGCTCATCCCGGAACCAAGTGTCCCACAGGGGCGAGTCGGGGGCGTACCTCTCGTCGTAGTAGAGGTCGTCCGGGAGGAGGCGGCGGCAGCGCTCGATCTCCTGGCGGCGCGCACGGCCGCTCAACGGGACCGGCGGGATCGGCACGCGGTCGGCCGACAAGTGCCAGTTGTTGGGGAGGTGGACGTCGCTCCAGGGTAGCGGCGTCCTCGTCTCCCAATAGCGGCATACGGCTGCCTCGATGTAGTGCCGGTCGCGTTCGCACTCCAAAAATGTCATTTCAACATAAAATTTTGCAGGCAGTTAGAAAATTTATCAATGTTCATCACAAAAAAATCAGATTTTTTGAATTTGTTTACTTTTTTTTTACTGTTCATGCGGGAGCATATGAGCTCGGGATCAAATACTCCATGTCCTCTCTCGAAAGTGCTCTTTTGAAAATACTTCGTGTCCTTTCTCGAAAGTGCTTTTTTTGATTTTACTGTTCATGCGGGAGCATATGAGCTCGGGATCAAAAGAGCACTTTCGAGCGAAGAGAGCAAAGAAACAACACACGGAGTGGGAGGGAGTAGCATAGCATGTATTAAACGACTCGATAAGAGCATCTACAGCAGGACTTGATAAATCCACCCCCTATACGTCCCTGCATGCGTCGGATACGCCCGTGGACGCATCCGGACGGACCCTTAGAGCAACTCCGACTGGGCGACCCATTTCGTCCGCTGGCGACCGTTTGGGTCGGCACAGACACAAAAGGCGACCTAACGCGCCGACCCAAACGGACGCGCATCCGCTTTTCATTCCCGACCCATTTTTTAGCCAGATTTCATCGGCGCGGACACGAGACGGACTCGCCCGCGCTCGCCTTCTCCTCCCTTGTGCCCGCTGGTCGGTGGCACATTGGCCTCCCCCATCAAACAACAACTCTCGCCCGCCTCCTTCGTCGCCGACGCCGACGCCCATTTTTGCTGGTGCCTCCACATCCGCCCAGCAACGCCGCCAACTCACACAGCCGCCCGCGACCAAGAAGCCGCCTCGCCGCCCCGGCCAGATCCTCACTGGCACGCTTGTCGAACGCCGGCCCACTCGTCGGACGCCGGCAGGGCAGCTAGCTGGTCCGTGTGCACCGCGACTCCCTTCGCCGGCCGTCTCCTTCGTCGAGGCCCGCAAACTATTCGACAGTTTGCCAAGGTACAAAATGGACTTCGCCGACGAGTTCTTTTTTCACAATTTCCTTTGCGACTCCGACGATTCGTCGTCCGATGACGAGGAGGAGATATTAGCTGCCGTATTGGTCCATCACCACCTCAAGAGCCAGCGGCCGTTGTTCCGTAGCTCCATTCTGGGCCAGCTTCTGGCGTTCAATCGCAACCGAGAGAGCGGGCATTTCCTTCTTTGGAAGGACTACTTTGATACAACAAATCCGTTGTTCAAACATCAAAAATTTCGCCGTCGTTTCCGTATGAGTAGGCATCTTTTCAACCGTATTAGAGAGGGGTTGGTCGGCTATGATGACTACTTCGTGTGCAAAGAGGATGCCATTGGCAAGATTGGTTTCTCCTCTTATCACAAATGCACTGCCACCATCCGAATGCTTGCATACAGAGTGCCCGGTGATCTCATTGACGAGTACGTCCATATGAGCGAATCTACATGCCTAGAGTCCCTGTATAAGTTCTGCAAGGCTGTTATTGCTGTGTTTGACCCTGAGTACTTGAGAGGGCCAACTCCTAAAGATACAGCCCGTTTGTTGGCGATGAATGCCAGCAGGGGCTTCCCAGGGATGCTTGGCAGGATAGACTACTGATAACCCACAAGTATAGGGGATCAATTGTAGCCTCTTTCGATAAGTAAGAGTGTCGAACCCAACGAGGAGCTAAAGGTAGAACAAATATTTCCTCAAGTTCTATCGACCACCGATACAACTCTACGCACACTTAATGTTCGCTTTACCTAGAACAAGTATGAAACTAGAAGTACTTTGTAGGTGTTGTTGGATAGGTTTGCAAGAAGATAAAGAGCGCGTAAATAAAAACTAGGGCCTGTTTAGATGAAGACACAATTAAATTAGTTTTAGTAGAGAGCTTTTTGTTACGAGAAAGTTATTTGTCCCTGGGCAATCGATAACTAGACCGGTAATCATTATTACAATTTTATTTGAGGGAGAGGCATAAGATAACATACTTTCTCTACTTGGATCATATGCACTTATGATTGGAACTCTAGCAAGCATCCGCAACTACTAAAGATCATTAAGGTAAAACCCAACCATAGCATTAAAGTATCAAGTCCTCTTTATCCCATACGCAAACAACCTACTTACTCGGGTCTGTGCTTCTGTCACTCACGCCACCCACCATAAGCAAATCATGAACATATTGCAAACCCTACAGCGGGAATCCCTCACGCTTGCGTGACACGGAGAGCACCATAGGACAACAGCAATAATAAAACATGCAACTCAAACCAATCATGATCATCAATTAACCCATAGGACAAAACGGATCTACTCAAACATCATAGGATAGCCATACATCATTGGGAAATAATATATAGCGTTGAGCACCATGTTTAAGTAGAGATTACAGCGGGTAAGAGAGAGAGGTTACACCGCTGCATAGAGGGGGGAAGAGTTGGTGATGATGGCGGTGAAGTTGTTGGTGAAGATTGCGGTGATGATGATGGTGGCCACGGCAGCGTTCCGGCGCCACCGGAAGAGAAGGGGAGAGGGGGCCCCTTCGTCGTCTTCTTCCTTGACCTCCTCCCTAGATGGGAGAAGGGTTTCCCCTCTGGTCCTTGGCCTTCATGGCGTGGGAGGGGCGAGAGCCCCTCCAAGATTGGATCTGTCTCTCTGTGTTTCTGCGTTCTCTTCTGCTGCCCTTTCACCGTTTCGTATATATATGGAGATCCGTAACTCCGATTGCACTGAAACCTTCGCCGTGGTTTTTCCCCAAAAATTGGCTTTCTTGCGGCTGAAGAAGGGCATCAACCGCCTTACGGGGGGCCCACGAGGGTCAGGGGCGCGCCCAGGGGGTGGGGCGCGCCCCCCCTGCCTCGTGCCTCCCTCGGGCACCGTCTCGCGTGGATTTTCCTTCCCATATTCTCCGAATATTCCAAAAATAATCTCCGTCCGTTTTTATCCCGTTTCGACTCCGTTCGATATGGATATTCTACGAAACAAAAACATGCAACAAACAGGAACTGGCACTGGGCACTGGATCAATATGTTAGTCCCCAAAATTAGTATAAAAAGTTGCCAAAAATATATGAAAGTTGTAGAATATTAGCATGGAACAATAAAAAAATTATAGATACGACGGAGACGTATCCGCATCCCCAAGGTTAATTCGTGCTCGTCTTCGAGTAGGTAAATGATAAAAAAAGATAATTTTTGATGTGGAATGCTACCTAACATAATCTTGATCATGTATCTAATCATGGCATGAATATTAAGATACGAGTGGTTCAAAGCAATAGTCTATCATTTGACATAAAAAAATACTTAAAGCCTACTAATAAAATAATCATGTCTTTTCAAAATAACATGGCCAAAGAAAGTTATCCCTACAAAATCATATAGTCTTCATATCGGAATAAAGCTATGCTCCATCTTCACCACACAAAATATTCACATCATGCACAACCCCGATGACAAGCCAAGCAATTGTTTCATACTTTTGATGTTCTCAAACCTTTTCAACTTTCACGCAATACATGAGCGTGAGCCATGGACATAGCACTATAGGTGGAATAGAATATGATGGTGGAGGTTGTGTGGAGAAGACAAAAAGGAGAAAGTCTCACATCGACGCGGCTAATCAACGGGCTATGGAGATGCCCATCAATTGATGTCAATGTGAGGAGTAGGGATTGCCATGCAACGGATGCACTAGAGCTATAAGTGTATGAAAGCTCAAACTGAAACTAAGTGGGTGTGCATCCAACTTGCTTGCTCATGAAGACCTCGGGCATTTGAGGAAGCCCATCATCGGAATATACAAGCCAAGTTCTATAATGAAAATTCCCACTAGTATATAAAAGTGAAAGCATAGGATACTCTCTCTATGAAGAACATGGTGCTACTCTGAAGCACAAGTGTGGTAAAAGGATAGTAACATTGCCCCTTCTCTCTTTTTCTCTCATTATTATTATTATTATTTTTTTGGTGGGCTTCTTTGCCCTCTTTTTTTTGGGGGGGGGGGGGCTTCTTTGGCCTCTTTTATTTTTTGTAAAGTCCGGAGTCTCATCCCGACTTATGGGGGAATCATAGTCTCCATCATCCTTTCCTCACTGGGGCAATGCTCTAATAATGATGATCATCACACTTTTATTTACTTACAACTCGATATCTGGAACAAAGATATGACTCTATATGAATGCCTCCGGCGGTGTACCGGGATGGGCAATGATCTAGCGTAGCAAAGATATCAAAAAACGGACAAGCCATGAAAATATCATGCTGGCTATCTTACGATCATGCAAAGCAATATGACAATGAATGCTCGAGTCATGTATATGATGATGATGGAAGTTGCATGGCAATATATCTCGCAATGGCTATGGAAATGCCATGATAGGTAGGTATGGTGGCTGTTTTGAGGAAGATATAAGGAGGTTTATGTGTGATAGAGCGTATCGTATCACGGGGTTTGGATGCACCGGCGAAGTTTGCACCAACTCTCGAGATGAGAAAGGGCAATGCACGGTACCGAAGAGGCTAGCAATGATGGAAGGGTGAGAGTGCGTATAATCCATGGACTCAACATTAGTCATAAAGAACTCACATACTTATTGCAAAAATCTATTAGTCATTGAAACAAAGTACTACGCGCATGCTCCTAGGGGGATAGATTGGTAGGAAAAGACCATCGCTCGTCCCCGACCGCCACTCATAAGGAAGACAATCAATAAATAAATCATTCTCCGACTTCATCACATAACGGTTCACCATACGTGCATGCTACGGGAATCACAAACTGCAACACAAGTATTTCTACAATCCACAACTACCCACTAGCATGACTCTAATATCACCATCTTTATATCGCAAAACTATTGCAAGGAATCAAACATATCATATTCAGTGATCTACAAGTTTATGTAGGATTTTATGACTAACCATGTGAATGACCAATTCCTGTCATCTCTCTAAATAGATATAAGTGAAGCAAGAGAGTTTAATTCTTTCTACAAAAGATATGCCCACGCTCTAACAAATATAAGTGAAGCAAAAGAGCATTCTACAAATGGCAGTTGTCTATGTGAAGAGAAACAGGCAATCCAAACTTCGAATGATATAAGTGAAGCACATGAAGCATTCTATAAAGCCATACTCAAAAGATATAAGTGAAGTGCAAAGAGCATTCTATAAATCATCCAAGGACTATCTCATACCAGCATGGTGCGTAAAAGAAAAATGAAAACTAAATGCAAAAGATGCTCCAAGATTTGCACATATCACATGAATGAAACGAATCCGAAAACATACCGATACTTGTTGAAGAAAGAGGGGATGCCTTACGGGGCATCCCCAAGCTTAGACGCT